>NW_009647271.1:1934086-1950119 GCF_000708025.1 Charadrius vociferus | reverse complement strand
GCTTCGCCCTCCGGGCTCCCTCCAGCCTCGGGCTCTGTGGCTTTTTAAAGCGTTGCTCCTCGCTGCCTGTGCGGTGTCACCGCCGGCGCTGCCCCGGCCTGGCTCGGGGTGTGCTGGTCGGGCCGCGACAGGGCTGAAGGTCCTGTCTGGGGAGGCACTAATTTCTTAAATAAACTGTGCCTGCAGTTCCCCACCTGTTCTCCAATTACATTTTTTACTTGTATCTCTCCGGTCAGCACTTTTCTTTGTCAAGACTGGTCTGTTCAGTGCTACCAGTGCCTTTTTTATTTTTTAATAACCTTTAAAAACGGGAAAATATTTGCTGGTGGTAATTACATCATTATTGATCATTTACTTACTGAAACTATGATCGTGCAACCACTTACTGCCTTGAAAGTATGCACAAATAAAAGCGATCTCAGGACCAGGCCCTATACAACAACCTATTCAGAATTTTTAAAATTTGCACAAAGCAATCTTTGTTGAGCAAAATCCTGAGATTATCCCTTGTTTATCTGAAGAGCCTGTTAAACAGCTAGACAATTCAAGGAGCAAACAGAGCGGAGTTATCTTAAAATGTTTGTTGGCACACAAATCCGAGAACTGAGGAGGTGAGGAAGACAGCCAAGCGGTAATTCACCCTTGGAATCTATTTCAAATTATCTACACAGCTTCTCCCCATCCCGCCTGAGTTTAATCTCTCTGTGAACAGCACTGCTAAATATGATCATTTCTTTTTCTGGCGACGGAGGCTGCTGGCACTTTTATGTTGCCTGCATGCCTTGCTTTATCTAAGAAAGTGTAGCGGAGTATTGCTTTACTCGAGCTGCACCAAACAAAAGTCCCAGTCAGGGACCGGTGCGTCATTATGCAAAGAAAGTCTCCAAAATGCAGAGCAAAGCCCGTGCTTCCTTCCCCGAGGAAAAGAGAGAACCAATCAAAGCCATCAGAAATGTTTTCGAAGTTATATTCTATAGCTGACCACAGAGGGTAATTAAGTACAAACATCTACTTAAAATGTGATTTTCATTTGGGGGGGATTTTGGACAGACTTTTAAAGGCCCACAAGCATGTGAAAACTATTCAGTGGGCTCGAACTTCACTGTGAGAGTCGTTACCTACTGGCTTTTGAAAATCTAGCAGGCATTTCTGTGTTCTTGGGCAACTAAATAGTTTTCAAAATATAGTCTATTGTTTCGGTGCCTATTCCTCTTTCATGTGGGTCAGAATGGAAAGAGGTCTCCTAACACTGTCATGACAAACTCATTTAGAAGCAAGCAAAAATGGTTTGGTCCTAGTTGTACTTCCAATTGCTCTACTTTAAAGACTTTTCAGAGTGCTGGGGAACAGCACACAAAGCAGTTCTTACAGCTAAAAGCTTTACAGAATCAAAGACGTTTCTCATCAAACTAGTTTTTAGCCTTTGTTTCTGATAAAACAGTCTCTTGCGGATCATTACTGTGAACCTAAAACTAGCAAATTCTGGAGGCTTTAGCTATCAAATAGAATTTTTCCTCATCTTGATGGAAACACATCATATCTAGAAAGTTGTTTTGCTTTCTTTACATTTAACGCTGCCATTTCAAAAATGACACAGACTAGTTACAATATGGACAACTTAGACCTACTGACTTGTGAGGACAGAGCTCAACTGATTTCACTGGGAGTTTAAAAAAAAGATAAAAAAGGACTGCCTGTGTAGGCTATCGCTAGGGTTATCTAGGCCAAGTAGTCTTGGGTTTAGTTTCTTTTTGAAGAGGTGAAACTGTAACTGAGGGGGTAAAAGAGTATCCTTACAAACAGACCTGTTTGTTGGTGGTGTGGAGCATGTGGGCAATTTAATTTAGTTGTATCTTTATTGGAAAGACAGAACGAGTGAGCAGAGGGTTTTCTTCTAACACATTTGTCACTGCATTTACAAGCTTCAGTACTGAAGTATTTCCAGAACACACCATGTTGAAAGGATCATTCAACAGAGTAGGTAAAATATTCAGCTTAGAGCTAGTTTTGAAACCACTTCTATTCGAAGAATGCTTTGAGCTTCCAAAAATGCTCAGTTATTTTCATAAAATGTCACAGTTGAGTGGCAAGAAAAGAGGGATGCAGTATTTCTCTTTGTAGTACTAAAGGGCCGAATGGGACTTCAGAAGCTCATCTAGTAGTCCTGCTGTCCTGAGACAGGATCAGCTTTGTCATTCCTGACAAATACCTACTGGCCTGTTCTCAGAGGCCTTCATCCACAATAAGAGCTTCATAACATCCTCAGACAATTTATTGCAATCTCATTTTGTTTACCCTTAGAAACAATTTCTTAATACCTAACCTAGATCTTCTTCTAATGTCAAAGCCCCTCAAATTTGGCAGGCTAAGATCTTCTCCCCCTAGCAAAAAGATCCTAATACCTGTCTTCTTCCAAGTTTTAGAGCTGTCGAGCACAAGCCTGTCACTTAACTTTTCCCTTTGATACAGAAGTTTCTTGCTATCTCTCTCCCTCCACAGACTAAAGCCTTCAGCTCCCAAAGTACAGTTCCTCAGTTTAAATCCTCCGTTAGCAGCAGGAGTTTAAATATTTTCTTTTAGGCAAAAGTTATCCTCCTACCTTTGATGATTCAGCACTGCATTTTAGACCAGATGAAAAAAGGTCTGCTGGGCTTTTTTTTTTTTTTTTTCTTAAATAAAACCTTAGCACCCTATCCTGCTTTTTAGCAGGCCTAAAAAAAAAAAATATCCATTTCATAATCAAACACACTGAGTCAATACAAATGAAGAGGCCAGTACCCTGCCAAAGATAAGACTACAATCTCTTCTAAAGGACACAGCCCAACATCCCTTAAGCCTCCCTCTCTGCCCTGAGAGGCTCCCTCAGCCCCCTCCTTCAGGGGTCCTCCATAGCCCTCTCCCCAGCGTTTTTATCCCCTGCAGCTGTGTGCCTTCTCAGCTGCTTTCTTGCTAATGCCTACATTAACCCTTTCTTTGCCTGAGAGGGCTTGCAAACTCCATCCCAAATCCGTTATTCCTGATCCACCCCGCACACAGACAAGTCATTCCTCTCCACAGCCACAATTTATGTATTTGCAGATTGCTGTTACTTCCCCCCCCCAACCCGCATCCCGCTCTCTTGTTTAGTTTATGCACATCTGATTCAGTCTGTCCTTCCTTGCTGGTCATGCTTTAGGCCTCTGTTTATTCTCATGGCTCTCTTCTGGACTCTCTCTGGGCACTTTGCATCTCTGCTGGAGAATGAGACCCAGCGCCAGACCTAGTGTTCCTGCTGGGGCTGTACCAGTGCTGGGCAGAGCAGGATTACTTCCCATGTCTTGCAAGCCATACTCCTGTTTGCACAGCTTAGTGCAGTGTTTGCCTTTTTCACAATGGCTTGACACTGTTGACTCCTAATCAGCTTGTGATCTATTATATCCCCTAGATCTTTTTCTGCATGAAGGAAACAGTATTTTAGCAGTTTTATTCCAGTCAGCCGCATGAGAAGAAAATGACTGAAGTAGTGTGAGTGAGATTATCTGCTTTGTGCTTCAATACCAGAATTGTTTACTGATTTCCAATTAGTTACATGTGTACACCCTGTTAAGGGAGTTGCACAAGTGTTGCTAATGCCTTCCGTTGGCCTTCAGAGCCATTATTACTAGTGGGGACTGGTACCGAAGAGTTATTTGGGCCAAGTTCCCTGTGTACTCAAGACTTCAAATGCTCAGCTGATATTGCAGCACTAATTGCTCTGAAGAAAACATCTTATAATTTAGACATATTGAGTTTGAATAACCACACTGAAAAATGCTGTTGCTCTTTTGAGAAGACCTGTTGTGTGATACGTTTCTGTCTTTGAAACATTAGCTGTCGTTATAAAGGATGTTGCTGTTGCTTGTTTCTTTTTTGTAAATGAGTCAATCTGAAGAAGCCGGTGGTTGTTTTTATGAGTTGTCAAATGTCACAAATATTCTGTTAACAGGAGTACTGGACGTAGGTACCTTTGCGGGTGAACTAGAATTCATTTCAGTACCAGTCCACACCTCCAAACATACACTCTTCCTGACCACCACCCATCATCCCACTCCCTGTGCGCTTTCATTTCATGTCCTCTCATCAGTCTGCTGGGCCACACTGCAATTCTGTGCAGGTTCCCTCTTCTGCTTGAGCCATTCTCTTAGCTGCTCTAGTCCGGGCTGTTGAGTATACCTTTATTTCTAGTGTGTTTTTATGGATTGCGACTGCAGAAGATAAGGCAGTTCTTCCACAGAATTGAACAAGATCAGTGCAGGTTTTTCGTTGCCTAGGGCTTCAATAATTGAGCAATATTATGCAAAGTTAGACTTTTATTTGGCAATCTTTTTCTGAAAGGAATGTTTCCATATAATGCTATATTTTAAAAATACAATAAAAGAAACATCTTTACATTTTAGCTGGTGAAATCTGCTGGAGAATCCAGTGATAGGCAACTGATTATGGTCTAACCACCTCGGTTAATACAATTTGGTTTTGTTATTAAGTAACCGATCTGAAACCCAGTAAAGTAATAACGGTATTTTCTTTACTTACCCAAAATGCTTTATAAGTAATTTATTTTGGGGGAAAAAATCTTATTTACCAAAGATAGCAAGATTCAGATAATGGAAATAGATAAAAGTTAGCCTTGAAATCCCATTTTCCTAATCTTGACAAGTTCCTGTGTGCCACGAGTGATAACCCTTGAGAATCAAAGCTTCTACTTGAAGAAGAATGAACCTTTAGAAAGTTCAGTTTAAGTTCTTTGTTTTTCAAAACCATACCTCTGTTTGATCTTCTTGATGACTGAAGTGTTAAGCACTTACAAAATAAAGTTATGCTAGACAGCTGAGGAAAGTAGGTGGAATTGTATATTTCCCAAAGATTCACTGGTAAATTCATACTGTCCACAGTCAGAATTTTGTTGAACTTCAGTACCTTTGGGAGCTTAAACTTCTTTGTATATAAGTACAGGAAGCATCTGACATTTTAAGATGGGAAAGTGCTTAAAGAAATAAATCATATCCCTACAAAGGAATGTATACATAACAGGAACTGGGATGTGTATAATATGCGGAGACCCACAAGACAATGTATTAGATGCACATCTTTATATGACATACGGACAGGAAGGGAAACGAGCAACATTTTGAATTATGAATTAGCCAAAGGCTTCTGAAGAAAAGATTACAAGAATTGTATAGCTCTAGAGAATACAGCAACATTTACTTAATACATCTTCATTGAAAATAAATTCAATAGGTTCTTTAAATCTTTTTACTACCCTATAAAATACATCTTATTATATCATATGTTATTGTATCTTTTTATGTCATTCTTAAAACACTAATCTACTCTGAAAAGTGGGTCTTCAAGTACATTTTATTGTGACTAATTCCATTTCAGTTGTGTTTAATTTTCAAACAAAGACCGTTTTTCCATTTTCCTGTAAATGCCAATTCTTCAGACTCACCCTGGGTTATGAAATTCAAAGTTCTTTTAGGTTCATGCATCTTCAGTAAAACAGATTTTACAGCTTCATTAAAGTTAATAATACTGCTGATAATACAAAGGCTAGTATAGTGAGCAGCTTACTCCCTTACAGCTGTATTGGCTGCGTGTTGTAAAAGAGCAGTAAAGATGTAATTCTTGTCAGAAAATTGACCAGATGTGAGCAGAACAGAGACAGGAAACTGTTCTCTTTCACTGAAAAGCCTTTACTACATTTTTATGTACTTTCTTTTCTGAATGTAACCCTTCTCAAGGCCAGGAAGGCCTTTGAACAGCCGGACAAATATGCTGCTAACCTGGGGACCTCCAGCTCTATGAGGAAAGAAGCCAATGAGCTGTGCAAATGGTATTGCTGATGGCTTGTTGCTATCTTATCCAATAGTGCATGTGGCTCCTGGGCTGCGGGAGGGATGGAGACACAGCCCCAGTATGAGATCAGCCGTCAAGTCCAGACTCATGAGAGGGACATCCTCGTGCTGTGCCACTGAGTCCACCTGGAGGAAGCGTGGGCTGCTGTGGGGAGCGGGAGGTGATGAAACCCCCAGGCTCTTGGGACCGCACAGCACCGCTGCTTCTCCCTGGCTTCAGGGGAGGTGGGACGGAGCTGTGGCCCCATGCAGCATTAGCGACCGTGGGGGCTGCCAGTGCTGGGGCACAAGAGAGGGAAAGGAAAGGAAGGTCTTTAGACCTCAGCAAATCTGGCTGTGTAATAAACCTTTCAAAGGACATTATCAATTCACAATAATTTTGTATGAACAAACTGACAATTGTGTCAAATTTGGTTTTGGTTTTTTTTAGGTAAGGTTATGATATCTTCTGTGGTATAACACTACAGATAAAATTTGTCTATCAAAACTGGTTTAGGAGTAGGCCTATGGGGAGACTACATTGTTGTGCTAGCGGGATATAAGAGATGACAGTAAATTATTTCATTGTGTGGAGGCTCCCTGGTAACATCATCCTGATGCCATTAGAGCCTGCAATAAACCACCATACACAAAAGACTCTGCTTCTCCCTCCCTGTGACAAAATCCTTACTCGTCTACTTCTGCTGAATACTCTTATTCTTTCCATAATCAACCCGGCTACTTAACTTCTATCTAACCTTGCCCTTCCCAAATAAGGTACTTCTTTTTTTTCTGCTGCATGAGAGAGAGATTTAATTTCACCATCTGGGAAGCCAACATCCTCATTTTGACTTCAAGTGAAATCAACTAAAAATAGCATTTTGCTAACATTGCTTCTTGTGCTATGTCCAATACTCTGCCTATTGAGACAGAGTTCGAGGATATATAGGTGTCCAGCTCCATTGATAGCTTTGGCCTAGAAGCAGATCCTGCAGGTATTTTAATAATAGATAATAATTAATACTGGGGTATCTGTATACGTATATGAGAAGTTTGTTTTAGAACCTCCAACTGTATAAAGTTGCAATTTGTTACTGTTCTGATCTTGGGTTCTCACATTATTTATGCACCCAACAGGCCATGTGCCAGTTGTGGTTATTATGCATGTAAACTTGAACTTTGACATTTCATACTGTTGCAGAACCTTGGTATGTGCATTCTTTTATCTTCCCACCATCCCTGCAGTTGCTCTTCATTATTGTCAGTGCTTATTAGTTAGAAAACTACATTCCATTTTGTTTGGGCCAATTAACTGGTTGGAGAGAGCAGCTCTTCTAGGATCCCAGCTAACTGTATCACCAGCCGTCATCTACTGATGCGTTAAATAAACCTGAGCTCTGCTGCATTTTTCAAAGAAACAAATTCTTGTTTCTCGGTTGACCAGCTTGCAAAAACTCTGCAGACTTTTGGGTATTCCACTCTCTGATGACAATTAAGGGGGAAAAGACATTGTGTGGCCAGTTAAATGAGAGCTGTTGTATGATTTATTGTCATAATTACTTTATATGCATTTTCATGTGTTTAGGATTCTGTCTTCCTAAATGCCAGGGAAGAAGAATACCAGCAGAGGAAACAGTCCTTGTGCTGCTTCAATATTGTGACTTGCAGCCTGTCTGAAAGCATAACAAAGACTTGATTGTGCAAGTGCCCAGCTGATCCAACAAGCAATGAATAAGTGAGCAATGGTCAACAGTGAAGGAGTGGGTATCACAGAGGGCAATTCAAAAAGGTTATAGTGCTGTGAAGTGAGGGAGGCGTGAAATGAAATAGAACTAGAGATACAAAGATAATCAACCATTTGGGTTAGTTCTACTTTTTTTTTTCCCTTGAAATGGTCCATCATTTCTGGATAAAAGAGAAAAAAGATGATGACTGTAAACTGGTAAGAGATAAATCTTCCAGTACAGAAAAAGTAATCTTATTCTTGCAGTCTAAAAGAAGGATAACTTAAAAACAACATCTGATCTACATGATGAATGAGATCTCCAGAATTCTGCTTAGAAGACTTGGTAGTCAGCATGAGATGGGTCACTGTGAGGGGAAAGAAGTACAGACTGACAGATCTTTGTTTCTGTTCAAGCATTTGGGCCCAGAAAAGGCCCAACCCAGTCTTGTCAGCATGAGACTTAGGAAGAAAAGGATGAGAGAGTCTGATACGTAACAAGAAGCTTCCTCCAGTTCTTCATGGGAGCACAAGTGTCTAGTGAAGTCAACAGTAGGGAGGATTCCCTTTCCTTCAAAGTCTTATAGTGGTCTTTTTACCCTTGAATGGATTTGATTGGATTTTCATCCAGTATCCTGTCTGAAAAAGCAGAAGATACATAGACGTATATATTACCAAGATAGCAAAGTTAAGATTTGATACTTAACGTACTGCTTCAAGGACTTCTCCTCAAAACATTAAAAGAAAGACAGTTTGGGTGACTACAGCATCTTCTTAAAATATTAACATTTCTTCTGGCTTCATGGTCCTTCTGAGTAAAAATAGCTTCGAATTTGCTAGTCATTGCTTGTCCGTTTTCATTATATTTCATGGCTTGGCACTGTCCTTGGGACATTTCATATTAAGATCATTTAGCCTCAACAAGGCCCGTTATCATACCTTTGAGCTTTCATGTTGTTTTGTCTTTGCCACTGCTCTCACAACAACAAATTGGCAACAACAGAACACCATGAATTTGTGTCAATTGATTCCCAGAGCTCCTCATCAACTAAATTCAGCCTCATAAAATATAGAGAAATGACTTTCAAAAGTCATGCAAGGAACTGATTGGAGACGTTGACAAAGAACCTAACTCGCCTCTTCCTCAGTCCACTACTTAATCAGTGGAGCATTTCTGTGCTCAGATTTGTTGGCACCTAAATGAGAGTGTAATCTGACCTAAGAAAGCTGCAGTGCCCAAAACATGCTCTGAACCAAGGGAAAAAAAATAAAAAAGAAAAAATCAGAATCTCTTTCAGCAGATGTATTGTTTGTCATCTGGAAACTTTGCAAAATAGAAAGATTCTCAGCTTCAGGTCTCTTCTGGGTGGTAGAAGGGACGCAGGGTCCTTTACCCCTTCCTTCAGATACATCTGCCCTGCCAAGACAGCCACAAAGCAGCACAAAGGACCCTACTTTGCGGAGTGGCACAGATCTGATTTCATGATCTGATCCGTTGTTTTTCCTTAAGCAAATATGTAATAATGTCGGAATTTATGGATTAGTTAGACAATCCCTGCTCTGCTTTAATCAGAATTAGTCCTGTTCCTCCCAGAATTTCGCTGATAGGAGCACTGTGCAGACAGATTGGGTGTGTACAGAGAGCTCTCTTAGTTTTTTCTCTGTTAATGCGGTGATATTTGCTAAGGCATCACTCATTTAGTGAGTGATTGAGTTTAAGAAGAAATTAAAATTCACGTGCTGTTAATAAGAACTGGGCAAACCTCGCTGCCCTTTTTCTAGTAAAACTGCCATTTTATTTGGGGGGTGTGGGGGGGGAGTTTGTCGTATAACAGCTACCCCATGGGCCAAATCTGGCTCACAGGAGCTTGTCAGCCTTGCTCTAAAACATCGCTGCCATCAGATGTGAGGTTGATCTGGGCTCTGAAAAGACCTGCTGTTGAAAATTAAGTGTGAAATTTGCAAATGATTAAGTTGAATTATTTACCTTGTTAGTTCATCATGTCTGCAAAAATATTCTCTTCCCTTCTAGTAACCTAGCAACGAATACACAGTGCACAGTTATTTTTTCACAATTTGTAGGAGAGTTGCATTAAAATGCATGTCAGTGTCTTTATTTCATGACAGGCATGTAGCAAACAACACTGCAAATGTTTGTTTATCCTGGCAAGGGCTGGATTTGTTTAGTGTAACTCGCATTAGTTTTGTCTAAGTTCTGATGCAGAAAGGAAAATATATTCTTGTTTTCAGAACAGGGTTACAAATATTCTCTTTAGCTTGATTTTTATTATGAGAAGTGACTACTAATGGATTCGAGCCTGTCCCCTCTGCTATCAGATTCTCCCCCACCCCGTGTACTGGAAACTTCTGAATACGTTTGAAGAACTACTGATCGCAGAGGCTGAGCCTACAGGTTGCAGAGTGCACGCAGGCTGGAGGAACTGGAGAAAATGAAAAACTAAGCCAGCCAAGAGGATATGCATCAAGATAAATATCAGCTTCACCAGTGGCATAAATTACGTTTTCTAAAACAGGAAATTAATGTTCATTAGATGGTAGAAATAAACAACTGGTTCTCTTGAAAAGTCCTCAGATTAAGCGCTGGGTTTCTGAGTACTTTTTGGCAGACATTTTAAATACCTAGGTTATTGTGAAATGAAAAGAAAACACTAATTCTTGTGGATGAAACACACAGGACTATCCCCAAAACAACAATATGCTGAGGCCTCTTTCGAGGTTTTTGTTTTTGACTTCAGCTTTATCCGGTCTCAGGCATGCAAGCATGAGTTAATGCCTGCAACCCAGAGGAGTCTCTAGGCTTAGGCACTAAATCCTCTGCCTGGGTCCCCAGGTCCTGAGACAGCTTTGCTGTGTGGGATGGCAAACGATCTGTGTTTCTTAGCCATCTTTTGTGCTTTGTGTTACCTTTTTCATCCTCTCAATAGGCTGCTTGGGTCCAGACATCATTCCCTTCATTGCTTTTCAGTTTGATGTGCAGAGAGTAAAACGCAAATTCCTGTCTGCATGGGCTGGGTTGCTTAACACTTTAAGGTGTTTGGAGGGGGGGAAATGGTGAGAGAAAAGCACGGGAACCATTGCTACCGTGATGCTGTGGCCCTTGGCTTGATGAAAACCAAGATGTGTGGTTTGGGAAAATGGTCCTTGGTGTCCTAAAGCTATGGTTTGAGCACTGTCACAGAGCATAGATTTAATCCTTACTCTACCTTAGACTCCTTGGCCAAGATTAAGCCTCATTCAGACTCCCTAATCATGTATTTTAGCTAGCTGAGGGGCTTCAATTAAGAGTAGCATAGCCAGGAATGTAGTCTCCCTCTGCAGTCAGCACGGGGAGGCAGGCACTCGCAGAAGGTGGGTCAGCTCTTACCTGGCTTAGTTACCTGGTCTTGCAGAGGGGCTTCGTGCCCCATTGCCTTCGGGGGCCACGGGGGGGGAGAGCACGCCTGGCGTCCCTGCTGAAACGCTCGTGTTGGTCCCGTGTCTTACCCTGCCCTGTAGCTGTGAGGTGGAAATAAAGACCCTGAGGAGAAAGGGACATTCATTTGCCAGCAACTGTAAAATGTAGTGAAGTGTAAAAATTGAAAAAATAAAATACACACATTGGTCAAACTACTGATTTGCCTTAAATGTCTACGTGTTCATGGTGAATGAACTTCCTCGCCTTCAGAGGTAGCATCCCTGTTTCCACGTTCCCCTGTGCAGTGAGAGCCGATAGGCGTAACTTTCGGTACAGCTACTGGTTTGGCCACATCACAAGTCTGGGCACCTCCACTTATTTATTTATTTATTTATTTGTGTCTTATGTCTTGTAATTAACTTGTCCAAATAATGATTATCCCCCCCCCCCAAGTTTTTCTGTTTATCAGACAATTAAGACTCTGAAAATACCCAAGTCTCACTTTTGTGCCTGCAGCAAACCCCATGGATTGGGGTGGCAGCTGGTTGGGATCCTAACCCAAACAGGCAGAGGCGGAATCGGGGCTGTGCGTGCGGAGGGAGCTGCCAGGTCAGTGGGTAGCTGTTTGCTTCAGAGCTGCCTGTGTGTCCGAGGGGAGAGGGGGCTCTTTCAACACTCCGGTAATGCTGTCTCCCTCTCTAAAATGCCATCTCCAAATTGACACTGTTCCATCAGAGATCCTCTTCTCCTATGACGTGATTTCAGGCATACAGTTAACACTAGCTTCGTCTAGGAAAGAGTCACTTATTTTTCTTTAAAGGTATGTCATTTTCTGTGACGTTCCACAGGCCAAAACTTTTCCATTTAAAACAAGAAAAGCAAGCCGGGAGTAGTAGCGATTTAGGAGTAATAGAAACTATGCTCAGATATTAGTACTAACAGAAGTAAACAGGAGTAAGTAGAAGGGTGCAATTATGGATGAGTATATTTTCCTCACTAATTTTAATTTCATGAGAGCAACTAATGCGGTCCCCCCCTCACCACACACAAAGATTTCCCACTGTCCATTCAGCCACTGAACCTCTCCCTGTTTTGTTATTCTGCTTACTCCCCTCTGTCTGCTGGATTTACCTTACAAATTCTATTTATTTCACATTGCTCCTGTATTAATTTTCTGTTGTCCTCTCTGTGCCTTGTTTGAATTCTTACACCACTCTTGCCTCCCTCCTGCTTTGCCATGCGTGCTGTTTCGCTATGGCTTTTGCCTTTCCAGAAAATACCCTCCTGCTCCTCCTTCCCCCCTCCTCCTTTAAAGTTTCAGATTTCCCTTCCTGGCAGCCAGCGAGGGGCTGCACACCATGCACACCATGCACTAGCGGTCGGGGCTGCTCCGTAACCACAGGACCTGATTCACCTCCTGCAAGCTGAGCAGCGTGAAAATAAATCAGCTGAGAGGGAGCTGGGTGGGAGTTGCAAAACATGGGGACACATGGCGAAACCAACACAGGGGCTGGGTAGTGACCAGCAAGGCTCCACCAGGAGTTTGCAGTTCTCCCATATATATTCCCTTTGGGACGGCAATGCTGAGTGAGACCTTTCAACAGATTAGCTCTGCCACACTGTTTAAACCAGCTTTATTCAGCTGAGATGTGCTTAACCCAAAATTCTTGCATCTGAAAGTGCCCCTACTATGCCTTCCGGCTGGGTCCCAACTTGGCAGGAGTGTTTTGTCCCTAACACCTGGGACCTAAACCCAGCCACACTTTGAAGAAAACTTAAATCCAGACCTGAGCTCAAGCCCATCTCTAATCACTGCTTGATTTTGTTTTGTCCAAATCTGCACATTTGAGTACGGAAGCAAATTAGTCATCTCTCCTTCAACAGGTTCTCCTCCTGCAGCTGCCTGTTCGCCGGGTCTTTTAAAGTCACCGCTGTTTGTGCCTGGGTTTGTAGCTGTCACAAGCAGATATTTAAAGTGAATTCAGAATCAAGTGTCTGAAGTGACTCTGTAGATCCTCATCTTTGAGTTGCTCCTTGAGGAAGGCGATGGAGCTTTATTGAGTTTCGAGTGTTTGAGTGTATGAAGCTGTTTCCAGAACCTGTATCTCCAGTCCTGCCACATTAGACCAGTGTAGTAACTCCGTGGCTTCTGTTTTCAGAGTAGTGCGAACCCTTTGCTGCAAAGGATTTATGTTTCCTTTCGACACTATACAATATTTTCCTCCCAGATTTCACTGAAGTTTTGCTCTTTCTGAATGGTAAATGCAAAAAAAAAAAAAAAAAAAATTACTGTTCAGAATGTTCTCTCTTGAAAAGATGTTTGCTTTTCACAGCTCAAACAGAAAACAGCTCAGTGCATCCAAAAGCTGCCTCACCCTTTGAGCGTGTTCCCAGATCTCAGCCAAGAGCACTACTATGGAATAGCTGTGAGTAGCCGGAAGAGCATTGTGGGGATTGAGATGCAAATGAGCAAACCCAACAGCCCCCTTCCCTGCAGAGGTTCCCTATCTCCTTCTGCCCCTCACTTCTGAACTGGGGGAGGCTTGACCTGGCCGTGGCTCTGCCGCCGCAACCCCGGGCTCGGCACCCACGATCCTGAGCTCTGCCACCGCAAATCTGGCTTTGCTCATTTGTAAGACTCATTGGCTTTGGTCGGATGAAGAACTGTATCAGCATCACGAAGGCACAGAGGACAGGAGGGGCTTTCAAAGCCCCCGTGTTGCCATTACTTTTCTGGGTCCCCAGAACAAAATGCTCTGCCGTTTCTGAGTTAAAAGGGGGAGAATGAAAGCCAGAGGTAGTAGCCACTGCAAAATAGCACACACTGTTCCGTAGCTTAAAAGTTCCCAGTTTTCAGGCAGTTTCAAAAGTTCCAAAGTGTAACGTGAGCAGCTGCCTGGGCACTTGTTTGTTTTATCAAATGTGGAGAGTTAGAATATTGCAAAGGAAATCAGATACAGTAAGTTGGGGGAGCATGTAGAGGGTTGCACATATAAACACACCGAGGCATAAAGCAATAGGGTGTTTTCTCTGTATGCTTTTCTTTCCACTATGAGGAAAGGAAGCAAAACATTCTAACAAAAACTCCTTCTAAAGAAATAATCAAGGCACCGAGCTCTAAAGCCCGTGTCACTGCACATGACCAGGAGAATAAGGCATTTTGCATTATTGCATGTTGTCATCACTTTACTCAGTGTTGTCCCCGCATGCTAATTACATGTTTACATGAATTGCATCATTTGACATAATGACTGTAATTATGTTAATACTTCATAATCAACAGAACAGTACCTGTAATTTACCAAACAAAAACGACATGAAAAGCTAAACCCACAAATGGAAGGGGATATGCTGTGAAGGATTTAATCCTGGGTGCAGAAGCAGGCAGGAAGCACTCCGAACTGGAATGTCCTGGTTTAGCCATTGGATCCCGCCAGACAGCAAGCGGGGCACTTTGCAAGGTGCTTTAAAAGGTACTAACGAGGGTAACGCACCAAACTGTGAGCAGGGTGTAAATGTTTAATACTCATCCATGAACTCTCACCTAGAAAAATCTGTGCAGTGCCCTTAACAAAGCTGCGTGACAGACACTTGGAAGAACAACAGGAGACTAGGAAACTCAGTGATCTGGAAATATTTTAACCCCTCTCCTATCTGCGGATGTACAATATCAATCTCGACCCCCTCGTTGCTACTTTGAAAGAAATCCATGGCGCCTGGCATATCGGAGTGCAGTCTGTGTGCAGCTGAATCCTCTCCCTCCCTCCCCCCAGCCCCACACTTCAGGTTTTTGCCCCCTTTATCTTGGCCCGGGTAAGTCAGGTTTTGGGCCGACTCACCGCCTGTCATTCCTGCACATCCCTGAAGGCATTTCTTTGCCTCTGGTTTCTCGCAGATGGGTCTCTGCCACCAAGGGTTAAGTATCCAAAGTCAACTGTAGGATAAATAGGGACATTAAACAAGACAAGGAATTATCCAGAGTGGTCATTAAGCATTGGAGAGTTTTATAAATAAGATCTCAAGTGCTTCCTGGTAAGTGGAGACACAAGAAGGTTGCAGCAAAATTATTAGCCTCCATCCATTCAGAGACTGTGCCCAGGTGGAGATGAGGAGATGATCCTGCTGTGGCAAGGTAACCCCGCTGCAGCAAGGTGCACCGCTGGCACCCCGCTGTGCCTGGGGACGGGCAGTGGGGCACCGCTGGCACCCTTGGGTGTCACCAGCACAGAATCATAGAATTGTCTAGGTTGGAAGGGACATTTAAGATTGAGACTATTAACCTAACACTGCCAACACCACCACTAAACTGTGTCCCTAAGAACCACAGCTACCCATCTTTTAGATACTTCCAGGGATGGTGATTCCACCACTTCCCTGGGCAGCCTGTTCCAATGCTTGATAACTGGTTTGGTGAAGAAATTTTTACTAACATCCAATCTAAACCTCCCCTGGTGCAACTTGAGGCCATTTCCTCTTGTTCTATCACTTGTTACTTGAGCAAAGAGACTGACCTCCCCTCACTACCCCCTCCTTTCAGGGAGCTGTAGGGAGAGAGGTGGTCTCCCCTCAGCCTCCTTTTCTCCAGGCTGAACACCCCCAGGTCCCTCAGCTGCTCCTCATCAGACGTGTGCTCCAAACCCCTCACCAGCTCCATTGCTCTTCTCTGGACACACTCCAGCCCCTCAATGTCTGTCTTGTCATGAGGGGCCAAAATTGACCACAGCACTCGAGGTAGGACCTCACCAGTGCTGAGTACGGGAGGACCATCACTGCCCCCCAAGTCCTGCGCCGGGTGACTTTCCTGGCCGAACGAACCCCTTTGCCCTCGGGGCATCACCCCTTCCCTGCGCAGCGGGGGCAGCCCGGGGCATGGGCCCCACGCCTCCGGCCGGGACACCTGCACGGAGCCGGGCCGGGCCCGCGGCGGTTCCCGATCCGGCGCCGCGTTTTGCCCGGGCAGCAAGTGCCGGCCCCGTTGGAGGAGGGAGGGAGGGAGGGAAGGAAGGCGGGGAAGGAGGAGCCGTCTCTCCGCGGGCGGGC
>NW_009647271.1:1919928-1933252 GCF_000708025.1 Charadrius vociferus | reverse complement strand
GCGCCCCGTCCCTGCCCTTCCCCGCCCCGCGCGTCCCGGCACTTCGCCCGCAGCCCCCCGCGCCCTCCCCGCTCCCGGGAAGTTGTCCCCGCTCCGTCCCGCCGCGGCGATGGAGGTGATGCGCCCCGGGAGCGGGGGAGGGCACAGCAGCCTCCCCCCTCCTCTTCCTCCGCTCTAATTGCGCTGGTTGTGAAAGCTCTCCAGTTCTCAAGTGTTTATCTCCCAAATTATCTTTCCTTTAATTGCTTGTAATAAGTTTAACGTGTGTGGTTGGGTCTGTGACCTCCTCCGCCGTTCGTAGTTTTAAAAAAGCGACTCTGCTAACCAGCGAGCGTTGCTGGGTCAGGCTTTCTGTACTGGGGGAGGAAAACGCTTTGGCTCTGGTATCTTGCTCAGATCTGACTTTCTTTAAAATAAAAGTTTGGCCAGCTTGTGTCGATAGGGTGTTTTGGAGTAGGGGGAATTCAAAGCGGGGAAACAGCTGGATTGACTTTCAACGTAATAATTTCTTATCTGTCACGGTCTGAAACATGCAGATGCTTGGTATTTACGTTTTTTCAGAACTTTTTTTTCACTCTTGACAATTGATGCGCAGTTAATCCCAGGGAATCCACTTGAAGGCGATTCTGTTTGATAGGGACCAAACCGATGAGTTCTGTGGCAGACTCCTAATTGTATCATTTTGCTTTACCCCCCCCCAAAAAAAAAAAAAAACAAACCCCAAAAAAAACCCCACAACCAAACCAAAAAGCTGTACCTGCTGTCATCCCTAAGCACTCTAGAAAAAAATACTTACCTGGACTTTACCAGGACTTTACCACATGGTACCATGGCATGTTTTTTAAAAGACTGATGACAAACCCCTGTAATGTTGTGCTGTTTAGTTCTTACTTTTGTCCTGTTTTCTTTGAGCAAGCAGTCACCACCCATGTCACCTGAGCAGGGATAGAATAAGCAATGCCTTGAGTATGAACTCAGGGGGTGATGCTTTGTTGGGGGGGAAGTGAAATATCATTTCCTGTAACTGAGTTTGGGGTGAACTGGTGATGCAAACTTGGACTCACTCGCCTGTTGTTGCTCTGGTGAGCCAAAGTGGTGACAGCTTTGATGCCATTGGAGGCACAGGCGAGGAAGAGCTGCTTTCTTGCATGCAGAGTTCAGTCTGGGTGGCTTCACTGGTGTGAGAGAGTCCCAGAGTCCAGGTGGACAGGGGTCTTAGGAGGGGATAAAATAAACCAGGCTGGCTTTGGCCTTACTGGTAACAAACAGGTGCCGTCAGAAATGCCGGCAGTCCTAGCGCCGTTAAATATCATCTGCTTTGTCCTAAAAGACTAGCAGTTAAGAAGGAAAGGAAGGTAATTTGATGTACCAGTAAATACCATCTAATTAAATATTTCAGTGTGGATGCTAATAGCTATATGGGTCAGAAAGGACTTTTTATGCGAAATATAATGTTTTGAAGTCATGTGATGTTTTTTACATTAACTTTGAAAAACCTGTGAACTCGGGTGCCAAACCGTAACCTTTCTTCCCATGGAGAAGTTCTAGGTTGTCTTGTGCAGGCAGATTTGAGAGGCTAGTGATCTCCTACAGTAGACCTGAAGGTGCTTTCTTACCTTTATATACAAGTCTATATTAGAAGCAATGATCTTAGAAGTAGAATATTCTGGATATTATTTTTTTTTTCCCATTAGCTTGTGGAGAGGTGACCAGCTTATATCCCTGAGTAGTATGAAGAGCTTCACTAGGATTCCTACATGAATTTCCCCCCTCATGCTTCCAGGGAAATCTGATGCAATGCACAGCTCAACACCTGCAATTTAAGGCATAGCAGCATCTTATTAAATACCTTGGCAGAGAGCTTCCAGGGAAGCTTTGTCCAGAAGAAAGCAGAAACCTCACTATGGTGTGTGTCTGGCTGTTAGTCTTCAGGTTTTCGTACTGCAATGGCCTCTCGATGCTTTGGGCAAAAGTGCTTCAGTGACATGCTGAGAATATGTTAGTCTGGAGTTCTTGGCTATAGGAGCAAGAATTCAGCTCTGATGTGGTTGCTTAACATCCATCGATCTTGCCCTCTGCACCGGCGGATGCTCTGGGGAAGTCTCGATGGTCTCTAGCTTATCATCCTTAATTAGATAGCCAAATTAGGAGCGACAGTTCCCTGTGTTTGCTGAGGGGTGCTAGGAGGACATGGGTGCTTCTAGGGCTCTTCAGAGCATCTGTAGTAGAATAAATAAAGTAAATGGCTAAAGTAGATAGTGTGGATATTCCTCCCGCTGCTTTTTTCTTGAAATAACCCCTGTTGCGTGTTGCAGTGTAACAGCTTACTGCACCCATAGCGAACCAGATCTTTCAGGGCAGACAGAGGGGGGTGGCTGAAAACAGAGAGGGAGAAGAGTGGGGAGACAGATGCAGTGATTCAGGAGGTCCTCATGGATTGGTATGAGGAAGTAGTACTTGCTGTAGAAGTAAATCCCAATAAACAGCATGCATCTGAAAGGCAGGGTGGGTGGCTCGTCCATCACTGTAACCATGAAACAACTGCCCTATCTCCTTGCCGTATACTTAAAAACCAAAACCAAAACTCAAATGAGCTTGGAGAAAAAAAAAACAACCACCAAACAGGACCTTGAAGATCATGGAGTTCCAACCCCCTGCCATAGACAGGGACACCTCCCACCAGACCAGGTTGCCCAAGGCCACGTCCAGCCTGGCCTTGAACATCTCGAGGGATGGGGCCTCAACAACCTCTCTGGGCAACCTGGGCCAGTGCCTCACCACCCTCAAAGTAAAAAATTTCTTCCTAATGTTTGATTTAAACCTGCCCTCTTCCAGTTTATAGCCATTCCCCCTCATCCTATCACTACATGCCCTAGTAAATAGTCCAAATTTTATTGCAATATGCAAGCTCTGGATCATATTCACAGTAAGAAAAGATACATTTTAGGTAAACAAAGTAAAGAAGAAAGAAAAGAAAAATATTTACTTTCAGAGACTGGTTTTCAGGGGAATCCAGATGAAACTGAAGGTTATTTTGAAATGAACTCTCCCAGTCTCATATTTGTATAACTACTTCAATTATCTAAGAAGCCTTGAATTACTGAGGGATATACCAGATCTTCCTTACTGTCGCTTTTCAATGTATTTAATGGCCCCAGGTCCTTCTCCTCAGGGCTGCTCTCCAGCCATTCCCCGCCCAGCCTGTGTTTGTGCTTGGGATCGCCCTGACCCAGATGTAGGACCTTGGCCTTGTTGAACTGCATGAGGTTGGCTTGGGCCCACCTCTCCAGCCTGTCCAGGTCCCTCTGGATGGCATCCCTCCCCTCCAGCGTGTCTACCTCGCCAAACAGCTTGGTATCATTGGCAAACTTGCTGAGGGTGCACTCAACCCCACTGTCCATGTCGCCGACAAAGATGCTGAACAATACAGGTCCCAGTACCGACTCCTGAGTAACACCACTCGTCACGGGTCTCCACTTGGACATCGAGCTGTTGACCGCAGACATTAAACAATCTCTCAATGTGGTGACATGTCATTTTGACAGAAAGCAAAGCGACAGGTTTTACTGGATGATGGTGGTGGCTATTAAGTAATGTGAGCGTGTATTTTGAAATCTGCTTAACTTTTGAGTCATCCTTTATTATAAGGCTTAAAGCGTACAGGTACTTGTGCTTGATGTACCTGTCTAATGGCATCACTCTTGCCTGTGGGATATAATTGGCTTTCAGAAGATAATTTCAGAATCCACCCTGTTTTTTGTTTGAACAGCATGAACGTTTGAACAAAATGAATGCTAAGGCTTTTTTTTTTTCTCTGGCAGAAATTCACTGCCTCCGTGTTACTGGGATCACTTGCAACAGCAGTTTCACTGCATGAGTTCAGAGTTTTGCCCCGTCTTCCTTCTGTTTAAGCACTCGGGCTTCAGGGTGGAATTTGCCAGTATAAGTCCTGCAAAACCTTTGCAGCTTGTTCTGATGTCTTGAGTAGGAACAAGTGATGTGTGAGGGTAGGGTTTTTTTTGCCCCTTTGCTGAGGGGTAAGCTTTGCACTCTTTAATTTTACGTATCCACTGCTTGCACATAAACAGACTTCTGTGTTTTCTGTTGAGTGGCATCATGCGCATGCGGTGGTGAAAAGTGATTTTGTAGACCAGATGTGGATTTACAGTCAACTTGAAATATCCCATTGAAAGTTAAGTTTCCTGCATGTGTTAAGTACTACTGAATTTGAGGGCAAGAGACTAAAGGTCAAAAACTTGTCCCTCTTTTCTCCTCATCTGTGTTCTTGATGTGGCTTTCAAGATTATTCAAAAGCACATGTTTGCAGGCACTATTGTTATTAAATATGACTTTTTTTTTTCTGAGCTTCCTCATGTAACCTCTATCAAATGGGTCACACTGACACTCACAATAATGAGTCACATCAACAGTAAATGCAAACCATATGGGGTTTTTTTCCCTCTTCTTCTACACATGGCTTCTTGTTACTTTCTAAATGCTGATTTGAATTAAAACCCTGTTCAGCACCTGAATATATCTTTGGGGTGGGGAACTGTGTATTTGGAGGTTTCTGTTGAGAAACCAGAGCTTGATGTCATTACTTGCACTATACTAAAAGATGTTCTTTACCACAGATTTCCTGTGTAACCTCAGACGAGTCACTTAATCCTTTTTATTTTTTTTTCCCTGTCTTGGTTCATCCGCATGAAAGTGGGAATGTTGTAAAGCTTCCCTAAAGTACTGCAAAGCGGACCCGTGAGCTGCGTTGAAGGGTCTCATTTTGGGTGGTGCTCTACAGGCACAGAATAATGCTTATGTTTGGGAACTAGGTACGCAAAGCGTGGGAGGAGAAACAAGCTTGGTGGTGAAGTGATTTGCTCGTACTCGCATAATAGGTTTGTGACAGGACAGGGACTGGGACCAAAGGATTTTTGCCTAATGGCCCAAATACTGTAACCAATAAACCAGACTTCCCACAACTTTTCCCTTTAACTGGAGTGCCTACAGCGTGCAATATCATATTAGTGCTTTGAGTCAAGAACCTGTGGGGTTGGTCCAGCATCAGTGACAGGCAGCAAGGGCTGTTTAGAGCTGTCCTCATTTTAGGCTGTGGGCAAACAAGTCATGAGGATTTACTAGTCATCCTGCTTAACCGTGGCAGTTTGCTCCCCTCTCCCTGGCGGTTGGCCCTGGGATCTCCGTGTTGCTCTCCTGTCCCATCTCTGATCATCAGCCCTCAAAAGGGCTGTTGGGGTGTTAATATTTTGCCATGGTGCTGGGTAAGGACACAGGACTGATGCAGCAATAGTAGCTGGCCACGTGTTCTCATTTTTGCCGAACAGCCATAGCTGTGTGTCTGCCCGTAGCCCGTTGGAGCTGGGCACTACAGTGGTAAGCTCAGCTTAAACCTCATACTGGGGAGAAGTGGGGGAACACGGTGTGTGTACCGAAGAAAGCAGCATAGTTTAATGCTTCCACAGCTGTGACTGGGGAGTGTAGCGTCTTCTCTCCTCTCCCTACCTCCCAGTTTGGAGATTGGGGCTGCCCAGCTGGGGCAGAGGGTATCAGTAGCACCCAGGGCATCCCTTTGCTCCAGTTCACAGGGTGAGCTTGGCATCCCTCCCAGTTTCAGATCCATTGGGAATATAGTCTTGGAAGGGGAACAAAGTACTCAGCAAAAGGTGGAGTCCGGTCTGCGAGGCTGGAGAACGTGCTGGTTTAAGCCACCAGGAAGGGAGTTCAAGCGTACGTGTTTTACTTAGTATGCGCCAAGTCATTTGCCACAGCTCAGCTGATGGGCAGTAACCGAGGCTGTAGTAATTTAATTGCTTTTGATCATGTGCTTATATCCTATTTAATTTTGAAGTCAATTATTAGTGGTTTGACTTTTTCTTTTGGGAGATGATTTAAAACTGTCGGGTAATATTAAGGTTGCAGTCTTGCAAGAGACAAGCGCTTCTGACTGCTGCTGAGCTGGGTGGACTATTGCTCAATACTCATAGATTTCCTGCGTTTGTTGATGTGGGTCTTTGAAGGTTTGAGGTTATGACAGTCACGTTACCAGCTCTGTCATTTCTCTAACTTTCTCTTTTCTTTCTTCCCTCAGTGGCTTAACTCACGAGTCTCACAAGAAGGATGTTGAACAGGTCTACCTCCGCTGTTCTGAAGGGTCCATAGAGTGGATGTATCCCACGGGAGCACTCATAGTCAACCTGCGACCCAATACTTCACCTGCCTCTTACAAACATTTGACTGTTTGCATAAAGCCCTTCAAGGACTCTGCAGGAGCAAATATTTATTTGGAAAAAACTGGAGAACTGAAACTTTTGGTCCGAGATGGAGATCGCAGCCCCAGTAAAGTGTATTGCTTCGGCTATGATCAGGGAGGGCTGTTTGTCGAGGCCACTCCTCAGCAGGACATTAGCAGGAAGATTACGGGCTTCCAGTACGAACTGATGAACAAGGGGATAGCATCTGATTTGCACACAGTTTCTGGTGAGTTCTGGGATATTGGTCATATTTTCACGTACTGTATTGGATGCATAACAGATGGCAGAATGAGTGAGTGGGAAAGTGGTTGGGTCTGAATTTCATGTGCTTTTAAGGACATGTTTTATAAACAGGCTATTGCGGAAGAATTGATTTTTTTTTTCTGCTTTTTTTTTGTTGTTGTTGTTTTTTGGAAGCCGGTAGCATAAGCTAAATTCCAAATGATTTGTTAAGGGCTACATTGCGAAGGATTCTCCCCTTGCAGGCCTGGGGTGAATCACAGGAGCTGGCTTTACCCTACAGTGAACTCCAGCGTGAACTGGGCTTCCAAGCCTTGCTGTAACAGTTTTCTAAATACTTTTTAACTCAGTTTTTAAGACCCAGCTGCATGTTTTGAATAATAAACATTTAAACAAGGAGGAACTCCTTTTCCTTTGGTTTTTTTTTTTTCCCTCTGAACCTACTGCTACTTGCTGACCTAATTATTGCTTTTTTTTTTTTTTAAACAAGGAAAACGGTGTGTTCCTTCCTCAGCTCTGCCTACTACACTCTCTCGAGCATTACTCTGCCATGGCAGAGCTCTTCAACACCATGACAATACTTTTACAGTGCTGGTGTTGTCTTCTCTCTCAACCATTATGAAAAGCAAGTTTTGCAGGGAGGACTTTTATGCCAACAAAACGCTTGTAGAAAGGAGGAGTGGACAAACTGAAAGAGCTTACAAGCCTGTAAGGTCCGATACTAAACAGCGAGCTAAATACCATTTGGGAGAAATAGTTCTAGGTGTAATAAATTATGCTAATCAATTAGTTTGAGAAGAAATAAAAATAGCATTTGTGGAGGATGGGGGCGGGGAAATTCTCTTTAGATAGGCAGTGTCTGGTTCGTGCATCTTGTCCGTTCAGGATTGCCTGCTGCTTTTATCCCCAAAACCAAGGAGGGGAGCTTGGATAGATAGAATAGCCCGAGGAATAGCAGAACGAAGGTAGTTTGTCCCAAATGACTAGGGAGATTTCAAGGTTTAGGGATTTGAAGTGGAGAGGCCACTGGAGCGACCGCATTTCTCTTTTGAAATGGTAGGGAGCGAAGGCAGCCCCGCAGCAGGGGAGAAGAGTCCTCACAGCACACTGGAGGTGACATGGGTAAAACCCGATGTAAAGTGAGCCTGAGACGCCGTATGTGGGCTGCCTAGATTCTGCGGTAGTGATGCCATATGCTTTGCCCGAGATGCTACTTGATAAGCGGCGGTGTGGCTAATTAAGCTGCAGCTGTATCTTCCAGGCGTTGCATCCCTCGTCCCCCTTTGGGATAAGTGGTTGCAGACCTCGGGTCCTATCCTCTCCCCTCCCCTGGCTCTGGATTTAGATGTTTGTATATTTGTGCAGACTCGTCGCCCTGCTAGTGTTTAGATGTTGGCACACCGATTCAGATGTGGCATTTATTTTTTTTGTATGGATCTTAGTTGGACTGAGACGAACAGTTCTTCACTCGGCAGGACGGTAGTTGGCTGAGGGCTAATGCAGTAACCCCAGTAACTGATAGATGGCGTGTTTGCCATTAAAACAAAAAAGCTATAAACACAAATACTCAAATATTTAAATTGCCTTCTTTACTCTTGCCATGTATGCAACTTGTAGATTAATATCGAGGGTTCTGCATTTTAAGCAGACTCCTCTGCTTCTGTGTGGTACAAGTGCTGCAGATGAAGTAGGGCATCTGCTGCAGAGCTGTTTTCCCAGTAAGATCGTTTCTGCAAAGATGAATATGCTGTGCTGAATGTTAGCTATGTCGTAAAATTCCATTGCAGAAGACATTAAATACATTGTTTAATCAGTTATTTGGAGAATGTTCCCAGATTCAGTGCTTCTTTCTTTGACGGGCTCCGAGGATGGGAGGCAGGCAGGCTAGCAATAAGTCACTTAAACTTACCAAGAAAAGTCCTATACTTTTTTTTTTTTCCCCAAAAAAGTTGAAATTGCTTTTGCATATAGGTCAAATAATATGTGAGAAATACTGCTTATCACTGCTGGTTTTAGTTTGCACATAGATATGGTTTCTGCCGAGCTTTGCTAAAATCAGGAGGACTTGTTGCTGGCATCCTTAACAGCATAAGCCGGCACAAACTGCTGTGTTTTTAGAACGAAGTGCTCTTCGTTCCACTTAAAATCTTGGAGATTTTGAAAGCTGATGGGAGTTTTCTTCAGAGACTTTCAGAAGTCAAACTGAGGACTGAATCCAATTACAGCCTTCCTCTTTGATAGGCATATTAAATCACTTTTTCTGTGACTGCTGTATTCTCAGCTGAAACAGACACTGGTTGAATTTCAGTGCTGTCTTATAAAACAATGTGGTAGGCTATCTGCTTCACGCTCCAAGTGTCTTGTTTGGACAGAAGAAGCTTTTTAATAGTTCATCAGCAGAGCCTTCAGGGCAAACTAGGGATCTCTATTGTATTTTAAATTATTTCTCTTGCCTTTTTTTGGATCCCCAGACTCTGGGGAGGGGCGGCGGGGGGTGAAAACACGAGGAAAATGCCATACATGACTCTTTCCACTACTCAGTCAGATGAGCACTTTTATTCTCCTATAAATATCTATATGTCTGGGGAAAGTGCCAAATAGCTGCCTTGTGAGGCTTCTATAGAGCAATATATTTGGGGCTCTTTGCAGTTCGTGGACCTCCTTTCTTCTGGAGCTGCTTCTAGTTTTTCTGTGAAACCTCCAAAGAAATGCCCTTTACTGAGCTGTTCATTTGGAGGGGAAGTTTACAAGCAATTCGCCGAAATCACTGGTGACTTCTTCATCGGAGAGGAGGCTCGAGCCAGAGGCAAGTGCTGGCCTTAAAGGAGCTGAAAACTGGATTTAAGGTTCTGGATTTAAGGTTCTGCATTTCTCTCCAAGCATACTTCTGTCCTTTGGTCACAAACGTGGCTTACGGTGTTTTTGGGCTGGCGCACACTGGAAAAACGAGCCTGCTCATCTCTTAGTTGCAGTTTGACGGAGCTGGGCAGAGCTGGCAGTAGGTGTGAAGAGGTGACGGGGACGTGGGATGCCGTTGCAGCCGGGGGCTGAGATGTGCTGGCAGAGCTGGGCAGAGGAGGCTTGCGCGCTTCCTGGCCTGCCTTAACGCTGCCGCGCTTCGTCTGAGGGCGAAGGACCGCAAATCACAAATATTGCGTTATTTTCTTATGACTGCGGAGCAGAGGGGGTGACAATCATAAAAGACCCAGGCGTGGGGCTCAGCAATCCAGCCCTTTCCTTGTGCAATAACTACTCGCTAACAACTTCTCTTGACTTTGCTAAACGGCGCATTTGTTTCCTGGTGATAATTATTGTACTCTGCTCTTGAGTTTACTCTCTCTTCCTAACCTGGCATCCCAGCTCTGATTAAAGGGTATAAGTCATCTGTTTAATACTTTAATGACCTGTTGTGTCCTCAGAGTCCTGACATTGCAGGGTGCATCAACAAATCAGCAATGCTTGGCAGGGTGCCTGTGGTTTAATTAGAAAACCTCAAGTTTTATTAGTTTACAGTCATTCTTTCCCACTTAATCAGAGTCTAGCAAATAATTCAGTAGAAAACATACACAGGTTCTGAATTGGCCTTTCCCTTTTTCTCGGGGAGGTTGAATGACACAGCGCAGCCTTAAAATTTTCCAGATTTGGGGGGTTTAACCCTTTTCTTGGCTTTAAGCCTGCCTTATCACGTTCTGTTACAGCTTCCCTAACTGTAGGAAGTATTTGTAGTATACTGATAGGTTTTAATTCAGATTGCTGAAAATTGGTGGGGAGTGGTTTTTACTGTGACAGTAACCAGCAAAAAAGCGCATTTCTGGGGGTTTGTAGTTTCTTAAGCTGGGAAGGGGAGCAAAGGCAACCATGCTGTGGCATTGTCACCGTTTTCTGTAAGTGAGTAGTCCCTAAGAAGGGTCACCTTGACAATTCAGACATCTTGATGGGTGTATTCTTCTCTGGATACCCAAAGTGATGGGTCAGTCAAAAGAGCTTTTGATTTCAGATTAGATTTTGGATTGGAGCCCTATATAATTCCCATCCACACTGATGGCCCATTAACTTCAGCTCACCCTTGCTGTGAGGCTCTGAAGCCTTGGTGTTTGCCCAACTGAAGAACTGAGGCACTGTGACATTTTGGCCCAAGGCCATTTGAGAAGCAGCAGAACTTGTTTAAGTTGTTGATTTCTGTTGATTCTAATCTTTTCTGCCTGTGCTGGAAGAAAATACTCTGGGTTTCTGCTATGCTGCCTACACTGGCAAGTAGACGGAGGTTTTGGCAAAAGTGTTGTTTGGCCATATAGTTCCTAGTTGTCTCAAGGTGATGACCCACATGAGCTTCTCAGCTCTAGCGGAGCGGGTGCCTGGTCTAGCTCTGCCTTGCACCACAGCAACCTGCTTGGATTAAATTCCTATGAAAAATGTGAAGGTCCCTTGAGAGTCATTGGCTTTTTAGGTTCTTCAGCTTCTGCTCAGCTAGTCTGAAACAAGAATCTGTAGGTTTGACCAAATGTTTTGGAGATGTTTGGTCAATCCTCTTCCCCACCTCCCACCGAAAATTTTGTTACCTGAAGTCTGTTCCAAGAGCGTCACATCCAAGCTCTGGATCCAGCTTTATGTAAGGTGTGTAGTTTGTTTTTCCCATTGCGCACTCATGGGGATGTCTGTAATTTAGTTGTTGGAGCTCAGGAGGTAAATTGGAAGCCCTTTCATTACCCACCCGCTTTTGTGTAGTTAAGAAGTCAAACTTTAACAAAAATGTCCCTTTATCTTGATGGCATCTACCGATTTAGTGCAGGTTCTAGTAACTCTTTTATGCATTTTCTTTATTAATGCTGGGTACCTGGCTGAGAATATTAATAGATGGGAGGTACAGTGCTCAAGTGGGTATCTGAAAAGCAAGGCAAAACTGGATAAATCCAGTTAACTAATTAAGAACAATATTCAGCTATTTCCTGTATGCTGTTAATTCACTGGCCTGAGAAAGCAGATTGGAAATTAAGAAAGCTCGTAGGTATTTGGGCTGTGCCAGTGTTTCTCTAACAAATGGCTTTTTGGAGCACCCCTCTTAACTTTCTGATCCTTAATGCAGTTTGGGTTTGGCGGAGGTGGGGCACCAATCTGCTGTATCTCTGCAGGTATTCTCCCAGAGCCGCAGCTCGGGGGCTCCTGATCTCACGCTTTCCTCTGCTTGCTCCCAAATACCCAATTATTTTTTTTTTCTTTCTTGGAGGCTGGATGAGCTGCTAAGCTTTGTAGCCTGAAGCAGCAGATGCGCGGGTGTATTTTTCACTTCTTGTCGGAGTGGAAACGTTCACGCTTTCTGTCCCAGAGGCAGAGAGCAGGAGGCTGCGGCTGGCGTGCCCGCTCTCTGCCAGGGCATTCGCAGCATGGAAGTCCTGGTTGGTCCCTGCTGTGCTCATCACCACCGTTTGCAGAAAAGGTGATGGAAAGAAGTGCTTGGAACACTTAAATTGAAAGTGCCCGCAACCTTTATGCTCAGCATAGGTTCTGCTTGAGTCATTGTGACCATCCGAGGTGTTGGCACTGCAGGGCTGGGAGCACTGCTGTGTGCTGCAGGGTTGGCAGAGGTCTGTATTCTAGTACATGCCATGAGATGAGAAAAATCACAGAATCCCAGACTGGTGAGGGTTGGGAGGGCCCTCTGGAGCTCCCCCAGTGCCACCCCCCGCCAGAGCAGGGGCACCTCCAGCAGTGGCACAGGACGGCGTCCAGGCGGGTTTGGGATGGCTCCAGAGGGGGAGACTCCCCCACCTCTCTGGGCAGCCTGTGCCACTGCTCTGCCGCCCTCACAGCAGAGAAGGCCCTCCTCAGGCTGAGGTGGAACTGCCTATGCTCCAGTTTGTGCCCGTTCCCTCTTGTCCTGTCACTGGGCACCACTGGAAAAAGACTGTTCCCATCCCCCTGGTACCCTCCCTAAGATCCCCCCTCCATCTTCTCTTCCCCAGACTAAAAAGACCCAAGTCCCTCAGACTTACCTTGTAAGAAAGATGCTCCAGTCCCCTGATCATCTTTGTAGCCTTGCTTCATCTTCCCCCCGCCCTCCCCAGCTTCCTGCAGAGGATAAAACTCTTGTACCTCTTGGGGTTAAGCTGTGTTAGGGGGAGAAAGCAAACCTGAGCACGGTCTGGTTTGGTTTGCACAGAAGAGCAGAATTGGTATCGCACTCCTCCCAGCAGGATTTGCTGGTGAAATCCATACTGAGCAGTGCGGCAAAGCCCAGGGACCTGTCCTGTGAGACAGAGTCCACGGTGCCCGGGTGGCGTGTAAGGCAGGGTCTCTGGCACAGCTAAAGGTTTGCTGCTGGTTGATATGCTTTTTCTCTCCCTGGAAGGTCAGCAGCAAGTTTTGAGAGAAAACCACCAGAAAACAGCCTTGAATGCAGTTCAAAATACACTTCAATTATTGGCTTTCTAAGGGACCATTTTGACACTCCTGCTTTAGGACATGGTATTTTCTGAATTTTTTTTATGTGCTCACCCTCTTTGCAGGAAGGTTTTCTGTAGTAGCTTTAATGCCTTTTCCCACAATAAACGGTGATACAAAACTAGATACAAAGTAACTTTCTGTGAAAGAGTAAACAGCCTTCCCTAACCCTTTATGTACTTGAAAAAGCACATTTAAGCTAGTTTTTGAGGGCATATCACTGAACTGAGTGTCATGGATCAGCATCTAAATTGATAAGGCTGCTGCTGTATAACAGAGCCTGGAGTGGATTAATTTTGAGGAGTTAGAACCCTGCCCTAATTATTCATGTGCCTAAAGTGGTCAGATTTGCAACGAATGATTCATTGGGGGGGGGG
>NW_009647271.1:1804236-1919734 GCF_000708025.1 Charadrius vociferus | reverse complement strand
GGGGGGCAGGTGGTGAGAGGGTTGGGGGGGAGTTTGAGAGCAAAGTTTTTGTGTTTCTTCCTGTGTGAAATGATTGCTAAGCGCAGTTCTGATGCTCGGGGAACGCGCACACTCTTACATGTTCCTAAATTAAGCAAGGGTGATGCTTTGGGGATCTGAGCCTCAATAAGGTGAAAAATGTTGAACTGAGAAGTGTTCACCTAAATAAAAAATTAAAAAAAAAAACAAAGTCGGAGGGATGCCCTAATTTAATGTCTCCTTCCCCCAAGAAAATGAGTTTGACAGCAGTGTCCTCCGGCCCTGCTTGCCCTTTGATGTTGCCAGGACAGTGGTTGGTTTTGCAGTGGGCAGAGGAGGTGACAATGGGGCTGCAATGATAAATACACAGCTGCAGGGGAGAGGGGGTAAGAAAATAGCTTATTTTTGCTAGACTGGCCACGAATGCCGTTAGCTTATTTCTCAACTCAGTGGGCAGTCAAACCCAATAAGCAGTCAGGTGTATTGTCCGGGCAGCTGTGGCTCTGCTTTCCTCTGACCTTTATGTACTGCTGAAGATAGTCCCACAAACAGATTTGCGATCCAGCAGAGTTGCTTGGCAGTCTTTAATAATGCTCTGTGCTTGCTCTGCAAAACTGTTTAGTTTGCTAATTCCTGGGGCTGTAGTTAAAGAAGGGATGGGAGGGCTGGGGAACCGCATTCCTCTTCCCGCCCGCCACCTTCCCCAAGGAATAAGGAACTCACTGAAACATGGGCCAAATTCTTCCTGTGTTAGGGCCTTAATTTGCAGGACAGAAAATCTCTTTTGCCTTTATCTGTTGTAGAAGACAGAAAATACACACTGTAATATTGCACAGATGCTCGGAAGCTACCCTGGACCCAAAGCTGTGATAAATCTGACCTTGGGAGGTTTAACACTGGGTCAAAAAAGCTGCTGCCATATGACGTGCAGCTTTGGTCCAGCATTTGCTCATCTGCTGATGATTCAAATTTGTGGAAGGGTGTTTTTTGGGATGGGTCCCCCCTCAGGTATCTCTCTGCACCGCTCTGACCCCTGCGTGGGATTTGGGCATTGACTCCTGCAATCCCCATAAACTCCGGTGTTGCTGCTCACTCGTGGTGACCGTCACTGCTGGGATTGTGCGCGGAAGCTGGTGGGCTCTCCATTGCTTCCACTCCCCCAGGACTGTTCCTGTTTGTATAGGTCGCACCTCTGCCCCGACAGAACTGCTATGAGCTTTACACCAACTTCATCTATGTATAAGTGGATGTGAGAAATTTAAGGCAAAAAAAAAGGACAAAGTCCGGGCTTATGTAGAACCAGCGAATGAAATGATCTTAATATGACAAAGAAATGTGTGCTGTTAAGTAAAAACAGGTGTATATATCTTAAAGCTTTCCCTGTTGCAAATGGAAGACCTTAAGTAACGTTTTTAGGGGTTAACTGAACAATGTTCTAACATTGAACATCTCAGTGCATGAGCTGCAGCCCTTCCACAGTCCCCCTCAAGAACAGGCTGATCAAATAAAGGTGGTTTTAAAATGAAAACTGGCCTTGTTCCTTCAGAGCTCTCCCACATACCAAAAAGAATTTGATTTCTAGAAACAGGAAGGAGAAGGACCTGTGTGGATGTGAGTGCACATATGCTACTTTTTTTTTTTTCTTACCTTTTTTTTTTTTAAGACTCACTTAATCTTTGATCTGTCATTACTCCACTCTCAGGGTTTAACTTTAACCAGCCACTCGTTACTTACTTCTATTCCCCTGCTCCATAGGAGGCATTAATGGACGGGAGGAAGAGGAGGGTGGTGGTGGGGAGGGAGGGAAGGCTTTGTGTTCCTGGCGGGTGCCCAGCCTGGTGGTAGGTGCTGGCTCCAGCCTCTCCCGCAGCCCTGGCAGGGGCAGAGGGAACCTCCGGCACCAGAGCCGTGCGTGTGGCCGCACAGCTTCCCCAGGGCACGGGGGGAAAAAACACCTGACTTTTTCATTTTCTGCCTTGCAAGCACTGCGTGACATCTCAGCTGAGTGTTGCGTTCGCTATCGGAGGCAAAACCAAACAATGCATCGAAACTTTCTTTACAACTATGTTTTCCTAGGTCTGATTAGTGTGTGCTTTTACAAGGCTTTGGAATGACGTTTTCTTTAGAAGAAAAAAGAAATATTTTCAGAGTGAATTTTAGAGGGGATGAGCCAAACCCTACATCTTGGTGGGTTTTGAGTCAGTAGAAGTATTTGCTGTGGTCCTGTGCTGCGGGGCGGTAGATGGGGCAGCGTGGAGGTGCGATGCTGCTGCTGCCTGTGCTGGCGGGCTCTGGTGGGGCAGCTGGGAGTGGGGTCCTGCCCCAGCTGCGAGGTCAGAGGAGACCAGAGGAGTCCCTCAACTGTCTGGAGGCACCTCTGCTTTCCAGCAACTCATCCATCCTCGTGCCTGCCCAGCACTTCCCGTTCCGAGTCCCCCTTGGGCAGCAGCGGTAGGTTTGAGGAAGGAGAGAGGTTTTCTGTGAAATAAACAGATAGGTATATTTTTTATGGCTTTATATTGGTGTCTTGTGCACACAGAGCAGGAGAAATTCCCAGCAGTCACCTTGCTGCCTGCTTTTCTCTTTAATTGCAGTTTGGAAGGGGGAGAGAGAAAGCAAAGAAATGGCAGATGATCACTGGCACAGTTTGCCCAGGGAGGTTGTTGAGGCCCCATCCCTGGAGGTGTTCAAGGCCAGGCTGGACGTGGCTTTGGGCAACCTGGTCTAGTGGGAGGTGTCCCTGCCCATGGCAGGGAGGTTGGAACTCGATGATCTTTAAGGTCCCTTCCAACCTAAACCATTCTGTGATTACAAAGGCTGCTTGCACAGAAACATGGATGAGTACAGTTGCAGGGACGCTTCTTGCTTGCTGGGCCCTCTCTTTTCCGCTGCAATTCAGACAGAAGGAATTTAACTGAAAATCTGATCTGCTGAGTGGGGCTTTTTGGAGACGACACATTGCAGGCTTGACTGTAACCGAGGATTTTTATAGTGCTGGTGATGCAACGGGTAAGTGTAGGAGCTCGGCCGGGAGTTGGCACTGCTCCCGTTACCATTACGTCGCTGCCCACCCCGGCACCGAGGTTTGCCATGGCAGCGCGGGAGCCTGAAGCCCAGCACTGATGTTCGAACGCTGGCCCGGGATCGAGAGGGTCGGGGTAGTGATGGAGACAGCGCTGCGCCTGTTGGCCACGTACGGCAGGAGAGGAGGCAGGGAAGGGAGCGACACGGTGCTTGGGACAGGCGTTATTTTTCCCTGATGGAGAGAGGGGCAGCCCAGAGGAGATGGGACAGAAAGAAGCGTCTTGTAATTTCTCGTGGGTTGATACAACTTGTGCATGTGCCCGGAGGTAGAGTTTAATAGTGTCTGATGCTGCTTGAATAAAATCTCTGCTGTTTTTTTTCTCCCCCCCCTCCACCTTTTTTTTTCTTTTTCCTAAACAAATGGTTGTTTGTGTTTCTAGCTGACCTTTCAGCTCATTTGTTAGAATGGGTGCTGCATCTTGGAACAGTGAAAAGGCATTGACTCTGCAATCCCGCAGGACCCTTACGTGCTCTGTAGCTGCTGAGCCAAGTTTCATTTTGAAAGCTGTTGCAAATGGAGCTTGCCTAGTACCAAATCTCTTCCTCACACTGTTTACATAAATAGTCTTCTTCGGTACTTACGGACTTTAATACCCTCTTGGAAGACATTTCTGTGAAAAGATAAATTTCTGGTTTATGGTCTCTTGTCTTAACGTTTCTCAGAACACCAAGGTCATCACATCTCTAATGGTGAGGTTTACAAGATGCTTTTTTTATTCTTTCTTCGCAGGAAGGAAGTGGTATTAACTCAATTCTCTTGGCACAAACCATGCCACAGCATATGAAAGTCTGCATTTCATTAAACTTATTTGCAGGTTTAAATTGTTCTTGGCCAGTGTCTATATTTTCCGAGTTACTTCTGGAAACTTGTACATATGTGCAAGTTGAACTGAACGTTGGAAACAAGCTAAGGCAAGGAACTGGAGCTGACACTTTCTTTTCTGAAGAGGTAAAATCACCAATAGCCCTTCTTCACATAAAGAAGTCAGGGGAGAACGTCCATTGCAGCATCATGATTTTGGTCCAGCTGCTGAATCACCATCTTGCCCTGTACCGGATCTTGGCTGTTGAAGAAGGGAGTCTTTGAGTTTTGTCTTTTTGCTCATGATCCTTGTTCTGAGCTGCCTTTTCTCCTCAGCACAGGGGCTCGGATTAACTTTCTAGCAAATATGGGGATGAAATCTTCGGCCTTCAGAAGAGCACTAAACTCTCTCAGTAGGTTATTCACAGCATTAACCTTCTATTCATCGAAGAAGCACAATCCCTTCGGATCCCGTGTCTGAGGCTTATTGAGCCAAGGGGCCGGGAGTAGCGCAGGTCCAACTCTCGGATTTGCTCCCTGACTTGGCTTTTTCCTACTGACGCGCTGGAAAAAGTGCAGTGCTTGCAGAAAGCTGTGTAATCCTATCCCATCCAAAGACAGGAAAACCTTGTAAAACAAAAGAGTGATGAGAGAGCTCCTCTGTGTGTTGTGACTGGGTGTCAGTAACTTCCAGCCCAGCTGCGGAGATGCTCTGTGTCATCTGGCCGCGTTCTCCCTCTCTGCGTGGCCGCAGGTATTATGTTAAATGCAGGTGTGCTGGACGCAGCTCTGCTGGCCTGAGCTCCCAGCTGGCGCGTTCATTTTAAATTGGAGATGCACTGACGTGCGGATGCGTTGATGTAGTTTAGATGGTGTTTCGGTGTGGGGCTTGTGAGTGTTTCCAGGTTGAATGTTATTTTGCCTTGCTCAGGAAGAGCTTTCTGAGTGGGTGAGGAAAGTTGAAGGTATATCTAGAGAGGAGATGACTAGTGGTGGTCAAATTCTTGTCCACCTCCACTGTGAAGTAGCACGTCTTTTTGTTTGGGATAGGAGCTGTGAGAGGTTTGTTTCATGGCAGAAGTGTTGCCTCTTTGGAGAGGGAGCCGAGGCAAATTTAGGAATAAATAATTACAGGGATTTATTCTACTTTTTAGTTAAAACAGGATCAGGGCACGATACTTTTTTCTTGCTTATATGTTGTTTGCCCTTAAGCTCTTGTCTCCCAGCTAAATCACGGATCCAGTAATCAGTTGAGACATAGTCATTTCTGCTTGGGACTCAGAAAAATGACTGAGAAATGCACCATCATTGGAGAAACCACATCTCTATTTTTATAATCTGCTCTCGGAAGTCTGTACTCTGTGTTTCCAGGAAAGGGACTCATCCTATGGTGCCCTTTCCAGTACGGTTACAATTACAGAGGTGCCAGCAAGAATTTGAAGGGTGTGGGTGTTGTTTCTTTTTTTGTTCCATATGAAGTAATGCTGATGTCAGGGTGAGAAGCTTTCATCTGGGAGACGGGTCTGCTCTGGCCCCACACTGGCACAGCTTGAGGTGCTGCACTATGGGCTGGCTTCGTTTAAATCAGCCTGGTCAGCGACAAGACCCATTTGAATGCCTTCTGCTGAGCGTGCAAGAGAAAAGACGACTTGTTTTTATCAAGAGATTTAAGCCTAGAACTAACAGAAAATAATGCTCCAACCCTGCCTGGGCCTCCTCAGTAGCTTTTGATACTTAAAAGGTCTGATTGCTCTTCAAAGGATTATTCAGAAATACTAACGTGTGGGTGATGTATGCCACGGAAACTGGAAACACAGATAAACCAGCCCGTGTTTCCCTCCCCCACCATCCACACCTCTACCACACCGCACGTGTATACGAGCTGCTTAATAAAACCAAAGGGTATTCCTCGGTAAAGCGGTTTTCTGCAATTACTTTGTGTTAAACATTTTCACTTCTGCTTAAAGGGTGTCTCTTTTCCTGTGTGTGCTGCCGGAGCAGTGGTGTATGTTCAGCAGAGCCTACCCAGAGACACGGGGTGGATGGAGAAGGTCTTTTGGGGTCAGTAAGTGGAGCTTTGGGACAGCGTGTAGAGACCTGCAGCCTGGTTCATCTAGTCCTCTTGATAGCTATGAGGTTGTGGAGCGCGTTGAGAAAATTTGGGACAGACAGAGGAGACTTCTTACTTCTGGATTGGAAGCTGGTTTTGGGGTAAGGTAAGGTCAGTCGGACCCTTGGGTGGCTGTTGAAACACAAATGAAGATCAGGGCCATTCATGTGGTTTCTGTGACGCCTGCAGCCACAGCCAGTACGTCTCACTTTGAATGTGTCCTGCAGGGAGCTGTCATCCTAAGCCATGACGATGGCTCTTCAAATAACCCCATCTCCTATTTTCAGACGATAGAAGGGTTGCGTGCAAGTGTTGCAAACCAAAGGAGGAAGGACTGGAGTTGTGTGTGTGTGCCGAGAGAGGATGGCAACGCCTACCCACAGCTCCCAAGGCAGAGGAGAGTCATGCTGAATTGCAGCACTAAAGGTGCACTTAAATCCATCCCCAGTACTGGAAGAGACCCTTTCTAGACAACTCAACTTGCTGGTGCTGGCTGAGCTGGGGACCTTCTGGAGCTCATGGCAGCTCCTCAGGGCACATCCCTCTTTCTTCCTGAGCATTTCTGCCTCCCCGCGGAGAGGACCAGCAACGCGTTTGACAAAGCTGTTGGCCAACAAGTGCAGTCTATTGTTAGTATCGCCACGTCCTCCTCGGTAACATCAGGTTCAGAGGGCAAATCGCTCAAAGCAGCTGGGACATGACTGCTGGCTTGTGAGGAATGATGTAATTACATCTCCCTCTGCGGGGAGGTGAACAGAGAGGCCTTTGGAGGCACTGGACTGGGGGGATGGAGGGAGAGAGCTGCCTCAGGTTACTTCAGGTCAGGATACTGTCAAAATCCATCAAAGGCATTCCCAGGAGAGTCGGCAGCCGACGTGCACAATGCAGGCTTTATGCCACCGGCGGTGGAGTTGAGTTATAGGCATCTGGGCTTTAGAGGGCTTCAATAAAACGTTGCTTTTCTCTCTCTCTCTTTTTTTTTTTTTTTCCACCCTCCCCCTGCTGCTGTATGAATTAAGGCTCTTTGGCTTATCGAGTTTAAAGGAATTAGAGCAGCTGACGTTGATATTGTTGTTGTTGCAAGTTCATAGACTTGCTTTTGGACGCGAGAACCTGGGCAGCCCTGGAGACATCCCCAGGGAGTCGGGCATCCGGCAAACACAGCCGTCTTGTTCAGTAACCGGGGCCATTTCCCCAGAAAATGAACATCTTCACCTGCTGTGCATGAGTGAAGAGCTTTTTTTTTTTTTTTGGTTTTCTATTTTTAGTTATAAGGATGCTTCCCTTTTTAGCCTGAGGTGTGTGTGTCGTTTTGACCTACTGATGGAGGAGAACACCTGCCGCCCCATTCTGGCGTGAATGAGTGCTGAACTGCAGCTAAAATCACTAACTTGCGGCATAAACACACAGATTCCTTAATGGCTGTGATTCAAAAGAAAGTGTAGGCATTGCCTCCTCCTAAGGATTTTGTTTCTTTTATGAGACTGTATAGGAATGAAGCTTTGGTTGTAGCCAGTGAATGTTATTTGCTTTTTAATGGTCCATTTACCTCGGCAGTAATCCTTCACGACTCGCTTTCCATCTGTGCTTGCATACCTTGTTTTTGCCACTTGCAAGATATATTTGATACTCTGTGAATGCAGATGTGGGAGTTGTTCCACAGAAGAGGATTTCTGTTCTTCATATGTCTGGTGTTGCAGTGATGGGTGGTTGTAAATGGTTGTTAAATAAGCTTGCATGCCACCAAACTGCTGTGAGTCAGCATGGATCTGAAGTAGGTTTTCAGTAATGATCTAGTGTGAGCAATGCTGAGCTCTTTTAATTTCCTTTTGCATTTAAAAAGGATGCAGGATTTTGCCTAGAGTCCACAATTAAAATGATTTGGTTCCGTGTATACGTGGAGATTTGTTCATTTGATTTATTATAGTGTCAGTCTATTTAAATGGAAGTAACCACTTTTAAAGTATTTTGGTTTTCATCTTTAAGGCTGTTGCTTGTGTTGCACTCCTTTGGAGAACAAAAATGGCTTAGTCATTTTGGTTTTTTTCAGTTTTCTGATGGGGTTGGATGAACTACAGAGATGTCTGGTCTAAACCAAGGCTGTTTTCACTCAGACTTAAAAAGGCCGAGATGCCTTTTTATTATTAGATCTTCACAGAACAAAATATCTGAAATCCAGTGTCTGAAATCCAGCTGTGGAGTTTGAGGATGTCCATCAGCTGTGCTTTGTTTTAGAATTTCTGTCCATGTGAAAACACTGTAGGGTTCGTGCAGGTTTGCAGGGTTCCCTCCATGTGGTTGATCTAACTCGGGTGCTGATGTGGGCGAAGGGAGGCTGGGGAAAAGGGCATTTGCCCTGGATGAATTTGGTATAGGTGCCTTGAATGAAGCAACTCCATAGTAGGATGTTATGTGACTATTGTAATTTTCTCTGTCAGATGAAACTTGGGTGTTTGGTCTAGCCACTAATCGAAATCTCTTGAGTCTAAAAATTAAAATATCTTTAGACTGAATTTATTACAGTACTCCAATGAAGCCCGGGCTTTGGCTGGCTCTGTATTCCTCATGATATTAAACAGTTTTCAAACTTTTCCAAAAAAGAGTGCTGAAGTGGTGTGTGGGAGAAAGCAGGGCAGTAAAGGCTGACTTGTTTCTGAAGGTCCTGGAGGCATTCGGGCTTGACTAAATAGAAACGCTCAATTGATCCAGATGCTTTAACAAAACTATTTTGCCTATTCCTTGTCTCTTCTTTTGGAGCTTTTTAACCTTCTTGAATTATTCCTTCAAATATCCCTGCCCAGAAATGTGCATTTTACATTCTCTTTAATCCTATTAAACAGCGTGTTACACTGTGTATTAATCATCTGACTGGAGCAAATCTGGTGGATTTGGTTCAATAATCCTTCTTTCTGGATCACTGCCTTTCTGGGACCCTGGAAAAAATAAGAGATTTACCATTTCTTACGTAAAAGAATGGCTTGTGCCGTCTAACAGAGGAGGGCTAATAGCTGAGCATCATAGACAGCAGCTACGCGTTGTTTAGACTAGTTTAAATCTACTTCTTAGTGCAATGGATAAACTTCTCCGGGAAGCAGGCGGGGGTGAGAGGAAGGGTGTGGCGATTTGGGAATCTGGTAACTAAGTGTTTTCAGATGTTGAGGTTCAAAAACTAAATTTTTTGTGGGTGAGGAGAAGTGGGGGAGCTTCAGCTTGGGGTTTGATCGTGGACTGCGTGATGAAGTAAGCTGTAGCTCCAGCGCTTCTCCTGTCTCCCGGCGCGAGCCCTGCTTTGCTGTAGGCTTTGCCTCCACTAATCCAGGCAGGGCAGCACACCTGACGTGCTTTCGTTTTTCTGACTGATGTGCAAGTGCCGCCTCAGGATGACATTGAGCGAAAGACGTGGGCTCTGATCCTTGGGCCACCAGTGGCCAGACATCATTGGCATCGCTGGGCCGGGCAGACCCTGATAGGAAGCAAATTCCCGAACTCAACAGGGGATTATAGAAACATCTGTACTGCAACTACAGTACCTTCTCCTCAGAAATGGCTGGCTGAGTACAAAGAGGAGCCACATTCTTGCATTGATTAGATTAGCGAAGATATCCAAATGTTTCCAGCAGTACAGGAAATGGTCTTTGTGCTGCTTGAGCTCCAACAGATACCGGTTTGAGTTTCCGCTTTTGCCACTACGCCCTCAAACACATGCGCCGGGTTGGTTTTTTTTTCCTCCCCTCTTTGCCTCCCCCTCTCTGTAACCTCCTGGATCTTTGATGTGGTGATAGACTAAATGGCTTGTGAAATAGCCCGACAACACTTGATAGAAATGGTAAGAAAGAAGCTTTGCCATCAGAGTTTAAAAGGCACATGATCTTCAAAGCCTTTCTGAGAGCTTTGAATTTACAGCAGAGCAGGCTGCAAACGCACCCAGCATCAAAACATATTTTGCATAAGTGCAGCGAGTGTGTGTGGTGTTTGCTAGATAATATATCCCAGCAGGAGCAGTAAAGAGGTCCATATTCCTACTTAAGTACAGAAACCTCAGGGGGGCTGGGGTTAGCCTCCATTTCTTGTAGCGTTATTGATGCCTGACAGGTTTTTGGACCACTTGTTCCTGTGCCATGTGTGTGTGTGTGTGTCCTATTTTTGGTAATTTAAATACTGTTTTATTTATTTACTATTGTCTAGTCCTTTGCTAACTCTGACCCTTTCTCTGCAGCTCCCTGCCGACCATGCAGTGACACAGAAGTCCTCTTGGCTGTCTGCACTAGTGATTTCGGTGAGTTGTTGCTTCCCCTCTCCTGTCTCCCCTGGGTGGCTCACTTGAATGTGATGTCCATATACACTGATGGACACCTACTTAATTCTTGGCAACTTCCATCAGCAGTAAACATGGTCTGAAGGGACTGTGTGCCTGGGAGAGGGAGGAGGACATGTTGTGAAGGACCTCAAAACCGTGTGCCCAGTTAGCACTTACTTCCCCAGGGTGGACAGAGAATGACCCCGCAAACACAATGGAAGTAGAAGTTTGAAGACTTGGGTCCATCTAGGAGAGTCCTTAAAGGACTGTTGATGAAAGACCAAAAGTTATAATAATTCTCTGTGCTTCCCTTTGTAACAGGGAAATTAATATTAGTTGGTGTCTGTAATGGCTGAAGAACAGAAGGTACATTGCCAGGGAGCGTTAAGCGTGTATCTTCTTGTTAGAACTCTATCATGATTGACGCTATTTTTCTGACGTAATTATTTTTGTGTTTGAATTAATATTTGGGTGCCCTTTGCTGGACAGGTTACAAATATAAACTGTAACAGATACAAATATATACTGGAGGTCACTGATATAAACTTCCCTCTAAAAATAACAAAGGACCAAAACTGGGGCTGCTATAGTGAAATCAGTTGCCCTTGAACTGCCTGGTTGCATGGGGCTGAGTTTGGACCTGGGTCTTCCAGAGGAGTTTTGGGTGACTCTTCCTGATGTCCTTTTTCTGCTTCCAGTGATCAGAGGCTCCATTCAAGATGTAACGAACGAGGCTGAAGAGCAAGAATCCATAATTCACGTCGGTGTCAACAAACTGTACAGGCAGAAGAGCAAAGTCTTTCAGCTCACGGGGGAGAGTGGGAACTGGCGAGGACAAATAAAGACCCTGCTGGAGTGTGGGGTGAAGCCAGGAGACGGAGACTTCCTTTTCACGGGACGCATGCACTTTGGGGAGGCCAGGTTAGGCTGTGCCCCTCGTTTTAAAGACTTCCAAAGGATGTACAAAGAGGCGAAAGACAAAGGGCTAAACCCGTGCGAAATTGGCCCCGATTGAAACCCCCTGTTTGGCTGAAGATCGCTTTTAGCATTTGGCTGGGAATATTTCCTGGCTGCGGTGAAAATTCTGAACAAAAACGGTAACTGAGAGCATGGACAGATCTGGAGTGCAGGCTGAGACCCCGCAGGACACGTCTGCGGCCTGTCGTGCTGTGAGACTAATGGAAGCAACAGAGGTACGAGCTCAGAAGGCTGCCAAGCAAGCAAGGCTGGATTTTTAACCAATCTTGTCTTTACGAATTAAGTTATTATATTTTTTTAGTGACTTCCTTAGGAAAACAAACAAAGAAAACTCCCATGTCTTAATAAAAAAACCCAAATGAAAGCCAACATGCCTTTGTATCTTTTTAATACTAATTTTTAAAAATGTCTTAAGCTGATGTAGCATTTGGTATGGCGTATTCTGTATAAATGGCCGAGAATGTGATAGAACACGGTAAACCATCTTAACATTGATGCTTTGTAAAAAGCTTGGTGTACAATTCAAAGTTGTTTCTTATGACAGAAATTTATGGAGCCAAACTCTTGTGTGTGTGTTCTTTTTTTTTTATTTGAAAGAATGTACAATCGCCGCCTGCAATTTTTTGTCCAGGCTGGCAAATTCTTTCCATTCCAGAGAAATAAAGGTCCCTGGATTTGACACATACTGTTTAAAATCTTTATTTTTTCCTTCTCCGTGAGGCTGATCTCAGCTAGTCCACATGTGCTCATAGATCAATTCTGCGCTGCTCACTTATTTTGTGGCTTCTCTGAGCAGAAACAGAGTTCCTGTGAGGCATTGGGAACCGCAGTGTTTTTCAAAGGGGAAGCGGGAGCTATTTTTGGAGACTTCTAGACACGTGTCCAGGCAAGGCTTTAAGTGTTCTTCTCTCTGATGCCTATGGGGTTATTTTGGGAACAGCTCCAAAGAGCTGGCTGCCCCTTCGTGTTTAGCTTGAAGCTTTTAATTGTGCTAGTAGGACGGCGCGAGGCAGATGTTCGTGCCTGCTGGTGAGTCCTAGGGGCCAGCACCAGGACACCTTGTGAAAAATAAGCGCTTTAATAAGGGTGGGCCACTTCTGCAGGCAGCGTCCCATGGGAGATACAGGAGCTCTCCCCTCTTGTTCAGTCCCGTCGGTCCCCATAACCTGCAATGCATCACTTCAATGGTACACTCACAAGGATTTTTAACCTCTTGCCCACGTTCATTCTTCAGCACTTGCTGCTGCCCCAATTTTTATTTTACACCATCAGGTCCTTTAAATTAAAAGTTTCCACTCAGCGACTCTTTTTGCCTCATCCCTCATAACTCCTTCAGGTAATTGTTGTTTCTGAGGCTCAGGGAGGGCATCTGGAGCGACTCCGAGGATGGTCTTTTTGGGTGGACGCAGGAAGTTCTAAGACGGATGGGACAGAGGTGTCCCATGAGACTTATTGGGGGTAAAAGAACAGGTTTGTACCAAAATATTGGCCTGAGGAGGGACTGAAATCCCTCCGAAGCTACTTCTGTAGACTTCTCCCAGGAAGATGTGTTCTGTGGGCCTATTGGCGAAGAGAAGTTTTTTTGTCTGTACTAAGGTGATGCTAAGAGGCTCCAGGAGACTGTTACTACTTCTGCACTGACATCTAAACCCCAAGTCTAAACCTGTCTATCTGCTGCTTTGACCCCAGCTGCCTTCCAGCCTCCTGTAAGCAAGGCTCCAAACCCAGCATCCTATTCTGTATGGTTCAAGGTTCTCCTCATCCTCCTTTGGGTTTTAAGAGAAATGAGCCAGGACTGGTGGAGGGGGGGGAAATGGTTCACAATTTTTTTCTTCAGCCTGCCCCAACCCCTCTCCTGCGGCATTGCTTCCACTTTCAGGGATCTCAACTCTGCCTTTTGTAGGCTTTTAAAAATGATCCTGTGCTTTAGCACTGAGATAACTCCTGACTACATCTAAGAAGCCCTGTACCTAACCTCTCCTCTCTTCTTGTGTTTCATGAGCTTTTTCCAGCGCAGAGTGGCTGCTGGCAGGATGAGGAGGGGAGAACAACATGTTCCTGGAATTGTCTCCAACCTGCCCACTCTCCTCTTCCTATGCAAGGCTGCGGGAGCGAGGGGAAGAGGCTGAATTAAATGTTCAGCCAGTATTTGTGAGGACAGTACTAGCAAAATACAAACAGTCGGGGAGGCTTTGGCCCCGGAGTTCCAGCTTTGGCTGCAGTTTGATTTTTATGGCAGTTTAAATTGTTTGTAGATTTTTTTTTTAAATGCCCTTTGAACCACGCTTGGAGCCAAGCGCTGAACTGGTGCCTTTCTTAACTCCGGTGTCTTGTTTGCCTGCCCAAAGGGGAGCGGGGCTGTGCCTTCCCCCACCTCCACTGGTGTTGACCCTGCTCCCTGCTGAATCTGAGAAGCTGTCTGTGTCCTGTGAGCTCCCTGGAGATCCTTGGCAGGAGAGGAAATATCGGCCTGCTGATTTTTGCTCTGCCTGAGGTCCACAACAAACATCTGAGATGCAGTGTTGGAGTGCCCTATAGTCGCTACGTGTCCATCACCCTGATGGCACTTGCACACCTGTAATTACAGAGCGTTGGAGGGAGTGGCCGGATGAGCAATAACTCCACTTAGAACCCAGTTCTTTAATCAAAGTGGCATTAAGATCTTGCTCTGCAACATTTTCTTCCCCTTCCCGGGCCCTTGTCCCTGTCTTGAGCCTCGCTCGCTGCAGCGTCGCAGGTTGGCTGGTGTGCATCATCCCCAGCAAGTCATCGGTAATTGCAGGGCTCACTCCTGGCCGCGGGACCTGGTGCCACGTCTTTCAATAGCTCGGTGTGCGTACACTTTGTACAGCGGGAGGTTAATGGCGGGATTCCACCCACTGCCCTGAAACCCAGTTCCCAAACGCTCACCCTGAAGCCTTTGAAACATGATTACAGCTTGACCTATCTGGCAGCAGAGTCGGGGATAGAAAGGATGGATTAAAAATTACTGTCTTTGCTTATATGTGCTGACTCCACTCTATAATGAGAAGCAAATGACATATTGATGCCTCGTTATGTGAGGACATGCTTGTTGCCACCTAATGAAAAGTCTTGGCTGAAGGTGACCCAGGATAGAGGTGGAGCAGGTGCTTGCAAAGCATTGCTTTTCTTGCAGCTCTCCGAAGATGAAGGGCTTCCTCTTGATACCTAATTAACATAATTGAATTCCTCTTAAAAGCAACAGAATGACCTATCTGTTCCTAAGAAAGCAGAACTAATGAAGTCGAATTGCCTTTGTTAGAGCCCCCTTCAGTTGGGCAACACTACCCAAAAATAGGCACAAGGCATCTGCTGTGTTTTTGCATCTGAACTCTGACGAACGTGTGGTTTGGGTTGTTAGTGAAAACACTTTCCATGGTAACCTGTTACTTCTCTGATTTTTCCATAAAGCATCAGTAACGAGCCCACTGGTGAACAAAGTCACCTCCTAGCTTAGAGCTGCACAGAGCTTACTGCGGTGACAAATAGGTAGGTTGAGAAACTCGTGTGGGTGTCTGCACAGGTCTGTTTGAGGTCTATCAGATGCTGCCTGCCTGGGGCAAAGTTTGCCCTCTTTCATCCTGTGGAGAGACAGGATCATCTCTTCTCTAAACACCACGACCTCAGCACCCAGCGTGGAGGGGAGCGAGATCGCCGTGCTTGGTCTGCCTTCAGCGAGACCAGAGGATCTTGATTAAAACACCTGTTTGCTTCCCATTCAGGAAGAACAGGCCATTTTTTCACCAAGCTATGCTGATACGCTTTGTCTCTTGCATGTGAGCCATGGCCACGCTGCAGGAGGTGTGTGCCCCACAGCCCATGCCACCGCATAATGTCCCATCCCACCCTCAGACTGGCTAGTAAGATCAGGGGCATTTGTAGGCAGCTTCTCATCAAGCTTTTTTCTGCTGCTGCACCTTCTCCCAGCTCTGCTGTCCCGCTCCTGCTGGTCGTCCCAGCTTCCGTGCTGCTTTAACAACATTCTGATGTTGCTTTAGCATCAACCTGCTGCTGCTGTCCTCTCCCGATAAGGAACAAGTGCATCATCATTTGCACGGCTCAGCCCATGTGCTGCAGGGAGGGAACGGCCCTGATTTATCTACTGTGTTGGGGCACACTGTGGTCTGGTCCTCTGAGCAACAGCTTCTCCCTACTCTAAGGACACGTACGGGCTGTGGGGGAGGGCGCTGTGGCCATACTCCAGCAAAACAGTAGCCAAGCTGTTGGCACTTTGAACACCAGCATCAGTGTCTCCATCAGTACAGAGAGAGACCTGCTTGGTCCTGCGCTGCTTGAAATGAGAGGGGGAAAGATGTGATTTGAAGTGAGTCACCCTGGTATGAGGTAAGAGAGGTGATCTGGCTCTCGCATCGAGCTCCTCTGAGCAGTGGGAGCGTTGGCCGCAGGGGAGGAGGCTGTGCGCCCAGGGATGTGCCGTGGTGCGATGAGGCAGGTGTTTCCCTCGCCTCTGAAGTGTGACGGGACTTGTTTGAGCCCCAAGCCTGACCAGCTGATGTGGTGCAACACCACTGAGGGAGATGGGAGCTCTCCTTCCACCCATCACGAGCTTAATTAAAACTGGAAAAGTCTCTTCGTGATGCTTGTCAGAGGTGCTGGTTGAATGGTAAATAAGGTTAGCAGTATCGGGACCAGCTGTTCCAGGAGATATCAAATTGAAAACCAAATTGGTTGTCAAATAAAACAGAAAAATATCAGGAGGGAGACATGCAAGTCTCTGAGAGGGGTTAGCAGCAATACAGAGTCAAAATAATGTGCAGAAATGTCTTCACAGCAGCAAGATTCAGGCCTGGAGGAGCGGAGCTGCTGGCACAAGGGGGGAGAAACCAAGTGTCTCCTTTCCACCCTGACAGAAGCTGTTCCCCTCTCTGCTGCAGGGGCCAGTCCTCTCTTTCTTTGGCTGACTTTGACCCTCCTTTTAGTGATGCCTTATTCTGGCTGGCTGTGGGTGGGCAGGAACGTGATGCGGTGGGACGGGTGCTGGAGCAAAGGCGGCACGTTCTCCAGACAATCCCTCCTCCTTCACCTCAGAGCTTCACTGAGAATCATCAAGGGACAGACCCTATGAGTAACTGTGAGCTCCCTCCTCCTCATCCTCCTCTTCCTCCCCCTTCCCTCCTCCCCTACCAACAGCAAGATGCTTAGAGACAGGGAAAACAAAACAGCCCTGTGAAGTTCATTTTGGGGTGTCACATGGACTTATCTCAGCATCACCCCAATGCCTTGATTTTGCCCGAAGCAACATTTGGAAATCTCTGGCCAAGGCTGGGCAGAAAATAGGGAACAGGCTACATATAACTGCTCCCTTGGGTCCCTCCTCAGCAGTTCTCCTGGGCTGTGTGCTGGAGCTGAGCGTGGGTGACAGGGACACCCACAGCAGGCCAGGAGCACCCCAGCCAGTGGCATGCACCGGTACCAGTACGTGGCCGTTGCTGCAGCCGGCACCTGGCTGCTCACTCAGGTTGCGACGTGGGCAGTGCATCGTGGAGCTGGGCTAAGGCTGAGCAGCAGTGTTTTCCAAGGGAAGACACTCCTTTTGGCCCTCTGGGACAGGAGCATCCATGGAGATACCCAGCTAGATCTAAGTGAGAGCAGCGAGGCGAGGGGAAGACAAAAGAAAGGGTAATTTTCAATAGTCATCTCACCTAGTTTAAAGCAATGTGTCTAAGATTTCATTCCTCTTGCTGTTCCCTGCAGGGGAGGAGATGCAGAACATCCAAATATAATATAATAATCCAAATGTAATAATGTGGAGGAAGCTGTGGCAAGCAGCCTTTGCATGCACAGGGACTCGTAAAGCCTCAGAGGGGCCCAGCTCGTAGGAGAGGTTCTGGAAAGACAGACAGGCCGTTCCCAGGCTGGCTGAGTCTGCCTGTTCATGGCCATGAAGCACAGTGATGGCTGGGGCAGCTGGGACCTCCCCGTGGCATCCACCTCCCTTCCCCAGCTGAAGCGCGTTGAGCTGAGGCTGCTGTAGGACACGGGTGCTATATAACCCGGGCCACAGCTCTGCTTTGCAGCTTTGCTCTGTGCTGGTGTGTGCTTTTCCAGAAGGTTTGTGGGTGTGACCCCTTGGTCCTTGCGTGGTGTTAATGGGTCCTAGGCTGTGGGTAGTGATGGGCTGCTCCTGGGTTTGAGTTCTGCAGCCTGCAAACCCTTGCCCATGTGTTCCCTGTGTGCTGGCTGCCAGGGCAAGGCTGAGGCTGCCAGGAGTGCTGAGGAGGGGAGTGTTGGCTCCAAGCAGAGCTGACTCAGGGCTTTCTCCCCAGGGCTTGGTGCTGACTCAGCAGCTTTGCCTTTTACTGGCTTCTCTGAAAACCAGGGGCATCTCCTGGGGCTTGGAGGACATGGCGCTGCAGCAGGAGTGAGTGGCTAGTTGGTTTTGGGAGAGTCATGGCAGCAGCCAAGAAGTTCAGTAAAAGCTTCAAGGTTGCTTCTGGGTGTACATTTTGCATTTTTGCTGGGAGCATGTGCTGACTGGGCTGGACTAATGACTAGAAGACATGTGTGTTGCAGCAATGCTGCTGTGTCCCCCCTCCCCTGCTGTGGGGGTGAATCGGGGCACAGAGGCTCTTCTGGCTGGTGGAGTCTTGCTGGAGTGTTTTGTCATGGTATTACTCATGTATATGTCAGAGCAAAACAGCTATGGAGGAGGCTGGGTGAGATGGCGATGAGCTTCTGGATTAAAGACTGTGGAGATGTTGTCTCCTGCTGGGAGCAGGGCCACGCTGGGCGTGCAGCACCTGAGGTGCCTGAGCTCTGGCTCTGCCCTCTGAAGCTGGTGGCCGGGGAGTTTTAACTGCTGAGCTGGGATATGTGGAATGTCTTATGCAGGTAATAAGGATGCACTCATGCATCTAATCTACTCGAGGGATCTCCCAGTAACGGCGGTGTGTGGGGTGCTGGGTGAGGCTCCCTGCTCTGTCTCCGTTGCAGTGGGTTGCACCTCTGGGACCTGCAGCAGAGCGATGCTTGTGAGCAGCGGTGTGTGCCGCACACGTCAGGGAGCACGGAGCTGGTTCTCCCACCTTGTGGCCCTGGTTCTGTGGTGTTAACGAATTGGGGGTGTGGAAGTAGGGATCCCCCTTGATGTTGCTGACTCTCGCCTGGGTTCCAGACAGACCCACTTTGGGAAGAAGGGAATTTCTTAGCCTGGAGCCTGGGATGATGTGGGCCCACCCTCTGGTCAAAGGGATGCTGACCCCAGCAGCTCTGCTGCCAACTCCGGGTGGCCCCAAAAAGCTGATAGGTCTTCCCTGATGCCTTCCTCAGCCCTGTGGGCTCTTCTCTGGGTGGGAGCCCATAGCTGTGCGGTTGAATCCTGCTTGGTCCTGACCACTCCTGTGATCAAACTGTTTATCCCACTTGAAATGAAGGAGAAGGGTTTTGGGCCAAGCTTGAAGGAGAGCCCTGGCACTGCAGACAGCAGTGAGGGGGTTATTTCCCTGCATGGAAACCTGCTGAAATTCCTTATTAAGAGGAGAGAGAGCTGGGTAAGGGGTGCATGAGGCAGCACAGGTGCCCCCATCACCTCTCCAGGTGCAAGGAGCCAGGGCAGGTGCCCATCCAGCGCCATGGTGGTTGTGGAGGGGTTGCCCCATCACCAACCGGTTTCTCCAGTTCCTTTGGGAAGTGCGAAATCCAGCTGGAGTCAGACTGGTTTGTGCAGAGGCTTTATTTGCCTGGAGAGGAAAAACTAATAATAATAATAAAAAATTGGTTCAGTTGCCTCATGCCAGAGCTGTGTGTTTTAAAGGGAGCAGGGTGTGGGGAGGTCTTGGACACCCCCCACACTGCTCTTGTGCTGTCGCCATGCCGGAGCCTGCCCCGGAGCTGAATTACACTGTGGTTTTTAGAGAGGACAAACAAGGACTTGAATGAGATGCAAACAAACACATCTTTCATTATGATCCAGATTGCAGAGCTTCTTGGAGACATGTCAACACTTCGCACAGGAGCTGTTCGTCGGATGGAAACGATGGTGTGCCGGTAATATGGTTCGCCTGTGCATCGTCAGCTGATGGGAGGATGAAATTCCGGCACGGACACATCCCAGGGACAGCTTTCAGCATGGACACAAGATTGTTTCACAGGGCTCGGGTGCAGCAGCCTGAGCCCTGTGTAACGATGGCTGGGGCAGCGAAGCCAAGCTTGCCTTCCCCTTGGGCTTTTTCCTTCTGACAGTGCAGTGTTACCACTCTTCCTCCGGTTGTTCCTAGTTTGCTTATTCCAGAGAAAACCTATTTGCCTATTACTGTGCCTAAAATACAGAAAGACTTTTGTCTTTCCCAGGGTGGGAAAAAAAAGTGCTTTCAAAATCCACCCCAAATGCTGCTACCCTGAAATGGTTTTCTTTAATCCTGCAGGGGATGTTTTAATCTGTGGCTGCTTTTTGCTAGGAACACAGTGCTGAATTTTTGTCAGTATTTGGGGGAGATAGGGACATCCCAGCCCTGAATGCTGATGGATACTGGGGAGCTGGGTATGAGGGGTGGATTTTGGACAAGGAAGACCTGGGCTGGTCGGTCTGACTTGAGCACTGACTACCCTCATTCAGGGAGTGCCACAGTCAGTGGGGCTGTGTCCCTGGCTGGGCTGGCAGGTCAACTGCCCCTTTGCACTGAGAAGATGCCAAGTGCCTTCTGCTGACTCATGGATGCAAATGCCTCCTTACGCCATGGGTGTCAACACTGCGGGAGTGGCTCCTGGAGGTGAGAGGATCTAGTACACATATTAATTGTGTTTGAGAGACTTTTAAATGTAGCTAAACCTGAAGGTAAACCTTTGCCTTCATTTCACTTAGGGTTTTTTCCACTGTGTCTGAAGACAGGATGGGCTCAGCCCCTGAGGCAGGCCAGCCATCTGCCCACCTTTGCAGGATTTTTTTTGTCTCTCTGCCCTATCTCCCTTGTGATACCATATGCCCGTTGCTTCCCCCTTTGTGACACAGGGCCCTCTGCGAGCAGGGAAGGGGTGATGATGTTAAGCAAGCCCTGCGTAAGCAGCCTGGTTTTGGGGAACTGCTGCAGAGGCAGCAGAAGTGAAGCTGGGTGGAAACCCCCATCTACTTTTGTTGTTGAGCTTCCAAAACTAGTGTAGCGTCAGCTTAGCATCCAAAATTAAACTATCATTTCCCTCAAAGCCATAGGTATGAGAACATGTGACGTTTGGAAATATCAGGGGACAAACTTTATCTGCTATGACCTTGTTTACTGGCTATAGAGGTGGTCAGCGACTGCCAGAATTTGCAGAGCTGATGGGCAGCAGCAGCTCTCGCTCAGGTCGCATCTCTGAGCGGGGCAGCACTCACTGTCGTCGGCTGTTTTGTCTCAGCGTTTCCCTTCTTTCCATGTCTGCAGACTGAGATGAGTCTGTCGTGGGTGTGAACGCCTGAGATGGTGTGCCCTGCCTGGGCTCCCAGTGGGCACTTACCCAAAGCCTTTTGGGACTCCCTTTGCCTCGTTTGCCCTGATTTGAACTTGGTCATTCTTGGCAGAGGAGACTGGGCTTGGGGTGAGCACAACTCGGGCATTTCATTTTTGCTTATGGGACCTCCATGGGTCAGGTAACCCGATTCAAAAGCACCACAAGGTCAGCCCAGAGGGTCTATGTTGTGACATCCTGCAGCCTTTGCGCTGTGGATGTTCTTCATGATGGGGTGAGCACATCCTTGTCCCCGTGTGAGCTGCCGCTGCCCTTCATATGCCCTGGCTGGAGCCTCCTGGACATGCTGGAGAGCTCTACTGGTTTTGTGTGCTATGGAAAGGAAACAAGGTCAGAAAAATCCCCAGGCTTTTCGATACTCGTGTAAGCAATGACACAAGTGGAGCGTGGACAGACAAGGGCATGGGCACACCACTGACCTGAAAGCGTTGCTTGCTGTACACAGTCCAACTACCTGCTTCTCCTGGGGACACCAAGGACTGGCATAGGGGTGCTGCTGCTGCCCCCTGCCCTGGTCTGACATATGATGTGGTCTGCTTAAACCCTGTGGCTTTAAGCATCTGGCCTGTCCATATTGTCCCAGTGGTGCTGATGCTGCTTGTAGCTATGGGGAGCTGCGAAAGACAGAGCTGGTGGGGAGCAGAGCCCACAGCTCCTTAGCGCTGCCTGGGCTGGCAAAGGCTGAGAATCGCTGTCTGGGGGAGTATGATGGTAGTAACTTGTTGATATGTTGGCCAGCATGTACCAAAGTCTGATGCTTATCCCCAAAATGGAGCCGGGGCTGCTGCTGGTTGGCCCCTGAGCGAGAGAGACTTGCCCTGCTTGTGTCCCGTGGAAAGTCTCTCGGAGTAAATCACGTGTGTTGCGAACTGTTGCTGCTGTTCAGATGGATGTGAGATAGTTCAGCCTGGAGCTGAGTTCAGCTGCTGGGCTCTAAGTTTAACACATACAAATGCTGCTGAAGAGTTAATGGGAAACAGAGTGTGGAGGAAAATAAAGAAAGACCTTTTGAGGTCTCAGCTGCTCAGAGTAATATTTGGGTTTGGTGACTCTCCGTATCTTAGAGATGGGAATGCAGCAAAGCTCTTTGAGTCCAGAGTATACATGGAGCCCGACAAGATTGTGGGCTAACATCAACAAACCTTTTGGAAAAGCAGATCCTGTCTGCTCCAGCAAAGCCGCAGTGTTATTTTTCTTTCAACAAATGTATTGAGACAATAATAACGCTGTGCAGATTGGTCATCCCTGGCCTACATGATTTATTAGGAAACAGAAACAATTGCAGCTGGGGGGGGAAGCTTTGGACATGGATTTTTTTTTTCTACTTTTTATTTGCCTTTTTCCCCCTTGAATTCCTCATGAACTTAAAAAAGGCCACCTACTCTGGTCCCAGGAGAGGGGTTGCCTCCCTGTTTGCATTTCTTTGTGGACCACCAACCCTGGGCTTGCTGCTTAAATACTTCAGTACTGGGGAGGAGGAGGGGAGTGAAACAGTGCTGGGGGGAGGTTGGGAGAAGGTGATACAGCCACAGAATAACATTCCCAGGCAGAGAAGCAGAGCAGGTCCGGAGGAGGAGACCTGCAATCTGTTTCTAGCTGTCGGTGACTCGGGAACAAGTTGCTTCCTCTCTCTGAGCCTCCCTTCCCCTCTATTTATCCTGTTTATTTAGTGCAAAAGCTATTGAGAGCGGTGCTGCTGGCCATGTGCTCGCTGCGCCGGGGTCCTCAGCCCGGCTCGTACCTGCAGGTGCAATCCAAGCACAAGAGCTCATTGCGATGGTGTGTCGCACGCTGCGCTTGCTGGTGGCATTCGGCTCCAGCCCCTCAGCTCAAGCAGAGGGTGGCTTTGCTTTAGAGTGGTTTTATTTGTCGCCTCCTCAGTCTGTAAAACCCCTGGGGAGGAGGCAGGCAGGGTGGGCAGGCAGCTCCCTGGTGCCGGTAGCTTGCACCTTGGTGCTCAGAAGTTGCAAAAACCGTGAGATCTTTGGTTTACAGAGCAGAGCATCACACTGTTTCTGTAGGGGACCCTGGCAGCTGACTACTGGCTCCAGCCATGTCCCCCTCATCCCCAAAATGTTGTTCCCCACTTTCCCACCTTGCCTTTGCCTCTGATGGGGTAGATGAGCTCTTTGGCTGAAAGGCCAGGTGTCCTTGAGACCATGGCTTTGGGATGCTTTGCCGTCAAGGGGCAGTGGTTCCCTGGGGGCAGTGGGACGCAGCCTTTTTGGAGTGTGAGGCTTCCCAACCTCCTTGGCCCACTGGTGGCCATCCAGGCCTCCACGGGAGCTCCTGGGGGCTATGTCCTCCCTCTGTGCCCAGATGCTGCTGCTGCAGTGTGGTTATGGCTCGGGCAGGCTGCCCGGTGTGGGGGTGGACAGCCTGGTGGTGGCCTGGGGGCCAGGGGAGCTCACTGGCCTTGATGGGAGGTGGCTGGAGGATAAGGCTGTTCCTCCACCACAAGATGGAGGGGGTTTTTCTTGGGACGGGTGTGAGCAGCTCCTCCAAACACCCCATGGGGATGAAGGAGGGCTGAGCCCAGCCTCACGCAGTCCCGCTTGCACCCACAGTCCTGCACATCAGTTTTGCTGGGTTTTCTAAAAAGAAACTCGTGGTTTTAGTCAATAAAGTGTAAGGGGCTCCCTTACAGCTCACCAAAGTGTCTCTGATTGCTTTATTGAGGCAGCAGGACCAGGTGCTTTGGCAGCGAACTGCCGACCGAGCGTCTGCACAAGTGATATCATCATGGTTTGCTTTGCCTTCAGAAATGACTAAACAGATTTTCTCTGGTTTCTAGTTGACCCTGTGGCTCCCCGTCGATGATGGGAGCAGGCTGTTCAGGTTTGAGTTAATGCTGCCCCGAATCAACTTCAAAAACTGGAGATGGATTCAGCAGGTAGAGGGAGGGGAGAGAGCTGCATCCCCTGCACCCAGCTCTTGCTGTTATTAAATCAGGGGTTGCTGGGAATCATCTCTGATTCATTCTCCAGCTGAAACACAAGTATTTTGCATTTGCCTAAAAGGATTAAGTTTTTAAAGTTCCTGCCCTTCTGGCTGCATGTTTTCCTCCAAGGGGTTAGTTAGCCTCAGATCCCAGTTTTAAAGGAAAAAAAAAAAAAAAAGCCTGGGGAGCTCGGGGTGGTTTTCCTTTGTGATCTTTCCATTCTGTGCCTGGAGTCGGTGCAAATTAGCTATATTCGATTATTGCAGGGGGCTATAGGAGGCCTGGGTAATTGCTGCATTTCGTTTCTTTTCTCTTGGGTTTCACTGACATTTCAGATAGTAAATGAGCAGTTCCTTCCCGCTACAGATGTTTTCTGTTGGTCATAGTCGGGAAGAGACCTTAGATGCTAAATCCATGTGCTTCATTTGTGGTTTTTCTAGGCTTGTTTAAATCAGCATGGGGCACAGGGCTTGCTCGGCTCTGGATGCTCCTGCCGTTGGGGTGCACGGGATGGATGGCAGTGGGGGTCCCCTGCAGCAGCTCTGGGGAGAGCAGCCCTCCTTCCCCTCCCTGCTGGCATAAAAGAGGAGGTAGAGAAAAAGTAAATCTCAGCAGTCAGACCCCCCCCAACAGTTTTTGAATTTTCTGTGGCTGCAGGGTGCCAGGTCCCTTCCCTCCTCAGTGCAGCTCCTGCCAGATCGGCTAAAGCACAGACCGCGTGGACGAGCACGGCACGCTCATGCCAGAGAGGTCCCGGGAGGAATGAAATGGATCCGGTTGTAACCACCCAGCTCGCTTTTCACCCTCAACCTCTTTCTGTCAGCATTGGAAAACTTCAGGCACGGGGCCATGTCATTGAGATGACAAGGCTCGCAGGTGCACGCCATCCTGCCGCAGGCTGCTGGGCTTCCTCCGGAGTCGGGAGAGGGTCGGAGCAGGGCTGCGGCTGCTGGGCTGGGACTGCCTCTGCTTTCACTTTGCTTGCAAGTGTTGAATCTGCACATCTGTTGCCATGGCCTTGAGCTCTGCTTTACCCCTGGATCAGCATGTTGTTAGACACAGGCCGGACCTGTGCTCCAGAGTGAGGGAGCTTCCATCAAGCATCCATGTGTAAGGACATGGACAAGGTCTAAACATCAGTTGCATTTTTGGAAGAAAGGTTATGTCAAAATTGCCTACAGGTTTTTCTTGGCTCCCTGGAGAAGATGCATCATCCTCGCTGGTGCTCAGCTGAAGACAGAGGAGCAACCAAAAGAAAGCTACAAAGCGTAAATGATCTGCATAACCAAGCACAGGTCTGTATTGAACTTCACCAGAATACAAAGGAAGAGAAGAATCCACAAGATCTTAAAATCTTTAAAAACGGAAGTTATAACTAAAGCCTAGATGCTGCTGAACAATCCAAGTGATAAAGACTCACTCTGCCTTTGCTGTGGACTGGTACAATGGCAATGCAGAATAGCTGTCAGGTTAGTGTAATGATTTGGTGGTTTGCAGCCCAAATGTAGAAGCCTCCCAAGCTGGCTGCCACGCTCAGCCCCGCTCTCGTACGCATTTCTCATGAAAAGGCAGTAGCCTGCAGAGGCTCGGTGACCCGGGGTTTTGGGTGCTGTACAGCTTTGAGACCCTCAGCCAGACCTGAGGGGTCCTAAACCCCAAAACACCCAGTGGGGAGACAAGAAGCCTTTGAAGTTCCCTCAGTCTGCCCAAGCCGCAGAGCGGGGTTGTGAACCTTGTCGTTCTCTGTGAGAATGTTGCTTTTACAATTAAAACCCACGCAAGCCCCCGGCCCTAGCTACCGCTTGTGTTACCCCAGTGAGATATCTGACATTTGAGACAGAATGGGAAGTCAAAGAATGTGAGGAATTTGGTGACTCAACATAAAGTTTATTATACCAGTCCTACCGTTTAAGCCCATGTAATGTAAAATTGTTTTATGGCATGTGGCACAGTTCTGTGGGTTAATTTATAAGCAAACAATAATTATTCAAATAGGAATTTTTTCCTGTGCCTACATAAACTTGTTATCTGTTTGGCAGCAGGGGATGCTGCAAAGAAACGCACATTTACATTTTTCACATTGATGCTATTTGCTTTTCCTGGAGCAGCTCAATGGTGCATTGACTACGAGGGCTTACTACTGAACTTGACCTGGGAGTGGCATGGAGATAAGCCAAATGTTAAGAGAAAAGGAGCCCTTTGTGCGGAGATGCCAGTATATTAGGTCTCACTTTTAGGTCACACACTTGTTAGGGGTTCCTTCAAAGTGATGGATTCTTCTGCTAAAATTTAATGATGTCCGTTAAATCACAGGGTCATGAACTAGTGCATGTGCTGAAAATGGTTTGCCAAGGGACCATGAAGACAAGGCCTTGTGTCAGGAGACTTCCAAAGCAAATTGGATTTTCCACACAGCAATGGCTGCGTTTGAAGGTCTGTCAGTGGCCTGTAAAATTCTCCACCAGTGATAACAAGACAGAATTGCCAAGCACTGAAGCAATGCCACGAGCGTTACAGAACAAATCGCTCCCCTCTCGGTACATAATAGCTTCTTGATCATCAGTCAAAAGAAGAATTATCCTAACCAGCAAACAGGCTGGAGGAGGCTGCTCCCTCTCCACCGGGAGATTATCCCAGAGCTCCTGGGTTAAATCCGCTGTGGAGAGCCTGAGGGTTTCTGAGAACATCAGTCTGGAGTGGAGTGGTTGGGTAGGTGGATTTTAGGTTGGGTGCACAGAAAAGGATGAAGCAACTAAACGTCAAGACTTGTTTTCCTGAGTGGCCCTGTGGGGTCACCTGGCCCTGCTGGTGTCCAGCCCTAGGACAAGCCATGCTCAGGCATATCTGTGCCGAAGGAAATGTGGACCAGTGCAAATGTAGTTTGGTATCTGTCAGTTCCCTGGTCTTCTGATGCTAACCTGATCTTTGTCTGCATTTTTCAGTCTGGGTGCAAGGAATGACTTTATCTTCAGTGTACTGTGAGATGGGGTCACTTGTGTGGTTAGATACCGATCTGATGGGAGGAGGGCATGAGATGATCTTATTTCAGAAAAGGGTTGGCTGGAAGAGGCTGTGTGTGCTTGTTCTAAGTCTATGGCAAGAAGATTCTTGGAAGTCTTCCCTCCCTAACTTGTTTCCTATGCCTGCTCTCTGCCTGGATGTGGGTTCTGCGCAACCAGCTGAGCGGAAGATCCCGAAGCAGATCCATAAACAGAGAGTTTTCTACCTTCTGCATGGTGACCCTTGAGGACAGGACTCTTTAATCATGATATCCTTCCACCCGCCTCGCAACTATTCATATAAGGATTACATGTAACGAGTGTTTCCGACAGACTGCTAAAATCATTGAAGCAGAATAACCTCTAGCACAGCTTCATTGGCTTGTTGGGGTTGCAGAAGGATGATTTGGCTCATTACATAGCATCCTTAACTGCAATGGCTTGCTAGGCATCTTAGCGCGGGGCCAGGAGGCCGGGGGTTCAACTTGAACTTAAACCCAATGCTAACAAATGGGGGAAGTTCCAGTTGTGATGGCAGTATATTTTAATGATGAGGTCATGTACAATGTCTGTTAAAGATGACTTCTGTCCTAAGCATGAGAAAATGCAGCGAAAGCTAAAAGCCTCAAGGAAGACATCTCAGAAAATAGTCTAAATCCCAGTGGTCTGGTCAGCCCTTCTTTAGCTGTTTTTATTAAGGATTTCAATGTGATGGAGGGGGCACACTACAGCTGCATTCTATTTTCAGAGCAGGTAAGACCACCAGACCTGATATTTGAGATTTGGGGCTCTTCATAAACCTTACGAAAGAAGGATTTAGAGTCACGTTCACTTTCGTTATTTAATGTTTGTTGTCTTTTTAAAGCCTGATGACACAAAAGCACTTTTTGAACTCTAAAAAGATTCCTGTTGTCCTGAAATGAGGTTGCACCCATGCTGTGGGCCTTGCTTGGGGTTCCCCAGAATCAGGAGAAGCTGGAGCACCAAGGGGACCTGAGCTATAATGTCCTGCCTGCCCTGCATCTTATGCTCCTATGGGCCAGCTCTTTAGCCTCAGTTTCTTCCTTTATACTGTGGCGTAATGATACCTTGTGAAGACGAAGAGGGCAATGTAAGTGTTGAGAACAATTGCTGTAATTGGTTTGCTTGTCTGGTTTCCTAACGGCCCATGTACATCTCGGGGCTGACATGCTTGTTCCTATCATTCCACCATCTGTACTGAACATATGTTTGCAAAATCAGAAAAAAAAAGTTTCTTCCTTGGTCCTTCCTTCACGATAGTAAGACTGGGTTTCTGTATTTCTTTCCATGCCTTCACATACCAGGGAAGTTTATTTTCCTCCTGTTTCTTATTCCTTGAATTTTAGTCGATTTTTATAGGCAATCCAGCTAAGGCAAGCTGTTGGGAATGCAGCCTGAATCATTCATACTGAATCCACAAAGTACCTGCCTGCACTATTGCTGCTGGTCTCGAGGCTGGTTTCCATCCATTCTCACACCAGTTCGGCTGAACTGATTTTAAAAGCAGTTTGGAGGCAAACTGCCCGTGTGCGGACAGCGCTATGTACTTAAGCATGCCCTCCCTGAGCTCCAGCTCGTGTCGCCACCTCTGAAAGCAGAGGGGAGTTCAAGCCCCGTGTTCATCTGGCCTTGACCTCTCAGCTTGGATTTCCACTGTGAAGATGGGGAGTTCCTGATTGCTCACCAAGGGAAGCTGTAGCCAGACAAAGAGCAGAATGTTTTGCAACAAGAGATCTGCCACCAGTTTGCCTGTGTTGGGTGTAGGAAAGCCAAGAGCTTCTTCCTGGGCCGGCTGCATGGGCTCTGCTGGTGGTGGGCTGAGCCTGGACCGGGAACACATCGGTCACGCATACACTGACCACTGGCTTCTCCAGTCTGAGCCTGGATTGAGTGATGGAGAAGGCAGTTCTGGTTCCACCCAGTCTCTGAAGGATTTGATATATTTTACTGCCAAAAGAAAACAGCATAAATCATCTCTGAGTGCAGAGCTGTCTGGCTCCCTTGGAGGGAAAGTGTAATTAGGGTGGGGCAAGAGGACACAAGGGTGCGATGCTGCTTTTAGGCTGGTGGGGTATAAAAATCCCCTCCAAGCTGCCTTCAGCCCAGTAAAACTTGGGATGTGGGTGGCTCTGTCACGGCCATGCCAAGTGATTTCTTGGAAGAGAGCGTGCCTGGGGACTGCTGCTGGGGTGATGCTGCACGGAGCCCGGGATGGCCTAGGGGTTTATCTTGTTTCCAGTGCGATGTGTGTGCATGTTTATGAAATCTATCTCCCTGGGTGATGTCATGACATGATGAGAAACTGGGTCATAAATTAAAGGAAGAAAAAAAAAATAGACCCCACTGTGGGTCAGATGCTGGCAATAAATTCAGATAACAGCTCATCAGTGCCTCTTCCCTTGTTCTTGTATGCGTATGGGTTTTTTTTTGTTTTTTTTTTCCAGTTGGGAGAAGAGCTGGTGAAAAGCAGCTGTTTTTTATTTGTTCTCCATCCACATCTGATTAGATAGTCCTCCTTCTGCCCACTGAGACGTGCTCGGGAACTCTCCCAGCCCCTCTGCTCACTCATTTTCTTGGGCATCAAGGAGTTTGGGACTGTTGGAGCTTTGTTTCACAAGCTGACATCATTTCAGAGGTACAAAGGGCTCCTTCATGATTACAGCACTCAGGTCCCACTGGGCCAGAGGGCACGGCCAGATTCTGCAGTGGGGCTGTCTATGAGGTGCTATGGGTTTGGGCCTGGGAAGGCAGCAGTGGGGATGTGTTTCTCTCCCTGACATTAAGCTGTTAATTTGTTTTTTATGCAGTCCTGGGGCTCTGCGGCCCAGGAGGAGGGTAGTTTCCCTCCAGGCTCTGCGAATGTGCTCACCACCAAGGCCGATGGGGAGGCAGCTGTGCCGCAAGGAGGAAAGAGGGTTGTGGTTTTGTACTAGTGGAAGAGGATAACCTAACGGTTAGGTGGGTAGTGTCGGGGGGAGAAACCAGGGCGAGGGCAGGGGCGTGCGTAGCCCTACATGTATTGCTTACTAAAGGCTAAACAAAGAAAACGGTGAGCTTTTGACTTGTTGAAGCCAGTGTGAAAACTCCCATCAGCTCCACCAAACTTCAAATCAAACCTTCCCAGGCCAAGCACATAAGGCTTCTTCACACTGAGCTACCGGAGGACTCTCCCATCAAAGCATTTTGCAGGCAGATGTCTTCTTTCGGGAGGCACGTTTGAGTGTTTTGCTCAGGGTAAGAAGACTGTCCTGGTCCTGTCCTGCCTCTACCTTCCCTTCCCCTTGCTACGCGACTGGTTGGTGAGATTAATATGTCTGGTCCTTCTTTCTTCCTCCTGCTGCAGCTGCCAGTTGGTGTCTGGATCCTTAGTGCAGACTTAAACCATTAGCGAGGGTGGTTAGTCATGGGATGGATGAGCTTATTACTGAAACGAAGCTTTGAACCAGAGCTTCCTGGTCAGCAGCCCTCCTCGAGCATGAGGAAAAGGACAGATAAGCTTATCTGAGCCTGAGAACTTTTACTTTTCTTTTTTTTTTTTTTTTCCTAGGTGGGAAGGGGATCTCCCGTTACAAGTCTGAAGCTGTGATGTTGAGCTCCTGGTGCTGTGCCTGGACAAGTCCCGACTCTGTTCCCCCATCATGTGCTGAGCAGTGAACTGCAGCTCACATAACCCTCACCTGTTAACCGATGGGGGTTATGGGCTCTGTGGCTTTGCCTCAGGTTCCCAAGCAAACTTTTGGGAGTGCGGGGTTAACTCCTGTGCAGAGGATGAGTGGGGTTTGCAGAGCCCCTAAAGCAGAGGTTGCTGGAGAAGCAGAGGAGGCATGTGACCCTTCTGTATGTCAAAGACAAACATGGAAATAATAAGGTGGGAAAAGTTCTTGAACTTCTTTCAGAAACAAGTTTTCTTTGGGTCAGCTTAAATTTCTGGCAAAAATTCACAGCTGATTTTGTTCCAAACTTGTTTCTCCATTCCCTTTTATCCATGCAGCTTGCATGCTAAAAGCCGCAGAGGCAATTCAACACCATGCAAAGGAGCAGCCGGTGTCCCCTCGGATGTGTGCTGAGCCCTGGAGGGTTCCGTGAGGAGCAGGGTGCAGCCGAGGGGAGGACGAGGGGGGATTTACCCTGCCCAGATGCTGGGGATGACACGCTGCTTGGCCCGTGCTACAGCTGCTCTGGCCTGCAGTGTTGGTGCAAAACCTCCATCTGACTCTGTATCAACAAGTTCAGTTTCGAAAAGGAGGATAACTTGTTTTATTTTGTGAGATAGTGAGGTTTCCGGATAGGATCTGCAATGCTCAGGTTCAGGTATCAGTTGCATAATTTCCTGTGTTATTTCAACACTCTAGTCTTTTTTCCTTTTCTTTTCTTTTCTTTTCTTTGTTTTTTTTTTTTTTTTCATGAGCTTCTTTGCATACTGGATAAGTCTTATATAAGCATATGCTGGGTTGGAAAATTTTTTTTTTAACTATTTTTTTTGGCAGAGAACTCCTGGCACATGATACAGCACTCAGAGCCATCAACCGTAGCTGTGATACAGATGTTCATTGCCTGCATAATCTTTCTCATATCAAGCAATTACCCTGAGCCAATTTCTTTATTTTAAGCACCTTGTTGTGGGAACAGAGCTGTAAATGCATGAATTGCTGAGTTCCCTCATACTTATTTACGGCAGACAAACAAAAAAATTCAGCGAAGGTCCTCAGTGAAAATCAAACGTGCAGGGTGCTCTAGATAAGAAAGGACAGCCACTAAGAGAGAGTTTAAAAAAGACCCCAAAACAACAGTCCCTCTCGAAAGAGATATGCTGGAGGCATGCCAATAGCACATAGCTGTGTGGAAACTAAATAAAACCAGGTGAGTTTCCTGCCATTGTGGAGTATCAAATGTGATTTCCATTTGTGATGGACGTGCTGTTTCTGCCAAGATCATCTGGAGGTTTTCATTTTAGGACTTATTATTTTTGTTGGCCTTATATAGAGCTACAGCCCAGAGTGCTAAAAGGGAACGTTGCAGCAATGACACTCACAGCAGATGAGGAAAAATGCCCTTATCAGAGTGAGAGGCTCTTCCTGGGAGACAACTTTTCTCCTATCAGCGGTATAGGTCTTAGGATTGCTTCTAATGCAAAACAAAGGGGAAAATCTAACGAGAGGAAATTATGTATTAGCGTTGATCCTCAGTCCAGAGCCACCAGGTAATATCCTTCCAAATTAAGAATCTGGCTCGGTCCCAAAATATCATTCAAAAACTAGGTGTGAACCTGAGATGGAGATCAGGCTGTTTTGCACTTCTAAAGTGATAGGAAGAGGCTGGCAAGCTGCCTTAAAACAAACAAACAAAATATCAGAGAAGGTTTCTCTCTCCCAGTGTGATGTGCATGGGTGGAGCAGAGCTGGAAGGGGCTCTCCTGCAGCCACAGCGTGTCGGGACAGGGGCATCTGCCCTGGTACGTGTTCAGAGCTGAGCTGCTGGCCACGGTGGATGTGTGTCATCGCGGCGATGCTCAGCTCCTGCCTGCCAGTGCCGGTGTCCATTTCGTTCTCCTCCAGCTCAGGAGCCTCTGGAACTGGGTGCAGTTATGCTCTGAGGCTGTGCCCAGTCACCATGAGGACATGTTCAGTGGTGCCCACTGGTCCAGCTGTGAAGTACGTGCTAAGTGAGCATCACGTGTGCGGAAAATTTAGGAGCAGCCCTTTGCTGTGGCTTGGAGTGCACCGAGTTCACTTGAGCGAATGCTCGAGGGCTTGCCTGGAGCAAGGCCCAAAGGGGGATCCGCTTACATGAATAACAAGAATATGCAATAAAAATAGTTAATGCTAATGACATTTTGAAAGGGATATTAAACTTGCTGCTTCAGAGCTAAGCAATCTGCAGCTCTAAGAGGCCAAAGTTAAATCTAACGTGCTGGAAAAGAGTCCAGATCTGCTACTGGATCAGGTGGTGGGAGCCCTGAGACATAATGGTCTCCTGGAATCATGGATTTGGCATTTTTCAGGCTTTTGCAGGTGGACTTGAGCTGATTTCTGAGCAGCAGTTGTTTACTTATAAAAATGCCACGTAACTGTGACAACTTTCTTGTAAGAGATCTTTTAAAACAGGGGGCTTGTAAGGAATGCAGTCTCCCAGCAAAACCCATACCAATTTTAGAAAAGGTATGGGCATTTACGCGGTCTGTGCCGCCTGCTTGAGCTTTGAATCTCTCCTCTTAGAAAGTAAGTCATTAAAATTTCATTTGGGTGGCCATGGACTAGGGAAGATGGAGGGGAAGGAAGTGCAGATATGACAACCCATCATGGTCCTTCCAGCTGCCCAGGACATATCCTCTTATCACGGAGTGGCCACAGCAAGCAGCTACTGGATATACTGGTGCAGTGGTTATGGGCTGGAGTAGAAAAAATAATGGGGTCACCTGTTATTTGCAGGTAGGTGAAGGCATTTGTTATTTGATCCTGTACACGTGAGGCATCTGAGCCAGACCTGGCCACGTTCCCACCTGGTGTGACCTGAGATGTTGTTGGGATTCAGCCTGTGCCTCTGGAGCATGACCCTGAGGCGTGTGGCGCATGGAGGTGCTCAACTCAGTGGAAACGCCGGGGGCTTTGACCTGCCTCTGAGGAACAAAGGGATGTGGGCCAGAGTAAGACCTGGATGTTCCCTGAATGTTCTCGTTCTGTCACAGGGATTTTTGCTGTGCCCAAGGACATCCTACATAGAGGTGGCACTGTCACTGCCATCCTGCTGGGCAGTTTCTTTCCCTGCAAAGCCAAATTCCCCAGCTGGTCCATGTCCATGTGCCATTGCTCGGCTCCAGCAGAAGAATTTATGACCAGCCCATCCCACCTGCTTGCCACGGCCACCCTCTGGGAGTCACTACCTCTGATCCAACTGGTTTGTTCCACTTTTCCCTAACCCATTCTGGATTAAACTGTAGGAAATTATTAAAAATAGGAAATGATAAAAACACACTTCATTTGTGGGGGAAAGGGTGATGACACAGACAAGGAGAGACGATGCATTAGAGGGAGCAGTGATTTCTGCAGCTGGAACAGGCTGAGGGAGCACTCACATACCTGGCACCCCAAATGGGTATATGACTCTGGTCTGTGGTTCCCCGTGTTGGCATGCAAGAATTCTTTAGCCCCATTACCATAATTGCAGTTCAACAGGAGTGAAACCACTTTCTTCACCAAAGTCTGAAGCCATCTGAAGACTGCAGAGCAGTTTAGCTCCCTGACCCAGACCCGTGAGAGCAGCTGCTGCAGGGGAAAGGACAGGAGTGGTGACCCTGGCCTTAAGGCCACAGCAGATCTGGTGGGACATTGGTGTTGGGGTTGGCCAAGTAGAAAAGAATCATTCAGGGAGAGCAATGGTGGCAGAAGGGGCTGAAACGGTATGCTTTCTACCTACCCTCCATACATCTCAGTTCTTGGCATCCTCCCACCGGCCCCTTGCTGGGCCCAGGATCAAGAGGGATTATTCAGATATTTCCTTGCTATTCTTAAGTTATTCAATTGTTTCTGGAATAGCTGAGTCTGAGCTGGGATTTTGTAGGGATTTCACAAGAGCATTGGTAACGGACAGAAGTTGTTCACTCCTCAGAAATTCTCCAGACCCAGTGGTCTAGGGAAGGTTCATCTGTCAGCAGTTGTTGATGGTGTTGGTTAGCACCAGCTCTTCCCTTTGACAGATTGTGCTACTCTCTTCCAGGACTTTCATTTACAGGAGACTTCTGGCAGCCTGCTGCTTCCTAGATAGAAAAGCCAACACACAGTCTGTTCCTTCTCCTCATCAGATTCACAATGTCATTTCTTCAGAGACAGGATCTCATCTGTTGCTCAACCTGGGTGTAAGTTTGCTGAATTTTGTCTCCACTTCTTCACCAAACCATTCTTGTTCTGCACGTATTGTTGGGAGATGTGTAAAGATTCAGCATGCTTTTTTCCTAAAAATATGGTTGGGAATAGGTGCATTTGGAAATATGGGTCTGATTTTGATGTTTTTTTTCTTCCCGTTTCCCCTGAAAGAAAAGAACTATGATGCAGGCTTAAAGCAAGCTGGGTTTGCTGGAAGCCAAAGGTAAAACATCCACAGCCCTCCCTCAGAGGGCATAAACTGTGTTTATGGTTATGCTGTTGCAGCAGGCGCAACTCCTTTGTGTCTCACAGAGCTTAGTAGCTGTTCTGCCATCGTTGCTCTTTGAAATGCAAGAGCAAAACTAATTTCAGGAGAGAAATAAATGGATTTAGAGCAAGGACGAATTTGGCTTCTTGCACCACAGGAATGCAAGAAATCACCCAGTGAAAGCAAGCTAGACAATGCAAACCTCACATAAATCTGGGGAGAAATTTTAATCCAAAGTACTCACTGACCTTCACTGATGCTCCCCTTCATCTCACCAGTATTTTATTCTTCTTAAACCCAGCCCCACCACTGGCAAATCTTCAGAGAAGTTAGTTCTTGCACAAACAGGAAAGCAGACTCCCTTCCCACTAATTTAGGTGGTGTTTCCAGTCCATGGCTAGAGGACACAGGGGCAGGGAGGTGTGTTTGCCTCCAGGACTAGGTTTGAGGCTGGTCTGGAAGAGATTAATTTCCCAGGCGGGCACATCTCGTCCTGCCCGGGTATCAAATTCAGAGCCAGCTCAGGGGCGAATACAGAAATTTCATCTGGTTGTCCTGTGGGGAGCTGATTTATGGTCCTGAGTGCTTCACCCCGCGCCATGCATCCAGGAGCATTCGTGTGTTGAACCCTGCCACTGACCCCCATGAATGCATTTCTAGGATGACTGTCTAGGATGTAATGCAATCCCATTTCAATTTAATGAAGTGAAATTAAACATGATGATATCTGGGACTGACCTTCCTGGATCTTCTCCTTCTCCCGTGACTGTCACAACTCCTGCAGCAGCATCTGAGATTATCCAAGCATCTGGGGACCAGGCCTTGCTGCTGTCTTTGATCTCCAGTTACCCAGCTGAGATGTAAATTGTCAGAGGCCACACGTAAGGCAGGAGGGAAAGGTGAACTTGTTCCACCTCTGCAGGTTGAACAAGCAGGACAAGAGGTTACTATAGGAAAATTAGGAGCTTGTAGGGGCAGCAGGTGGCCAAAGGCTGGAAGGAGCTGATAGGGACTGAGGTGGGATGGCAGTGGAGGTGACAGTGGTCGGGGGAACCCTTTGCAAAAGCAGCCAAGGTGGCTTATATAGTATTTTGCCTGATGGGACAAAAAGGAGTCAAAGCAAAAAGGAAGGTCTGCTGGCCTCAAACAGTCAAGTTGGAAAACCAGGCAAGCTGGTGTGGAAGTCACTGGGGTATCTTGAAGGTTGGTTTTCACCTAAAGGCTAGGACAATTAGATCATGCAATCCCATTTGTATGGAGATGCAGAAACCAGAGCTTGTGCCCAGGAAATGGGCTGGAAAGGCTAAAAGAGGGACCAGCAGTGCAGCCTTGTTAGGCTAAGGTGAGCTTAAATACATGGTGGTGAAGGGGGCCCAGCATGGGAGCCTGGGACCGGCTGTCAGAGGGAACCCTGCAGGGTATGGCGTGGGGGGCTGCACTGTGCCGCTCCGGAGCACAGCAGAGCACACATTAACAGGGTACGGTGGGAAAGAGCCCTTTCCAGTGCTGCTGGCCTGGTCCTGTTTGCAGTTCAGTGGGAATGCGCAGTGGAATTACAACAAAGAAGTTGTCCTGATGGGCCAGAAAAGCCTTTGGACATGCTTTTTCCATGGAGGGCCAGTTTGACCCTATCAGAACCCACAGTACATCTCCTATCTATAGGGCTTGCTGGCAATGTGTATATGCATTATTCCTTTAATAAAAGCAAATGACTGCAAGGAATGTGGCCGTTTAAACTTCAGCTTGTATAACCTGTGAAAAGCAAAAGCACTCAACTGATGTTCCAGACCAGGAGGTTTTCTCCACATGGATCCGGTGCACGCACTCAGCCTGCTCCTGACACACTTCCAAGAATCCCTGTCTGAGTCCCAAAAAAGCCTCCCAACCACTCTGTGCTGAGAGAGGCCAATTCAAGACCCGGTGCACGCGGCCTGCGCTGCTCACATTTCCAGATTCTGAATCATTTCCTCCGTCCACGCGGCTGTCTCTCTCCATCTGGGTTTGGGCCCATCCAGCTCTCCGGTTTCCCTCCTTCCTGAGCCGTGCAGGCTTTGAGTGCTGCCCTGGCTGTGTTACCGTGGCCGGAGATGAGTCTTTGGTGGGCTGCCAGCAGAAGCATCCTTTGGCGCTGTTGGGTTTGGCTACGGAAGAAGTCGGCTGCCGTTGCTGTATCTCTTGGGGCAGGGTAGGTGGAGGGTCTCCAGAGAGCCATCATGCACAACCCCATTTGGGAGGAAAACGGACAGAAATCTCTTGCCCAAGGGCTGGGTTTATCCTGGGGTTTGCCCCGGCTTTATCCCCAGTAGGACCCCCCCGGGATACCTCCTCCAGCTGCTCCTGGACCCATGAGATGGACATGGCTCTGGGTGCAGAGCTTGATGGAAGGGAGAGAGATGGGTACAAGGTGGTGAATCCCCCAACAAGGGGTGAGTGTTGGCCTGGCCAAGGGAAGGGGGCTGCCCCAAGCCCTTGCATGGCTGGCAATGTGCTCGCTGCCGGATACGGGCTAGGAGGGACTCGGGCTGGGACTTATTTGTTTCCTTTCAAGTCCTTTCCTCTGCTCACACCCTTGTACTTCCCCCATGCACAACCAGTCCAATGTATTGTGGCTAGGCCATGAAAAAGTCTAAACAGAAAGATAAAAAGAGGAAATCATAATTAGATCTTGTATATCGCTTAATGTCCTTAGAACAAGGAGAAAATAATCTGGGTTTGTGGTGCATGAAGGTGCAGGAGTACTCAAATTGAGAGCTGCGAGGGCAGTGTGCGCACACGTCCTGCGGATCCAAAAATAATCTGGCTGGTGCCTAGAGGAAGAACTATCTTTTACAACTGATCAGCTGCCAGAAATCCTCTTCAGCTTCACGAGTCTCTCTCTGTGGTGTCCGACATACTAGATATATTTTGGTGCTATTGCATCTGGGTCTCCACTAGACAGAAATAATCAGACCTTTGAGAATTGAGGTATCTGAGGAGCCAACCTATTCTTTATGGAGAGGAAGATGTTTGCAGAAGGGGAAGTGAAAACAACATGAAAAAAGGTCAAATCACTGACTTCGGGGTCACTGAAATCTCTAGGTTGCCCTGCAGTAATTAAACAGAGCGGCACAGCCACATGGATGACAGGCACTGCTGTGTCAGATGTGAAAAACGAGCTGGTTAGGGGAAACAGAAACACACTCATTTCTTGAAACCGTTGTGTGGCGTGCGTGGAACACGGGGTGCCCGCGCCCTAGATATATTTTGGTGCTATTGCATCTGGGTCTCCACTAGACAGAAATAATCAGACCTTTGAGAATTGAGGTATCTGAGGAGCCAACCTATTCTTTATGGAGAGGAAGATGTTTGCAGAAGGGGAAGTGAAAACAACATGAAAAAAGGTCAAATCACTGACTTCGGGGTCACTGAAATCTCTAGGTTGCCCTGCAGTAATTAAACAGAGCGGCACAGCCACATGGATGACAGGCACTGCTGTGTCAGATGTGAAAAACGAGCTGGTTAGGGGAAACAGAAACACACTCATTTCTTGAAACCGTTGTGTGGCGTGCGTGGAACACGAGGTGCCCGCGCCCGCCTGGCAGGACCTGGCTCGCTGGGCTTATCGACGGCAGCAGCCGCGGCGTCCCGGGTCCCTGGGCCAAGTGCTATTTTGGCCTGGCCAAAACAAATGGCAGCTTCCCCTCTCCTTGCGAGTTTTAAAACATAGGTTGTCATGCGAAGGAAATTGTGCACGACGATGATGAATGGTTGTGAAATACCATTTGCCAGAAATATTTCTGGATTCTGCAATTTAGTTGCAAATTACAGAACTCCAAATGCAGCCTTACGGGCAGGATAAAACCAGCCTTCCCCAGCCGTGCTGACAGTCCTGCCCCGCTTTTCCTTTTTCCTTCACCCACCTCACTCCACCCAAGCATTTTTAGCTCCGGGGCATCTTCAGAAGATGACATTCACCCTCCGACACTGGGTCCTGGACTGGGATAGACTGCGGGAGCTGGGCTGCAGGCAGAGGAGCTCTGACAGCTCACATCTGCTGGCGGTCTGGCCCCACACCCCTTCTGAGCTATTTCAAGATGAGCAAACCGGAGTCGTTGGAAATTGCGGGTTCGTTCAGCAGTCTTGGCTATCGTGCTGGATGGCGCTGAAGTAGGCATAGCAACAGGAAAGGAATGTTCCCTGTAAAAAGATAACCGTGCTTTGCCGAGGACGTGGAACAGTAAAGTTTGTTAAAGCAATCAGTATGTGTCATAATGTTTATTTAACTGAGAGCAGGGACGATGGAAAAGCATTGCAGCTGTGGAGAAGCCCGAGAGTGCTAAGGAGAGGGATGGGGAGCGTAGATTTAGTAGCTGTCTTCCCTTGAAAAAGAAAACAAGCTGAGCTATCAAGTAATCGATGGGGCAGATAGCGGGAGAGTACACAAGGTAGCTGCTGGCTGTAGCTCTTCTGAAGGGGTGAGGTTAGAGTTTTATTATCTGAAGTTCACTTTCAGGTTAACAGCTTTGAGGATGTGGTTGCAACTCTAAAGGGAACAAAATTTAATTCTTTTCTAAACATAAGCTATTTCTGTTTGAAGGCAGATAACCTTTTTGGCTGTGTTATTTGCCAGTGGTAGATAGAAAGATTGGAGCAGTAGAGTGATGCTTGAATTCCTCCAGCAAACAAAAGGGGAGAACTTGACACCACAGAGTCAATGTGGGGCCAAATTCTGCTGTAGCCCATTTCCTGGGGAGCCCTTGCAAAGAGTAGCTCCGGTGTGACTCCTTCTGCAGGAGGCCAAAGCAAGGCAGAAACAGGACTCCCGATAAGTCTTACAGCAATAGATGAAATCAAATACTCAGCCCAGTGCTCTGGCAGTGGGATCTGTTAGGCTGTAGAGCAGTGCCAAGGGATGTGGGAAACTCACTGGGCTTGCTGCAAGAAATAGACCTCCCCCCCCCACCCCCTCACCCCCCCACCCCCCCAAAAAAGGGCAAAAAATATTGCTCCATTTTTTTTAACAGAAGTTAAAACTGCTTTTGGTCAAAACTGGAAATTATGGGAGTTTGGGGGCTTTGTTTTTCTTACAAAAAATCAAATTTGTTTCGGGAAGTGCCAGCCTTGCCTTTGCCCTGCAAATTGTACTTTAGTTGAAGGCAACTATCAATAAGGGGAAAATAATGTCTCAGCTGTTCCTGGGCCATCTAACACTTTGTCAGCCAAAGTACTTGCAATATGTTGAGTTGGAAACAACGCTGTGTTGGCTGCCCAGGAGCGATCCATCCTCTTCCCCTTCCAGCTCTCCGCGTTGGTATGTGAACGAAGCCTTGCAGAGCCCTCCTCATCTCAGACACAGGATGGCGGCTGCCTCCAAACCTGCTCTCCTCTTTTCTCAAAACACACAGTGAGACCCACCACTCAGCTCTGCCTTCACCAGGGAGCTGGCACGCACGTGTTTCCTCCAGGGATCTGCTGGAGCACCTCTGTAATGTACATTGCTTTTCTCCTGCTCCTCTCTCTGCCGGCTCAACCGCTATCTCTGTAACAAACTCCAGGCTTCCCGGGTCGCCCTGCAGAAAAAAACCATAAAGCCCATTTCAGAGACCAAATTGCCCATAATTTACATGCCTCTCCTCACTTTGAAATGAAAGACGGCTGATGATAACATCACGAGTGACAGAAGTGGTATCTGTTGCTAATTACAAGCTGACATTATGGTCAAGCAGAGCCATGGGGCCCATAAAAAGCTTATTCAAAGTTGCTTTTCTCCCACTTCAAACACAGGCTGGACACAATGACAGGCATTTTCCACCTTCAGAAGGAGAGCTCCCTCTGAACTCGCCTGGCAGCTCCTTCTTCAGGAGAAAAATTGCTCAAAGAAGCAGCAGAGCTTACAATAGCCTGGTCTTCACACGGACCGAGCTGACCCTTTAATGATGAAATTTGTTCATCTTTCATGGAGATAAAACAGTAGCCATTGTGATGTCCAAACCACCTTCCCCTTCACAGGCTCTTTCGAGCTGTCCCAAAGGGTCCCAAAGGCAGCGCACCCGGGAAGGGTCCCCACTGCCACATGCTCAACCGAGGCAGGAAAGAGGGCAGTGGGGAGCCCGAGGTTGCTCCTCATCGGAGGAGCATGGCGTTAGTGTAGCGGTCTCCTTACTCCAGCCACTGACCTGCCTTCTTCCCCAGAGCTGGTGGGAGGACTCAGAAGTGCTGATGTCTGGTTTTTTTTTTCATTGTAACTGCCAGACGTGCTGTTCCTAGCACTGTGCTCCAGAAAATTTGTTTTTTCCACCCCGCTGTGTTTTTCAAGCACCACTCTCCCCTGCGTGGTTCTTGCTGATGCTTGTCCCGTGGCTGCTCACAGGACTTCTGTTTTTCTGTTTCTGAGGCTGTCAGCTTTCATCAACGCTGACCTTAAAGCAAGCGCTCCTGACGAGGAGTCATTGCTTCACTTTTTGGCCGTGCACAGAGCGCTCTCCTGCTCCGCAGCTCCAGCAAATCCGATTCTGTGACCCCGTGGCTGTGTGGCATCTCCCTGTCCCCAAAGCTGCATCTGCCCTACCTCTGCTCAGCGCAAAGAGCAACACCAGCTCCTTGAGAAAGTTTCAAATGTTAATTAAGCTGATGCAACCTCGTGCAGGGATGTTATTGCCGGTTTAAACCTGCCTCGTCTCATGTTGGGCTGCGACGCAGGGTGTGTGAGTGCGGCTGAACTACACACGGAGGTTTAAGAGAGATCCTGGTGGATCGTCCTTCTGTGACTGTTACAAACGTCAGCCCATGAGTCCCTAATGTGCTGTTGGGCTCTGTACTTCACTTGATTCATATGGGCTTTTTCTAAGCGTTTGCTACCGAACAATAAGAGTCCTGGTATAGCACAACAGGGCTTTATCTGGCCTGGAGCAATTGTTAGGATGGAGTAACAGACCCTCGTCATAAGTGATCACTTAGCCCTGAAAACTGGGGACAGCTTCCCTTGCAGGAGGGAGGTAGCGTTGCATGGGACAGGGAGCTGTGCAGCAAGGCAGCTGCTCCCCAGGTCCATAACCCAGAGTGATGACAACAGGGAGCTGTGGTCAATCTCTTCTCCCAAGTAACAGGTGATAGGACAAAAGGAAACGGCCTCAAGTTGCGCCAGGGGAGGTTTAGGATGGATATTAGGAAAAATTTCTCCACCGAAAGCGTTGTCTAGCTTTGGAACAGGCTGCCCAGGGAAGTGGTTGCGTCACCATCCCTGGAGGTATTCAGAAGGCGTGTAGATGTGGTGCTGAGGGACATGGTTTAGTGGTGGACTTGGCAGTGTTAGGTTTATGGTTGGACTTGATGATATTAAGGGTCTTTTCCAACCTAAATATTTCTATGATTCCTATGCCCTGTGGGACCTCTAGCAAATCCCATTAAAATCGGTGATTAAAATCCCATTAAATCTCCCCACTGTGCTTTCCAGGCTTCGCCACTGCACAAACTGAATTCCTTCTTTCAACCTAAGGACAAATGCATGATTGTCCCACCGAGCTTGGTGGCACTCATGTCTCTGGTATAACCTTCAATTTTTTTTGCAGCCTCTGACCTTGGCTGGATGCTACTGTGTGGGCAGAAAATTCATCCACACAACATTTTCACAGTGACATTAACTGGTGGCCCATGGAACTCTGTTCAGGACCCTTCTTCAGTATCTGCTGTGGAAAAGGTGCCTTCTGTGGAAGTGAAAAAGTCTATGGAAAGAGGGACCAAAAAGAAGGCTTAGGAGACACAGCAGTCAATGAGCAAACGGCTCCTGTACTGTGAACCTGGTTCCTGTAAGAACTAAAGGAGAGTGTTTCCAACCAAAACGTGCAAATGCCCCAAATGCCCCCACAGTGGGGAGCCGGGCCAACACAAAGAGCTCTCTGCACCCTGTCTGGTGAGGGGTACATAAAACTCCTCAGAGAAAGGCTGCTGGCCTGAATTTTAAAGCATTCATCCTGTTTCTTAGATTCTTGGAAAACAAACTCTCTGGAGTGGACCGCAGTGCTGCCCCCAGCCCCCAAGCCTGCCCGGTGGCATCCCCGTGAAGGAGATGTCCCCCAGCACCACTGCACTGTAGCTCAGTGGTTTGAGTTCTGCCGGGGGGTGGAATTTAGTAAAGCTTCTGCTGCCCCAGAGCCCTGTAAAGACCATGCAGAGCTCCGGCACCTCCTCAGAGGTGTGCTGATGATTGCACCAGGGATTTGGATGCTGAAGCCGTAAAGCCTGGCAGAGGCTTTGCTGTTCAGTGTAAGGGTGGGAAAGTTATCTTGTTTTCTGATGGTGAAAGGAGAGGTGGCTCATCTGTGCAAACCTCCAGAGGTGCCAGCCTGCAATCCTCCTGGCAAACAGGGGTTGCCCATCACAGCGGAGAGGGGCATGGTGGGGTGGACTCCCTGCAAGAGCCAAACTCTTCTGGGGCCTTTTTCCAGCTATAGGGGAGGTCACTCGACAGGCACCAGGATGATCTGTTGTGAGATTTGCTCGGTTTATACAATTTGTGATTAATGGCTCATTGCTGCGCTCTGCGGATAAACCTTGCCCTTCCAGAGAACGAGAGACAGAGCTTGCTGTGTTGGGTTCAATTGGCACAAATCCCCCATTAGCTTTTTATCTCATCAAACTCACATGTGAAAATTGATGATTCGGGCAAACTCCACCCTGGGAGCTTTTGCCAGAGCAGTAATGTCAGTTGGGGTGTGGAGCCTTGGGTTTCTTTGGTGGCATTTCCATGTCGACTGAGAGCTCTGACAGATGGCCTCATTGCAGATGTTGAAGCCTTTGCTTTCCTTAGGGACCCATCTCATCCCACCCCTCCAGCAGGATTTCCGTCCCTCGGCTCCTCCTGCTCCTCATCTCCAGCCGTTCACTCCCCTTGCAAGGAGGCCGGCTGGTGCTGCGGTGCCTAGCAGGAGCAGCAAAGGGACAAGCACAAACTCCCCTCTGCTTTGGGAGCAAATATCTCCAAGTCGTGGAGTGGTTGCCCCACACAGGTGTGTGTGTTTGTGCCTTAAGTCGTTGCAGCTGTTGAGTCAGTGCAAATGAGTGAGAGCTGAAATGCTTCAGCTAAACCGTCACCCAAAACTTTGCTAGAGGAGTTTATTTAGTTTGCTGAGCTGGTATAAACTGTAGGTAGGACTAGCGAGCTCTGTCTGGAGAAAATTTCAGCCTAAGTTTATCACAGTGGTCCTGCCATGTTGGCGTTGCTCTGTAGTCACCTGTGATGCGTGAAGGTGATGCTGCCCCGGGCTGTGCCGGCATTCCCTTGCAGGAGTGGGGCAGGTGGGGGGTGTGGGACCTGGGAACCAGGTGGGAGCCCATGCCTCTCCTTCAGGTCTATTATATGAACCAAGCCACTCTATCTCCAAGCTCATCCCTGCTTGCTTGCTGTGGAGAGCTGCTACCGGTAAGGGCCTGGGAGCTGTGTGCTTGGGGGGGTTCGGTGGGGGGACCTGTCAGGGTCATGTGGTGGTGGTGGGGGGGTTTGGAGGGTGGTGGGTACACAGCTTGGAGTGAGAGAAGTTGATACAGTTTGTAGAGGAGAAATAGTATAGCAGTAATTTGACGAGGAGTAATCAAGTTTACTTGGCTTGAGAGCAGATAGGCATGGGGCAGCAGCCTTGGGGCTGCCTTCTTGGAAGATGTTGGTTTTCAAAGATGTTGTTTAATCTGTGTGAGAGCTGCCTGTGTGGGGAGGGGTAGAGTGATGCTGGGCATGAAGCTGTGGCACCTTGGAATAACTTTGCTTTGCCTGTGGGGTTGTTTCATCTGAAGCTCTGGGATAAAAAGGAAAATCTAGGCAGATAAGGAAAATATAGCTGAGATTAAGGCTTTGTGTTGTTTTTTATGGTTTTTTTGAAGTTCTAACTTGTGACTTGTCAAGTACTAAAGAACCTGAGGGTTTCCTAGAATATGGCCAGCTCTTGCTGTCCTGCCTTTCCTTAGCCCAGAGCCGTGCTGTGGGTGATGGGAAGAGGCAGAAGCAGCAAATAAAGGTCTATCCATGGTCATCTCTCTCCTGGTTTAGAGCTGGAGAGGAACGCGTGGGTGAGGGCAGTCAGCTTTGTGAGGCAGCAGCCTCCCTTTGCTGGCTCTGTGGAAGTGCTTTGTCCACATGTACTACAGACCACCAAGCCCCTTGTAGGGTACAAAGCGAATGTCAAAGACCTGGATATGTACAGCCATACCTGTGAGAGAAAGAGCTGAGGAAACGAGTGTTTGCTGCCTCCTAGACAATGATAAGAGATATATTATGCAGCTCTGGGAGCAAATGCTCTCTTTTGCTGTCTCTAAAGCATTTTTAGTAAGTACCAAACTTGTGTTCCCTTTGTTCTTTTTGGGAAACCAATGGCGACCTGAGGCACCTGCAGCGTGGATTTTGCATGTCCAAAGAAGGGCAGTAAAGCTGGTGAGGGGTCTAGAGCACGTGTGTTATGAGGAGCGGCTGAGGGAACTGGGGGTGTTCAGCCTGGAGAAAAGGAGGCCAAGGGGAGACATTATTGCTCTCTAAAGCTCCCTGAAAGGAGGGTGTAGTGAGGTGGGGGTTGATCTTTTCTCCCAAGTAACAGGTGATGGGACAAGAGGAAATGGTCTCAAGGTGCTCCAGGGCAGTTTAGATTGCATATTAGGTAAAACTTCTTCACTGAAAGTGTTGTCAAGCATTGGAACAGGCTGCCCAGGGAAGTGGTGGAGTCACCATCTCTGGAGGTATGTAAAAGACGGGTAGATGTGGTTCTTACGGACACTGTTTAGTGGTGGTGTTGGCAGTGTTTGGTTTACAGTTGGACTTGATGATCTTAAGGGTCTTTTCCAAGCTAAATAATTCTATGATTCTAAAGGGAAAGACTGGGGATATTTGCTGTCCTGAGCTTTGGGAGCTCTCCACAAAGCACCCAACTGTATGGGGAAAAACTGGGAGATGTCTCGGGTTGATCTGGACAATGCCTAATGAGGGATCAGTACTCAGCCCTTAAGTGGAAGTGGTCTGTGTGGGACTGGTGGGTACTCAGGAAAAACTGCAGGCAGAAGGATGTAGTTGGCTGGTCTTCTCATGGGGTGGGCACAAGGTCCCAGGGAACCTCTGCTCCCCCATCTCACTTGGCCCTGCAGGAGGCTTCATGGGGATGCTCTGGAGAATGTCTCTGCATGTTATTCCCTCTCTATGACCACAAAGCAGTTCTCAGACAGCCCTTACCCCTATGGGAGCAAATACTAGTATGTACATGTGCCTTGGAGGAGCGGTGGAAGCCGAGCACAGGCTGCGGAGCCCTGTGATGGGCCACTGCTCTGCTCGGAAATGGCAGGGTTGAGTTAATTCTGCAACAGTGCAAAGATGCAACACCCTTGGCAAGGCGAGAGGTGTCAAACTGTAAAAACCCGTGACTACCTGACCGAGGGCTTGCAGGAAGAGCTGCTTCTCTGCCTGCATGGGCTTGCTCTCCACAGCAGACGCTTGCTACAGCCAGCTCGGGCAACTGGGAGCTGAGAAAAGCTCTTCTCAGCTCTGGTTTTGACTTGGTGGCTGAGCCCGAGAGGAGGGCTGGGCCTTGGTTAGCCTGTTGGTTGAATGGGGGAGATGCCACGCAGCCAAAAAGCTTTGTCAGCCCCTTCCTGGCAGCCTGCAAAGCCTCGAGCCAGGGATGCTTTGAAGAGTACGATGCATTTCACAAACTGTGGAGTGGGGCTGCTGCGGTGCAGGATGGGTCCCTTCCAGCCCAGGTGATTTGAATGGCTCTGCTTTGTGTCCCGAAATCTATCTCTAGCTGTGGTTTGTCCTTTCCCTGCTCTAACCCCATCCATCTTGTTGGGCTGGGGATTTTGCTCTGTGAACATCTTTGCTGGATGTTTGAGAAAGTTGAAATGTCAGATTGACCTTTTGAGGTTTTTCTCTTCTTGAAGAAGGTTTCTATACAATTCATGTCATGAATCAATCCAAAGGGATGCATTTTCCTGCACCGGTTAAATAAAAGATTGTTAAACCCAACAAATGTTTCCCAGCTTGCTGCACTTTCACGCAGTGTGCAGCTATAAATATGATCTGTGCTTATAACAACATAAACAACGTGCTACTCAAAAGCAGGAGAGACTATATACCTCGTTTCTTTTTATTTTCAAGCTGCCCCAGAAATATATACACACATTCCTAATATGTTTACTTAAGCAGGAAGCAGACGAATAGTTTAAGATAATGTTTCAGCCTATTGTGAGTTATATGCTCCACAAAGATTGTTTCCTTTATGTGGTAATTTTTCAAACACAGAGAGAAAAAGCTGAAAAATCTTGTCAATTCCTTAATTGTAGGAAAGATTTGCAGGAATTTCCACCGCATTTCCCTCTCAGAGTGACATTTGAGACGACTGATAAGAGGAAAAGGAGATTAAATAGTCCTAATTCTTTTCATATACTATGGAGACTAATTCCTCTTGCTCTCACCACCATGTCCAGCTGACTGGCTCACTGCTGATTTCCCCTGCTTGTAGGGAGATCTGAGGGGTGATATGAGTTTGAAAGCCTGGAGAAGGAGGAGATCAGTTTAAAGAAAGGAAGATTCTTAATTTGTAGGCAAAGCTTATTCCAGATTTGGTCACACCCCATGCTTGTGCTGGGCTTTTTTTCTTCCCCTCCGCTAAAATATCTTTTGGTTGACATCACCAGTGAAATGGGACATCAGAGTGAATTTTAAATGATACAGTACTTAAGTGCTGGCAGCTGATGAAGCCTCATCTCTGGCAGGGTGACCAGCGGTCTGCAGGCGCAGCCTAGGGAGCCCAGCAGAAACCTTTCCGTAGGCTGTGGAGAAGGGCTGGGGGAAGCTTCTCCATCTGTGAAAACCACCCCAGACTGGGCAAATGACCTCTTTTACTCAAGCCTACCTGCAAGGGAGAGGGTGACTTGGGAGTTGTCCCATATGCGCTTGTCCCTGGCTGGAGGGACGAGTTTCCATTGCCACATCCTTCCTGTGGCCGTGCAGTGAGGTCTAGGGCAATCCTCCTTCTGTCCACCCAGCAATACTCTTCTGTGTTACATGCTTCCCGGGGGAAAGCAGGCCCCCCAGGTTTCTGAGGAGCCTGCTGCACTCCAGCCCTGGGGCATCCTCCGTGACCCTACCCCAGCCTGCAGCAAGGGCCAAGATGAGGACTTCATGCCAAGAATTGTAAAATGCAAACCAGCCAACAGGCAGCTCGTTGGAGCCAAATTCTGCCCTCGGCCATGCTTGAGCACCCGTGGTGAATTTTATTTTTGTCTCCAGGTCAGTCAGGACAATTATTTAGCCTTTTGTGCACTGCGAGTGCTGCCCTGGTGGGTGGAGGAGCCCCCCGAGCTTGCTGGGTGATGGGAGCAGGGGGAAGAAAGGCGAACTGTTTAACTTGCGAGGTGCTTAGATGGGCTACAAATAGCTTGGCGGGTGCATATTCTTCCCTCTCATCACCCTGGTGCATGTCTCGCCTGGCGCCATGGGAACCCGGAGGGACCAGCGTCTGCACCCATGGCAACAGCTCCTCGGGTGTCATTCCTCCTCAGCCCCTGATGGCGAGCGGGGCTGTTTCAGTGGCTGGGGACCACAATGAAGGTAAAGAGGAGAAGCTTGGAACTCCTAGTGTCAGGAGTAAATTAAAGCTGGGTGAAGAATGAGGATCTGATGGCGGTTTCCCCAGCCTGGGATCCTGCCCTGAGTCAATGGGGACACTCAAAGCCTGAGGAGCAGCTTTGTGGGGTATCCTAAATCTGATGGACAGCTCTCTGATAGGCAGATAAAAGGCAAGGATGTATAAGGAAATAATTGTGATGGGGCTGGAGTCTAATTAAAATGGGGTTTGTTGGTCAAAAGTGAAAAGAAAAACACAGCCTGAGAAAAGGCAACCAGGAGCAAACAGATGGGATGAACCCTGACCCCTCCATTTGGGAGGAGAAAGGGAGGTGGTGGCCAGTTCTGTCCTCTGCCAGGGCCTTGGGGGACTCCTGGAGGCTGATGGGCAGGACCAAGTGCAACCTACCGCTCGTTCCTTTGGAGCGGGACCCTTCAGCAGCATGTGAAGGGGCCTGCTCAGCCCTTACTCACTGTGGTAAGCAGGGGAATGTGGTGCTTTGAGCAAGTTCTCCAGTGCCCAGCAAGGTCTGTGGGGTGCAGATGCAATGACTGCAGTCAAGGGGATTAGAGGAAGTTCTTCAAATGGTTGTAGAGTTTGTTTGTCTAGCTCCATGGATAGAGTCCTTTTAGGTTGCTAGTCTTGCAGCTTCCTTTAGGACACGTTGACCCCTCAGTGTAGGGACATCCCAACTGCCCTTGGAGGGGCTGATGCCAGCCTGAGGCACTTCATGAAATCCCCAGGGCCTCTCCTACTGTTGAAACACTGCCCAAATTCAGAAAACAGCTTTATCTGAGTCCCTGGTGCGCAGCTGCTCTGGGTGTAAAGTCATACGGCGTCGCTTTTCCACCCCTTGATGTGGTGTAACCACAGCAGTGGGTGCAGTGACCCTAGCTCGGCTGCAACAAGTCGCAGCGGCATTTGCGCAGAGCTCTCACATGCTGTTCCCCAGCCTGGAGGACCTGCTGGAGGCGATGGTGGGAGTTTCAAGGGACGGGGGACGTGTCCTGGTCCTCGCTGCCTTTGGCGCTGACCCTGCGAAGGACCGGGTGCTGCTCGCGGGAGCTGAGGGACTGACACCGGGTGCAGCGACTGCACAACCGCTCTCATTAGGGCTGTTTGGTTTTTGCAGTGAACTGTGTGTCACACTGAAAACTGATACCACAGAGAGAAAACTGTGTCTTTTCTTCCCCCGCCTCCCTCATGGAAATGAAGGGGCAGCATATATTTACTTGCATAGAGATACGGGTGACTTGGTGAAATAATAACAGAGCTGTTAAAGAAGCAAAAGTTCCCAAGCAGGAAGAATAAGTAGAGGTTTTATTATTTTTATCACATTCTGCTTTCACTTATCACAAATATAAGCCCAGCAGTAAGGGATGTGTCCCTGCGGTACCCAGAGGGACCTGTGGCAGAGAGAAGGTGGCACCAGCAGTGTGGAGCTGAGCTTGGCTCTGCTGGCAGCAGGACAAGTCACCTCAATCACTCAGTCCTTAACTGACAGCCTTGTAATCCCATTGAAATCGCCACTGAATGGACCTGACGATGTGGTTTGGATAAGTACCCAAATTTTCTGATGCTTACAGGAATGTTGGAGCTGGAAAAAAAACAGAAGTTTTGCAAGAAATGGGCCATCTCTGAAGGTTTCTGATGCCTCACGCTGCCCCTCTGACCAGTGCCGGGAAAGGGTAGGGGTTGTGATACTGGAAACTGCTCACAGCTCTGTTTCCTTCTTTGCTTGTATGTGCGCTCCATTGTTGCTTTGTGTGGAGCCCTTCTATATTCAAACCAACTCATGTATGACAACGGTACCAGGGCAAACTGAAAACAAGATAAAATTAAAAATAGGAGTGACCTACAACAAGCTGAAATGACTTTGAGCGGCGCTTTTCTGAAGGGATAGGTGTGCCCAGCACCCTGACACAGTTAGGCAGGGCAGTGTGTGTGAGTCTCTCTGTATATCTGTGTACTTCTTTTTGCACTCAGTTTATCCTAGTGCCCATCATATGCCTAGATCCATTGGGTTAAGTGCACTGTGTCTGCAGTCAATGACAAAGCTCAGAGGGTGCTGTAAGCATTTTGCTCTCCTTTCGTGTTTTGGTGTAATCTAATTGAGTCTAAAAGGCTATTTTGGTTGAATTTTCCCCTCTGTGCCCTACCTACCCTCTCCTCTGCTCTCTCTGTCTGCCTTTGCTCAGAGGTGCCGCCAGCGCTATCTCGGAAAGGAGCTGGAGTCAACGCTCTGATAAATTAGCTCGTGTTTGTTCAGTGTAAAGCACTGCACCGTTCCCAGCTGTATTGTTGTTCTTGGCTCGAAAGGTTCTTGCTGTTTTCTAATTTGAATCCAAGCCCTGGTTCCCAGACTACTGCAACAGTCTGCCCGTGCACAGCCCCAGCGCCGGCCAGCCAGACGGGGACCTTGGCCCTGGCCGGGGCTCCGCAAAGTGGATGTTTGGTGTTTAATCTGCTCATGGCAGCTCTCTGCTTGGAGGAACGAGGGCACATGTGAGATGGCTGAGCTAGAGTGGCAAGGGACCGGTGGACAAGATTTTGTTCTATGATCTTCAGTCTGTAATGGGTGTCCTGCATGGGTGCACCGCTCTTTAGTGCCTGAGACGCAAGGCAAGGTGAGGGTGATAACCCTGATCTCTTGTGTAAGAATCATGCAACAGTGAAGGGATTATTTCTCAGCAGTGCCAGAACCAGTGTAAAACTGTCTCTTTCATTTTTCCATTGCTTTTTCTTTTAATTATTTTTTTCCCCCCAAAGCTTTTAATTTTCTATGTGGGTATAAGTGCGCAGAGAGCACATTTAAAATTAGACTCAGCAGCTCTCCAAATAAGCCATAAATCCACACCTTGATGTGGAATCAATAATTTAGTCATGTCAGCTGGTTTTTAAATGTTTTGAAACCTAGTAAAGGAACAAATTATAGGAAAAATGTGCCGGCCTCAGCAGGCAGCACCTGCCAGCCCATGGGCTGTGTGGAGCAGCGTTAGGCACAGCAAAGCTCCGCAGATGGAGGAGCTCAAGTAAGGAAAGCTATTTGGTTTCTCACATCCAGCATCTGATTATAATTGGTAAGATTCTCCTACTGGCCTCTGCAGATGTAGGAATGAGAGCCCAAATAAGAGAAACATCGGGGGGGTGGGGGGAATACTTGGCTTAGGATAGCTAAGGGAAAACTTGGTAAGAAGAAAGGACTGTTTTCTCTTCTTGGGTGATTCAGCCTGGTATCCAGCCTGGAGGAGGATTAAGGGATGATTCTGGCACCTGGTTGTTAAAGCACTGGATTTTCTGTGGAAACAGTTACTACTGACTGTCCTGTTCACAGTTTATTTTACTCCTTCATTAGTTTCAGGTGAACTCGGGTTTTTCCGCAGTAGCTGGCCAGAGTGGGTTTTCTGAAGGCTGGTCTGAATGATTTGGTGTGAAGGAAGCTGGATTTTGCCCAAATGAAAGCAAATAGTGTTATATATTGATGGACCAAACCTGTGAAAGTGACAAGTATTGGCAGTCACAGCCAGATTCACTAAACCATGTCTACTCGGACAAACACCCCAAATTACTGGGATTTCAGAGATGCCCCAATATTAAGTTCATGTTGGATGCAAACCAATGTTATCTCTGGAAAATAAATTTAGCTTCCACTGTGGAGTAGAGTATTATGGGGTGCAGGTAAGGCATGAGTTTTAATATTTTTTTTAAATTTTTTTCTTTTAAGAGCTCTTTCTTTGTGTTCTTGAAATGTGCTTGTCCTGTGCTAACTACAGCAGAGCCCTGGAGTGAACCTGCATCTGCTGACACCTATTTATCCCAGGTGATCTTCATGTCAAAACCAAACATAGGCCTCTCCTACAGGTTCGCTTGGTTAAGTCTGGATTTATGCCAGAAAGATGCATTTAATCCCTTGATTTCATTGGGGTTTCTAGTCAAGACCGTGATGAATCTAGCTATGCAGAAATAATTTTTTACATGCTGTGGTGTCATCCCTAATGAAAACCAATAAAACTACAACAAAGCTATATCTGATTTTGTATGAAAACACGTGTTTTAAGTTCTAGTGCTAAACGGTACAGGGATGGGTGAAATTTATACAACACCTTATATAAATCACCGTTTCACGTTCTTGTGCTTCTGCAACCGCAGCTAGCGAACAATCCCTGCTTCCACAGCTACGCTGATGTCACTGGTGTTGCATGTACAAGGACATAAGCAAAAGCCATATTCATGCTGAATTCCACCCGAGGACGCATTGAGAGCAGTGCCTGCCAACCAGGAGGATGAGGTCATTGCAGAAATTCTTTACATTCTGTCTTCTCCATAGGGTGCCTGAGCAACGAGAGTAAAACTACAACAATAACCAACAAGGGGGAAGCTCTAAATGGCACTGGGTGTGTGGGTGTTTTTTCTCCCCTCACACCCTCCCCAGCAGAATATGGATAGAATAAACTGTTAAATTAGGTTCTGTCTTGATGGAGGCTATATAAGCCTTACAGACAGCTCTGTTGCTTGTTAGCAGTGCGTCTATAGGGGGCTTGCGAAGGCTCTGGCCCCAGCCCATCGGTACTCCCAGCGGTATCCGTACTGTAGGCCGCATGGTGGGGAGGCCTTGCGAGCTGCTCTGAAGCTCTGCCATCCGTGCTGTGGCTTATTAACCATAAATAAAAGTAATTCTGTGAGTACTGAAACTGCTAGAGCTCAGTTTACTGTTGATTGGTGTCTAGTGACTCGTTCAAGTTTTATTAATTGTATTAAAACTGCAGCATGAGCTCTGTCCTTCTTTGATGATAGAAAATCCAGACTAGTAAGAAATGTTGCCTGAGTGGGTTCCTCAGGGTGTGACGGTCCTGATCGAAGCTTTTTTTTCCTCCCCATGGTGGGGGGCACACCTAACCTCTTTCCCCTGCCCCAAGAGATTTTCTAGTGTGTGAAGGATTGATTTTTATGCTACTGCCTTTCTTTTCCTGGGAACATTAATCGAGCTCTTTTCCTTCTACCCACTTTCTTTCTTTTGCCAAACTAGAAGTAAGTTAATATCTGTGATCTCTAGACCCTGTCAAAAGTGGATAACAGGCTCAAATGCTAGATACGATGAAACGTGCATACAGCGTGACTCCATAAACCTTGTTTTGTTTGGAAAGTGGGATAAAAGACCTTAGTAATGAATTTGAATCCTTGTGATTAATGAGCAAAGCCAAAGAGACTTCATTTTGCTCATGGCTATTCTGTGGGCAAAGGCTGTCCGTATTTGACAATTTTATTATTTGCTGCTGTTTATTCTTTCATTTCTAATAATGGAGGCTTCGTAGTTTTTTCCATAGATATTGGGACCAAAAGCAACTTTAAATCATCCAGTCTGTGACCTTCTGTACAACACAGGCCAGAGAATTTCAACCCTTATTGAACCCAATAACTTGCATTTGACAAAAGCGTGTCTTCCAAAAACCCATCCAGCCTTGATTTAAAGGCAAGAGATGGTAGCTGCCTTGGGAATTGCTAGAAAAATAAGGCTTCTGCAGCTGCCTTGGTGTTTAATGTTATTCTCAGGAGCGGGGGAAACAACAACCCTAGCTTGCTTTAAAGGACTTGGCAGCTCTAGTTTATGACCTCGTGCTGTTGGTATTATCCTCCAGCATTTAGCAGCATTTTCCTGACCAGCCCTTGCTCTGGGTGTTTGTTATTCTGGGCACTTAGATGTTTTGGGAGATGCCAGGTGGGTAAAAGCATGCTGGGTCTGGATGGGCACAGTGCGGGTCTGACTTTTGAGATGCCCATTTGTGACTACAAGAAGAGCTGTGTAAGCACCTTCACACTGGGGCACTCACGCTTCCAGAAGGTCCACAGTTTCTCTTGTTCTCCAGGAAAAATAAAGGCGCTGCCTTGCTCCTTGTCCTTGCAAGTACTCTTATCTACTTGGATCTGAGCTGAGGCCATGACTTCTTTTAGGGAGGTTCCCCAAACAACTGCCAGATGGCAATCGCATTCAGTTCCTCCAACCGGGCTGGTTTTGAACCGCTGACAACAGGGTAATAACTTCATATTCCCATTCTTTAAACCAGCCAAATCCTGAGCTGGGCTTTCTTCCTTCCTTGTCCAAATGTTTGAATAAGTGAAGCCAAGTTTTCTGTTTTTTATGAAATAATATTGCCTTGATTCATGTAGATGTTAAATAAACATGTAAAATAAACGGACTGTGAAGCAGGACTGAATGTAAAGCTGAATTCCCATGGTCCTTGGCTTTGAGGATCTGGTCTCCTGACCTCCTCTGTGGCAGGGCAGGATGCCTTTGGTTCTCCATGTCTTTCAGATGGACAGGCTGCTGTTATTTTCCCACTTCCATGATTTTTATAGGGAAGCAGTTCAGGACAAGCAAGACCAGAAAAGACTTCCAGGGACCAGTTAGCTCCTCCTGAAGCCAGAAGTTCCCTTGTCATTCATGTTCCCGGACCTCCAAGCCTCAGCATCCTGGTGGTAGAAATGTCTTTCTTAAGGTCCACCCTCAATCTCCCTTGCTGCAGCCTTTGCCCCCACTGCTTGTCCCTTCTGGAATAAGTCCTTGGTCTCTTGTCACAGCTCTCATGATTGAGCACTGTTACCGTGTTTCCTCTTGGTCTCCTCTCTCTTAAAAGCCCTGGAACCCAGTCTCTTTTTGGTAAGGGCAGCTGTTAAATGGACAGAAGTTTGGAAAAACCCCTCTCACCTCTGCCCCAAATCTGCCATGGTGACCCTGGGCAAGTTCTTCCATCTTAGTTTGGCTTTTTAATTTTTGTTTACTCATCAGTGGTCACGTTCTCTGGGATTCCCTCTCTGTGTGCTGGACTATGCTTTCCAAGTGGCACAGTTTGTGTTGGAATATGTAATATTTAAACTTCTTTTTTTAGCTTTTTGGCACCACCCCCATCTCTCCCTGAACTCATAAACAACCCCTGCAAAGATTAAAGAGCCTGAGCTGTCAGTGAAACAAAGATCTGCATCACCTTTCTGTGCTGGGCCGTTGCTCGCTTCTCCTTCCTGCGCCTCTGCCTGCCCTCACTTGGAGGTTGCATGTGGTGCTCTTTTCTTTTCTCCTCCTTGGAGCATAGTTCATGTCTCCATGTGCTTCCCAAAGCCTCAGGCTGTGAGGGTGCTTCAGAAATAAATCATTCTATCACCCAATTGCTGTAGTGTTTAATTGCCCCCTACTTGATGGAGATGTCTGGAAACATAAACAGAAAGGATTCCAGCAGTTCTCCCAAGTGTCTAAATGTTTGAACCACGTTGCGTGCTTCGTGCTCCATCCTTTGCCACCCTTCCAACATCTGCCTGTCTCTTATTTCCAGTACAGTACTGATCTCTGATGTTTAGGTCTGTTAAGTACTTCTTACCAGGAAACATAGCTGTGAAGCAGAAGGGAACTGTGTGCACTTGCTGAGTGCTACACTTCTGAAGAAATAAGATGGAGCTAATGGGCATGATGTCCCCCGCAAGTGCGTAGGAATTTCAAGTTATCGGTTATGAATAAATTTAAGTATGTGAAGGGCTAAATATATTTTAGCCCTGATTAATGAGTTTCATGAAACATGAATCTTTTTACCTTCACCTGTGCTGTACATGCAGCATGTTCTTTTGCAGCTGACAGTGCTCCAGGGGATGGACAAGTGTAGACATGCTTAATTTCATGACCTCACACAAACCAATTACCCCATTTACAAACAGCGTTACGCTGTGCTGAGTCAAAAGCCAGTTTTACAGCATTTTGACACCAGGAGTTAATGTTTCTTTTCTTTCCCTTTCAAGAAAGGAGCTGTCACTCATCCTTTCCCTTTAAATCTGCTCGATAAATCTGTTCTGACTTTTCTGGTGTGCGTTGGTGAACTCCCCTGCAGGTTTAGGCTGGTATGTCATGAGGGAATTTGGGTTACCTCTCTTTCCCATCAGTTCAGTAACAAAGTGTGTGTGTTTTTTCTTTTCTTTTTTTTTTTTTTCCTTAATTTTAACTTTAATGAAAACTTGGGGTGCAGTCATGGAGGTGGAAAGGTATGACATCTTTAATCCTTGAGCTGTTCCAGGAGCACCCAACTCTGAGGCACCTTTCAAGGTCCCTGGTACTGTATTGGACTGTCTTCCTGAGGTACTTGAAAGTTTAGAGGATTATCCAGAGTTTATCCAGACTCATTAGAAGCTTTTGGTCTGAACTGAGATTTGGGAACTTCACAAAGTTAGAAGCAACTTATATGAGGTTTCCACTCCTCTTTGGTTTTGCCGGAGTGGAGGGATGAAGAGATCAGCTTCTCTTGTGTTATTATGGATTCAGGTACACGCCAAAGCCAACAAAATGCAGACACGTGCAAAAATGCTAAAATAAAGCACGACAAGAAAATGTTAGCTTGATGTTTTCAAACCTCAGTAAAGGGTTGGCTTGAGTTTGGCTGGTTCAGCTTTGGGCTGGTTGCTTCATCTGCTGAATCCAAGACCAGACGCCCCGGTTGATGCCAGGAAACAAACCCTGATCATGGTGTGGCTGCTGGGAGTGGTGGTGGGGCCTTTGAAGCCATGTCAAGGACCTTCTGTTCCTTCTGCGAGGGAGGGACAGGAGATGGCTTGAACTTTGTCCAAATCATAAGGTCAGACCCAAACTTGGAGGTTGTTTGCTTTGGGTGTTTGTGCTTCCAACCTTATGTCAGAGCAACAGAAGTGGGGCTGGGTTTCTCCTGGGAGCAAGTGAAGTGGTTATGTGTTGGCTCTCCAGGGTCTTTCAACCCTCTGGGTAACCTTTATGGCAGCAGTTAACTGTCATACCAGGCCACACTTGCTTTGGCCAAGCAGAATGGCTATTGGAGTGGCCTTGGCTTTCTGAAAGCCCCAGCTGTTTCTGCAACCGTGAGTAATGTGTGCTGATGAGAAACCGATCTAATTATCATCCTTTGGCCAGGGGTTGTCATTCCAACGTTTCTGCTCACTTGCTCCATTCCCCACATGCTCTGCATGATGGTAGCAGAAGTTGCAGGAGGAAGGTGAATACAGAAGGGCTTTCTCTGGTGCAGTGAATCTCCCTGGATTCACAGCGGGCCAAGGAAAACTTTGCTTCCTTTCCATGTGCTGTATTGGAGGTAGCTCATTAACCCATTAGCCCTTTGCTTTGGCTGATAGCTGTGGAGCTGTTGCTTCCTCCCCTCCTCTGTGAGATGAGAAATTCATGTGGAATTAAGCACGTGCAGCTGAGAGGATGCCCTTTGCTGGAGGTGGGGACTGGGCTGTTATCTTTGCTAACTGGGAAGTTATTTTTAACTCTGTCCCACAACTTGATTTTTCTTTCCTATTTGACAGTGGGAGGAGCTTGGGGTTATGTAACTGTTCTCGCTCCGTTGCTTTTCGGGTGATGGCCAACCATTCCCAGTCTGGCATGAACTGAGGTTCTCATAAGTAAACAGGAGGGTGAAGCAGAGGAAGGATCATCAACTTGGAACTGCCACCTTCCACAGTCCGTGATCCAGTCTCTTGCTCTCCACTTGGAGATTCCAAGAGGCTTTTCCACCTACATAAGCCCTGTCTGAGGGAAGCTCAGAAAGGGGAACTGATGCACAAAATGGTGAAGCAGCTCTAAATGCAAGGCCGTATCTATGCAGTGGAGAAGGCAACCGCACTCAGTGCAGAATGACATGGTGGCAAGGGGCTGGTTACCTAAAGGAAGGCAAAGTACCTATTAAAGCCAGTGGGAAACTTTCTTGGGAATGGGATTGCTGAATTTGGCCCCATAAATATTCATATTGTTGGTTTTGTGGTTTAATCCATGGGTCCTCTTTAAAAATAAGAACTTTCTTAAAACAAACAAGCTCCCTCTTCCCCTGCTCTCTGTCTGGTCTCTTCAGCGAATAGCTCTCGGCTCGCCTGGGCCCTCCTTCCCTGCTGTGGCATGGCACAACTCCTCCATCAGCAGCACATTGTTCTCATTGACTTTTATTATTCCATGGGCTAAATTACTGTGTGCTTTGATCTCCTGTCGGACTCACTGCTCAGAAAGGGGGGAAAAGGTTGACTTTTTTTTTTTTGCATCTGCCTCACTCATGCAGAAAGGTCAGGCTATGGAAGGAGATAAAATGCTGGGGAGAGACTATGAGGTTTTGGAAGTCTTTGGTAAAGAAAACACTGTAGATATGTCAAGGTGAAGTCTCAAGGAGATATTAACTACTAAATAGCTTTTATCCAGCCCCATGGCACAGTACCACCCATCCTTGTGAGCAGGGTGCCATGGTGCTGACATGGGTGCTGTCAGTGCTTAGCAGAGAAGGCAAGTAAGGCTTGGAAAGAGTCAAGGCTATAAAGTTTGGGGGCGGTGTGGGGAAGTGGACCCTGCTGTCCCCAGGGTATGACTCGCTGGTTTTTGCTTCCTGAGGTTCTCAACAGGCAGGTGCCACCTTGTGTCTGTCCCATGCATGGTGGTACTGGTGGCGGCATACCTACCATTGTTGTGGGGCTTAGTGCAAGAACGTACTTCGTTCTTCTTTCTTCGAAGAAAAGACTTCACTGAAGTTACCACCTGGCAAAAGCAATGGTGGGCATGGATCCTCCTTTTTCCAACACAGGGACTGTCCCTAAGCCTAGGAGCCGTTCTCCTTGCCAGCTGAGTTAGCTTAACATGGGAGGGACCGGCCAGGGCAGAACTGGTGCAAAAGAAGGGTGCGGAAAAGCACCTCACTTCCATATTTGCCTATTGCACACGTTGTTAGATTCATATTGCCCTTGGGTGTTAACTTTTGTGGAACAACCGAGCTGCTGGGGTTGTGTAAAGCTGAGAGTGCTTTCAGGGGGAAGTTGTCTGAGCATGTGAAAGGAGGTGGCGTGTTTATGAATAATGAACACTAGACTTGGGACTGGTAAAATTCACACGTGGTGCGTATTGCCAAGGGCTCTGCTAGGATAGCTCCCCTAACGCAGTCCCCGCACTGCTACTGCAGTTCCAAAGCAGTTGTGATGGTGGGTAGTGCATGCAGGAGATGTTGCTCAGGGCTTTGGAAAAATAGCTTTGGGCTCGGCTGAGAGCCCCAAGGTGTCCTGGAAAAAGGAGAGGAAAGATAGAGCCTGAGGGATGCGTTTCTATGACCACAGCAGCTTCCTCTGACCCCTGCCTCCTCACCAGCAGGCTAGGATGGTTTGAGCCAGCCAAAATAACTCCAGTACCGCACGTGATGTTAATGACCCCTCAAGAGGCTCAGCACCACTCAACACTCTTTTAATCTCCTGGCGTCAATACAGGAACAGAAGAGCTCGGAGAAAGCGTGTACATTATCACGTTGTAGAGCAGCTCCTCAAAATCTGAGACTGCAAAAGCATTGAAGCCTTCCCTGTGCTGTTCCAAAAGAGACTTTTATAAACCCCAAGTTATCAACTAGGTCAGCACAGTAATGTGCCCCTCAGTGCACCTACAATGTCCTATTACTACTCTTTTGGAAGAGTGCACATGCTTTGCTTATTTCAAAGATTCCACTGCCTCTCTATCAGTGACTTTCAAGCTTAACCTGACACAGAAATGATAGTAAGATAAAAGGAGATGGCATCTTTTATCTGATTTGTATTCCCTTATTTTAGGTTGAACCTAAAGACAATAATAATAATAATGCCTAAACCCCATGGTAGACCCCTATGAACTGGTCTGTTTGAAAACAAACCAGGGTTTGTATCTTGACTATTCAAGAGCAGGAGCTAAAACAATTTTTAGACACTGCAGGTTCTGTTTGCAGGTCTGATGGCCCCTGGGAGAACTAAATTTTCTTTATAAAACCTGGATTTATGTAGCATGCAAATGCATTGTCCTATTTATTCTACAGCCCTCCAAGCAGAACTTGGGGACACATTCACAGGAGTTGTCTCCATGCAAAGTTTCAGTTGATGAGAAAGGAGACATCCTGGATGTAGAGGCATGAATTACTGTACAAGATCACTCCAGGGTAAGGCCAGTTAGAGAACTACCTGAGGTTGCTCTCTTCATCCGTTCCCGAGGAAATCGCCAAGTATTGGAGATGGAAGAGTCACTGCTGCACCTGAAAAACCAAGAAGAGAATGAATAAGTGCCAGTTACATGAAGAAATACTTTTTCAAAGGATCCCTTAGTCTTGTCACACCTCAACTATTAAGTGACATCTTGGTTTTCTTTCCTCATGGTGTCTGGCTTGTTGTCTTTGTGTGATTACTCAGATATCACTACTTAATACTCATGTGACCTGTTTAACACTTGGTGTGGGTGGGCTGCTGCTGGCTCGCGTGATTATTTGCAGATTGATAGCAACCAAGGCCTTGCAGCAGGGCTATGGTCCTCTTGGGCTGCATGTTCCAGAAAGCGTAGTCAAACTTGCAAGCTAGAACCCCGATTCAGCAAAGCCCTTGGAAAAAAAAATGCTTATGTCCTGCTAAAATCAGGGAAACTTCCTGTTCTTGGAAGGACAGCTTGAGCATAAGTTTACCTTGAAGTATGTGTTTACTGAATAGGGATGTGAGAAAATAAGTGTACTTCTGAAGAGTACTTTCCCATCATCCAAACTGCTCTTTTGCTTTTGTGTGCTGAGTGGTCAGCCTGGCTGTGCCTGTGGATGTGGAAGAGCCTTGTTGTCTGTGTAGGACAATTGCTGTTTCCTATGTGTCTGAGCACCTTTTAGTGTAAGAGAACTGATCATGACCTCAAGCATGGGATTTACCCTTCCATGACGCCTTCCTGTGTTCACGTCCCTGAAAAGGGCTCAGTGGAAAACTGTTCATCTTCTCTCTTTTGACTTTCATGCTCTTATTCTTTTCTTGAGTAAATAGCTAGCTGCTGTTCTTGGTGGTGTGCTGTTGAAGTATCTGACAAAGGAAATGACACCTATGTTCATGTTAACTCTGACAATGTAAAAATAGCCAGGGTGAAATGCTGCCCCTAAAAGCATTCTGGTCTCAGTTTAGTGCACCTTTATTCTGAGAAGAAAAAACATATAAAATTATAAAAAGAAATAAAGAGGTGCTTTCCTGGACTTTGAAAGCTTTTGACCTTAGAGAAGAATGCTCTATTTATAACAGCAGGACTGTATATTTTTAAAAGCCTTGAGACACACGTGTGCTGAGGAGTCAGAGATGCTCTTTGACTCCAACTTCTTTTTTGACCTCTGCTAGATTAGTGAAGATATAATTTGCAACATGACCCCAAGAATCAAAAGTCTCTTTTTATTAAAAACTTCGGAAATGACCTCACTAGGGAGTTTGAACTGATGAATGCATAGATAAGAAATCCTCTACTGAAGCTTCTTTTGAGAATTAATGCACAGAACAGATGAGAATGTGGATGTATTTGGGACGAAACTCATTCATTAAGCCATACAGCTAGACAGCTAAAAAGAAATGAGTAATAGCTGAAGGACTTTATATAAATAGCATCATCCAAGAATCTGTTTAAATTAGAACTATTGAACAAAGTGTTTCAGCACATGCTGAATTGAATACTTGAGCATTTGCATGGTTTTACCCAACTTAGGTCTGAAAGTGCCTATTCCAGTCATCTTACTATATTTTCTCCCAATGTTGGCCAAAGAAATTCACCTCCAGGTTTTGGCATCTCCTATTGAAGCTTTATCATATATATTAGAGACGCAGCTTTGGCTGCTGGAGATGATGTTGATTGCTTTCCTCTTTTGGGCAGTTGGGGTCACACCACCTAAAAAATCATTACTGAAAATGATGGGTTTGGGGTTTTTCCTCCCTGCCTCCCACAGTTGTTGCTCTGTGCTTTGAGTTGTTTGGTGGCATAGGGGGGTTGCTGATTCATTGGTTTTCTCCTGCAGCTGTACCTGACTTAATTAAGATTCTAGTGCAGGCAACCAGGTGGACAAACCTCACCGCAGAGGAGGGACAATATTTTCCTTGGTCCCACGCTTCCCGCAGGTCTGTTACCACTGCCGAATTTAGCTGTTACCTGGGGAGGACATGGCACAGTGGGTTGCTGCAAGAAAACCTTCAAGTGCCAAAGCAAAAGGGCGGAGTGATGCTTGTGAGAAGACAGAGTGTCTGCAAAAACAAACAGAAGTTTGCGACCATTTACTGGAATTAAAATAGTGAGTCACTGTGGTAAGACAGCAAACATTTTTAGAGACAAGTGCTGTTGCTTTGAAGCTTTTGAAGTTTTGGAGGGAGCCGTGGCTGAGATCCACTGTACTAAGAAATGAAATACAACACTCAGAGCTCACTTGGGTGACTTCGAAAGCTTTGGCCATCTTGTCTTCAAGTGAACAAGGAACTGTAGAAAAGCTTTGAATGGGTCATATTTTTGCTTTTCCACTACGCAACACCATCAAATCAAGGATTTCTTAGTGTCAGCAACTTTGAATTGGAAATGGTATTCTGTTGGGCTTCCAGGCATTTTAAAGCAAGGGTGGGGATTAGCTAAGACCCCCCTCCAAAACGAACAGTTTGCACTGTGTGAGATGCAACTCTGCTGCTACCTGAGCAGGCGGCCGTGTGCCCTGGCTGGGAGCTCTCTGGTGCGAGGTGGTGGCTCTGGCTCTTGAGGGGGTTTGCTGCAGAGAGGAAAAAAAAAAAAAAACCAAACCCAAAACTAAAAAAAAAAAAAAAAGTAGTACTGGAATGGTACTATTCAACATGAAAACTTGGCAGTCGGGCATACCACCCACTTGGAGTGCCGGATGCACAGCACTTGGAGTCCTCGGAAGCTGTGAAGGGCTGGGACTGAAGTGCTTGTGCTGAACTTCCACTGAAGACGAGAGTTTCGCCGAAACCGAAAGGGGAGAGCACGAGGCGGCTCAGCTGCACCGGGTCTTCCTGGCGGGATGTGCTTTTAGACTAAATTACCTGCGGCATTATGGGACAGCGCGTAATCCCGGCGGGGGAACCTGGGCTTTATAAACTGAGGGCACAGTGCAAAACAGTTGCCAAGTGTGTAATCTCTGCTTATTATCTCCCTAATATACATCATCTGAGTCACTGCCAGCGCTTACTTCCGTCTCTCCATCTCGCTACACCCCCCCTTCCTGCTTGCGCAGAAGATAAAATGTGCTGTTATAACTGCAAATGGGGCCCCTGGGACTGCTCCCGAAACCTTGGCAGTAAATTGCCCTTCGTCTCTGCAGACTGCCTTTGACATCTTTGGAGTTTAAAACGTGAAATAAATAAATTATATTTATTATAGAAAATATAAAAAAATAATATGAATGTCACCTTGCAAATCCAAGAAAAAAAGTATTAACTGTTTTATGCTGGACATATGGCTTAGCGACAAAACATCAGGGTTTCCTGTGCGCACTTTTTACTATTTCCTCTCCACACTTGCTGTAATCTCTCTGAGACCTCTGGAAGCTCATATAAACGGAGGTTTGTCTTCTGGGTTAATGTCAGTTGGTCCCAGTTTTTTGCTTCTGCTCTGGGTCATGTTGACAGGAATGCTGAGGGGTGTTTTTTGGTGTGCGGGTTTATATTTTTGTTCTGCCTTCCTCTGCAGCATCCAGCCCAGCTGGCTGGGAGCCTTTGGGCACCCTCTGCTCCACCAGTTCCTAGTCTTTAGGACTGCGTTGGTGCCAGTGTGTGATAAGTATTTGAAATGTCACAGCTGTCACATTTAATGTTCAATGCCAGATCAGGTCTCTCTGGGATGATGTGCACAGGAATAGGGAGTTTTGAGGTCCCAGTTGTGTTTAGGGTAGTGAGTGCATTGGTGAACTATGGCTGGTAACAGCTCTGTTTATTCACAGAGACCCTGAGGCTTGCAGGGAGTCCTGCTGGTGAAAACCTAGGGAGAAGACCCTCATTCAGGTCTTCTGAAGACCCCCAGGGATGCTCTCCAGCATCCAGCCCTGTGGGGCAGCAGCAGTGCTGGGTCCCCGCTACTGTGGAGCAGCCGGTGCCAGTGGCTTGTGGGACTCAATCTGTCCCTGTGTGTCACAGCTGCCTCTGGACCTGCCTTGAAGAGCTCCTTCTGAACTACTGGGCTGCGGGAATTGGCTTTAGGGTGACTGTGTGGGCAGGTCTTGGGGTGGAGGAGGAGGGAGATGTGTGGTGAAGCTTTGGGCTGAAGGTGATGTCCACGGCTGGGGCTGAGCCTGTGAGGAGGGGTTGTGAGGAGACTGTAGACAGGTCTTCAAGGACGGGGCCGTGTGTGTGCAGCCCTTCCCTACCTCTGTGATCCTGGGGAAGTGGTCGAAATTGTGTCCCTGTGCTTTAGGGGTGCCGGGGGGGAGCTGGGGGACAGAGGCTTATTGCTGAGTGCAGAGGCAGGAGGCCAAACACAAAAATGCCATCATCCTTCTGAACCAAAGTGGGAAAAGCAGTGCCATCATCATGTGTGGAGCCGAAACGGTCTGCCTGGGGGGAAGGTCTGTAACTCACAATCTGATCAGAGGAACAGCTTCACCTTCCTGTGCTCTTGCACCGCAGAAGCTGCCAAGCCACACTGAGGGCACGGCGAGGGGTCCCTCCCTTCTACTTTGCTCTGTGGGGTCCTTTCTGCTGCAAGCAGCCTCTAGAAACCGCAGAGAGGTGCAGAAACAGAAAATATAACGGTATTGTTAAAAGCTACGGCCCTGTTCCTGGCGGGTGGCTGCTCTGCGTTTATACAGGGGGTCAGACCAGATCTAAGTGGTCCCTTTTGGCTTCAAAAGTTTATAGCTTCATGAACGCCTCACAGCATGCACTGCAGGGCCTGTCTCTACTCGATAACGTGGCTGTATAAAAGAGTCATAAATCAAACCTGAAATCTGGCAGGTTTAATAATAAATCCCAAACTTGTGCCAGGTCCGTGAACTTTTCAGTATAACTGAGGTGCTCTGAAAGTGAACCTGAGAAGATTGATGGTTGCAGGAGGAAAACAGGCAGAACTTGTCAGTTTTGACCCCAAATCAAGGAAAATGTTGTGGTTTTGGCTAAGTGGGGCTTTGTGGTTTTTGTTAACCTGAGGCTCAAAGCAAATGTGTGTTTGTGAGAGGGAGGGGGGGAAAAAGAGCATGAATTTAAATGGGAATGCTTTTTTGTCATGTTTCTCACTGCTTTCACTTGGAAGAGGGTAATGCAAGGAAGTGATGGTTTATCTCTGTATCAGGAGAGTAAATAATGCTATGGAAAGCCAATTTTGTTACTATAAAGTTCACACGTCCAGATTCCAAATCCCACGTAGCTCAATGACTGATCCTTTCTGATCACTTCTGCTTCCCTCCCCAAGAGTTCCTTTGCCCACTGTCTCTGCTAAACAGAAGCAATTAATTCCCTGATGTGAGTTCAGATGAGGGTTAGTGAGGAGCAGAGGGGGCTTCTTGGTAGCTCTGGACTCATTTTGTGAAGGAGGAGATATTTCCTGCTCAGAGAACACAAGTGCTTTCGGATGTGGGGATCCCAGGGGAAATTCTGCTCCCATGCTTTTTCCCCACCTCTAACAGCGCTGCTGAAAAAGCAGCACTGCTGATGTCCCAAAACTCATCCTGTGAGCCCTGCAGCATCCCCACAAGTTACAAGTTGGAGGAAAAATTATGTATGTCTTCTTTATTGCCATCTCTCATAGCTTATCCACTGAGTCAACAAATAGTACATGGGTTTTGCTCTCATCTCTGTGGCAAGAAACAGTTTTAAGAGAAAACCCCAATGTTTTCAGAGATTTTAGCGAAGGACTACAGTTGCTATTGTCCTGTCTGTTACTTGTACACCCTGGGTTTCCCAGCTTTTCCATGTAGACATGTATACAGGGACAGTATATCTGCCTAGTGCCTTGCTCCGATGCTACCTTGGAGATATTCAGCACCTGATACTGCCCGAGTCTTACAGAATTACTGGGAATCAATGTTTTTTGAAGATGTGGGTCCCCAGGTGAGACTTCAGCTCAGGCAGGTCCTCAGTGGCAGTTGCAAAGCTTCAAGGCACCCTACTTGGAGAAACTTCTTAGCAAGTTATAAGGTGCTTCTATTGGAAATCTCACTAGGTATCACCATCTGCTTCTCTTAGACACTATATGACTTTAAGAGTTATTGACTTTATTGTTTATTACCTCTTTTTATTGCTTTTGCTCATAGGACACAGTTGCTTGTGTAAGTAAATGCAAAATGCAGGCCTGAGTGAAATGTGCAGGGAAGTCCTTGGAATATGGGTCAGGGCAGAGGTGGCTAAAGGCTGAGGAGGAAACTTCCTGCTCTGGGGACAATAGCATGATTGATGCACCCAAAGAGCTGATTTAATCCAGTTGAATTATTTCATCGTGAGGCATAGAACCGCGATAAAGAGGCTTCCTCCTCTCTGGATTGATGCAGGGAGGCAGCCAGATAACAGGATTAATGATCTGAGCCTGCGGTTCAGGTTTCATCCCCAGTCGCAGTATGAATCAGATGTGACCCTGCTGACTTGGTTGCAGTTATTCCAGAAGGGCAGGGGTTTAATGAAAGGTGGAATTGAGCCTCCTGATCTCAAGGAGACTAGCTTTCTGGGCATGATTAATTTTTCCAAGTCAAACAGATCTTTTGGGCCAGTGAACAAGTCTTTGTTCAATGCTGGCAGGGACGTGTTAGGAGGAGGAGACTTCCCTGCTTGGGGCTAGACCCCTTGGGGCCTGCTCGTCTCAAATTAGGATGCTGTTTTTAGGTGATGAGATGTTCATTGTGTGTGTGTTGTATTCGACCTGCTGGTTTTGGGCTGGGAGTGTTTATTAGGGTTGGAGCTGCACAATCTGGGCTGCATCCTTCGTGTTTGGGTTTTTTGGTTTTTTTGGGTTTTTTTTTTTTTGTCCTGCTCAGATGCAATTTTCTAACTTGTAAGAAATACTTGAAGTGGGGGTGAGAAAATGGGGGGAAATGTTTGGGGTTTTTTTTTCCAGCTGCATCAGTTTCCTGACGCAGTCTGCTGTAGGGCCGTCTGATCAGAAGGACTGGAGCAGGAGCAGATGGACAGGGGCATGCGGTGGGGAAGGGACCAGTCCTTTTTGGCAGCAGGCATGTCAATGCTGGACTAAAGCATCCCTGTAACTGCACCCAGTGAAGTCCTCCTGCACAGAAACACTCAGGAGGGCTCCTGCAAACTCAGCTGCATTCCCTTTTGCCCTCATGTCTCAGAGGTTTCTCCATCTGGAAGGACCCAAGTGGTGCAAAATAGCCATTCCCAGAGCCTGGAAGGGAGCCATGGATAGTAGGCTCGAGCCCTAAAGTATGCATGTGAATGTAAATTGTGAACACCTCCAACGCGCGGGCTGTTTGGATCCATGGCTCAAGCCTTGGCCTCCTTTCATGATGATCAGAAAGGGGTGGAAAAATATTTATACTAACAGATTGTGAGCAGCTGTTTTAATGAAGCATTTATGTACTAGGCAAACTTTAAATTGCCCCAAAATGGGACACATGTGTTTTATAAATACACCATTACGAAGAATTGGAGAGTAAGAGATTCTGGATCCAGAAGGCTAATCCTCCTACACTTATTTATTTTAATAAAGAGTTTATATGTTGGAAAGCGACAGTGTAGAAAATAAGTGTGGGGCTTTCCAGAATGCACCATGCTTCAAAACTGTGGCAGTGGAGAATTAACCTCTCTGGATCCAGCACATTGCCTCTTGATTCTGCATGCCAGCCTCCTTAAAAATATTTCCACCCCACTCTGAGCAAGAAAAAAAACCCCAATCAGGTATGGAGCCCTTCCTATGGACGACGGCATTTAGAAGATGGATTTGTTGTGGTTTTGGATCCAAATCCAAGCTTTGAAATACTTTCAGTTCTCTGCTTTCTTAGCAGATGAATCGGGCTCCTCGCCTTTAATTATGAGGCCCTGTCACATGTCAAATCCCAAAGTGCATTTGTTAGACAAAACTGTCAATCGCTTGATGCTGGTGCAAGTCTGCTAGAAACCAAATTGCAGAAGGGTTTTGGGGCTAATATCCTCTTCATCTGCATGTCAGCTCTGTGTCAGGTAGGAATGCAAAGTGCCATTCTGGAAAGATTTCCTTTTACCAGTACCACTACCTTCCCCACATCTTAAGAGTCTTTAATGTATAAAAATGCTGGTGGGAGCTCAGGTGAAAGGCATACATGCCCTCACTCTGCCAATTAAACCTGGAGGTCCTGCCTAGAAAATTGTTGAGAGTTAAACTTATTCAAATAGCATGTGGCCCTGCTGATCTGGGGAGGTTGTCATGGTTATCCCGCATCAGCTGATGTCATCCTCCTTTTCTGTAGAAATAAGCGCTTTTCAGCTGACCAGTTCAGGGTAAAGCTGTTTAAAATGCTAAGGCAGCCAGAGCAGCTCACTGGGGTCTCCGCTATCGGGGAACATATAAAAGCTGTGAATCAGATGGCACTGTTAAATTGCGGAGGAATTGATGGGGAAACTAGCATGGACATACTTGGATGGGGCAGACCCAAAGGTATTGTGGGTACACAATGGTGGCACTGAGGAGAGCGGCAGAGATTGGGATCGCTGGGGAAGCTAATTGAAGCGGTTGAATAGGCAGAAGGAGAAAGGCAGTCAGAAACGTACAAAAGCACAGAAAAATGAACCACTAAGTTGTTTGCCTTGTGACTTGGGGATTTTAAACCAGGATAAGGGTGCTGAGTGATAAATGGCTTTGGGATGTTAAATGTCAGGTCTGAGGGGCTGTGGCTGGCATCTGTATGTCCAGGGTTTAAGCCTTGCATGACTAACAGCATTTTGCTGGTGGACGCTCTTTCTGTCAAGCAGCACTACGATGGCTGAGCCGTGTGGCTCCCAGTGTGGCTGCCGGGGAGATAAGGGCAGGCTGCGGGGACCGGCCCACCCGTGAGACAAGCAGAGCTCGCTGATGTGCACAACATGCCAGGGACCAAAAGTTAATGGTAAGAATCAGGAAAAGACGTGAGCAGGAGTCTCAAAAGCTCGTTTTCAGGGATAGGATGAAAGTGGTAAGGGATATGAGCATGAACTAGTTAGAGATGGTACACCAAAAAGCATGTGTTAAGGTGTTCTTGCTCCAGTCTGTGCAAGAAAAGCAGCTGGGTTTGCTTCACAGGCAGGAGAAGGCCTTGGACAAACCATGGCAGAAACGGCATCTGGGGGTTCCTATGTTTTCTTTAGTACCCATATGTAGGTATGGAAATGCGTTAAGGCGGAGTTCAGAACTGGAGCAATGCAGGCAGGAGGATGTCTGCTTGAGTTCTCTGAGGTTCAGTGAGGGTCGAGGAGACCTTGCTGCAATCAGGGGTGTTGGGGAGGGTCTGGAAACTATGCAACTGGTAGGGTCCAAATATCCTTCTGTTCCTTTCTCAAAAGTGGTTGAAATGGGCCATGAGGTTCAACAGCTTCAAGGGAGGAGTGGTGGGGAGGAAGGAACAAAGAAATAGGCAGTGCTGCTGTGTCTGACTCATTTTCTGAGGAATCCTGGCTGTAAAAAATAACAACCCTATGCATCGTTTTACAAATGCTTTTACAAGCATTTAAACATAGGATGTGAATGCTAAGTGTTGACCAAAATGCTCTGAGCGTGAAAGCTTCATTAATCTGGATGAAAACATGTAAAATGATAAGATAATCTGTGCTTGCAGTCACAGCACTGTAAACTGATCACTCGGTGTCGCACCAGTACAAATGGGAGAATATGCTTTTTTTTTTTTGCTTTTTTTTTTTTCCTGTTATGGCTGGAGATCTATGTCTTAACTTACTCATTCAGGCTGAGAGACTTTTTTTCTTTAAGGAAAAAAAAAATGGAGATCCAGCCCCTGGAGGAAACCTGATCAGAGACACGCTGACTTATACACACACTCCAGGTCTATTGATCTCCCCCATCCCCTCTGCCCTCTCTGTCTGTAGGTTATAGAAACAATGTCTGTCAGCAGCAACTCTGCTTTCTGTGCTGGTTATTAACTCTCCAGCAGAAGGGAGTCTGCTCTCCCTTTATGGGGTCCCAAGACCCACAATGAACTTAACAAACCAGAGGGACTATCTCCAGGAACTTCCCATGTAGTACACAAAGCCCAATGTTTTCTTAAAAAAGAATAAAATATCGGGATTCTATAGCTGTGCAAGGATTGAATGAATCTAATGAGAAATGCAGAAAATGTCTATTAAAGTATGGTGTTTGGGCAAGTATCGAATGTATTTTCTTGCAGAAGCTCAGAGTGCAACCTGTTGCCTGTCACCCTTTGTTTTATGGCTTTGCACAAGAGAAAAGAATAATAATTTCAGCTACTGGGCAGGTAAATATTGAGCAAACTTTAGCCTTCTGGGACAAATCCTGTGAGAAACCAAATTCCTTTGACTTTCTTTGCCCCCAAAGCTAAAGATTGCTTCAGTGCCACTCCAAGGCACTTTCACCAAAATCCTAGCCTTGTGGCAACGGGGTCAGTAGGAAATCACAGCAGCTCACTCTGGCTCTTCAAATTCCTATAGGGAAGATGGGGATATTGTCCTGGGGATTTTAGACCTTGGAACAGCAAACTTTCAATCCATATACTCATTCTGTGTGCCCCAAATACAAACTGTTAGGCATCTTTGCTCTGACTTCTCGCATTGAACTGGGCTGTATCCAAGGGTCTGACAGGGTCCTCTCCAGCACTGCAATCTGCTCACACTTGTGCCTCAAAATAGAACATTACAATTTTGTTTATTTGCAGGCAGCTCATCCTGCCCCTTCAATTCACACGCTTCAGCTATGTGTTAAATAACTTACTCTTGATCTGAGAATAATCATAGTGCTGGTGTATCTTCAGAGGGTTCGAGGGTCTTATTCCAGGAATGCTGTTGCAAGTCCTAAAAAGCAATAATAAAACTGAGCTGGATCTAGGATGGCCCTTGGAGAAATTCAGCATAGCTTTCGAGGAGTGTAACATGCTGTTTATTTCCATTCCCCGTATCACCGAGATGCTTCAGAAAAATGTCCATTCTCTGTTCCCAAATTCTTTGCTTCATCTGTACCCTTTGTGCTTGTGAACACTGTGTGTTTGCAGAGGTGATGCTCCTGGGGGTTTATTTGCTTTGCCGAGAGTCCAGCAGTCAGTGGAGCTGTTGCTGGGATCTAGCTGGTCTCTGCTGTCATCCTTGCTCTCAAGTTGCTTCCCCACTTGTTTCCATCGAGAAGAAGTCTGCAGTACGTGGGTCTATGGTAGCTTTTGAGCCATGCACGGCAGTCTGTCCACCTCCACGCTGGAGCACGCTTATGGCAGTGTTTCCCAGCAGCACAGGCACTGGGATGGGGATGAAGTGAGGCCAAAGGAGGCTAACGATGCTTTGCTGAAAGCTGTGAGCCATGTTTCCATTGCCAGACTCAGGCTCAAGTTTGAATTTCATACAGATTCCCTGGCTGATGCCTTAAAGGCTGCAAGTCCTCAGAGCAAATCTGGAATCAGTTTGGTGCAGGCCATTTGGTTTTAAGTAGAAACCAGGCATAACTGTAAGCTGCTGACCAAACTTTTCTGGTTTTTGATCCCACCCAAACAAGCGGGAACTGAGAAAATGTCAATGTGAAACTGCGAGTCGAAACCTGAGCACAGCCCATGTCTTCCCTGCTTTTGACTTCTGACAACAAAGCTGGCATCTTTCCACGCTCAATCATGTCGTGTCTTCACGTTGTAACTGGGGATTCCGCTGGATCACTGAGTTTTAGACAGCATTAAATGGAGATTGGACTGGGAGCTCTGGAAAGGTGAAAGATTCTCTGAGCCTGTATTGAGACCCTTAAAGTCTGGTTCCTGCTGCCAAAAACTGGGTCTAATACATTATTTTGTCTGGCTCTCCATTTGGAAAACTGCTCTTGGCTGTCTTTCCTTTGCTACCCCTTCAGATGGAATATACGATATTCTCCCTGTTCACTATACATGTCAAAATTCCTGCTAGCGTTTCTGCTTTCATTTGCCTAAAATATTCCAATTAGATACAATCAGAGACTTGGCATAGCGTGGCTTTTTGAAACTCTACTCCCTCTGCCTAGGGTCCTCTTCACAGCATTTCCTAATTGGTGTGAAATCTCCCCCCTTGCCCTGCAGCCTGTGTCAAAGTTGGTCTTCGATAAATTGCTGTGCTGTGTCCCTGGACCTTGTTAAGCCGGAGAGATGGGGGCTCTGTTCTGTCCTTTGGGGGCTCCCTTGAGCTTGCAAAGGCATCTCCTGTTTCAGCATCTGGCCTTCCTGCAGGGGAATCACATGTATGTTCTCCTGACCTACTGCCTTGTTAAGCTGAGGGCTCATTAACCCATAATAAATGTTTTTGGTGTATCTTGCTGCTACTTGATTCTTGTACCTGCTGAAGAAATTCAGTCTGCTATAAATGCCCATCTATCCTATTCTTCCTGTGTGAAAATAAGTTCAGTAACTCTGTCCTTTGCTGTGAAAACGTTCCTGTGCTCTCTTCTCTGGTTGACTGTAGAATTTCTTGTTAGGATTTTGTGATTTCCCATTTACGCGTTTTAGAGCTGTAGTGCAAATGGTTTACTCCCAGTGAAGTTGACTTTGTTTCCTTTTTTTTTTCTGGATGGATTTGTGCCAAGATCCCACGCATACTTTAGTTGCCTAATTTATCATTGATTTCACCCCGATGACATGGTCCTTAGTGCCTGTGCAACTGGAATCAGAAAGGGGGTGCCAGCAGGTTGCCCTGGGACTGCCCCATGTAGAGGTGTGCTGTCCCCACTCTGCCTCTGCCCTGGGCAAGTCACAGGGATGCATGGGGAATACTGGAAGTCATTATTTTCCCCTTGAAAATTTTGCCCACAGAGTTTCAAACATCAAAGATGAGGCCTTGAGGCATGACTATAATCTCAGTAAATAAACAACCACAGAAATAATTTGGGTGTACAGTGTGCTGTTGTGGAACAGTTGCAGTGTGTTTATGCTGCTAGTGAAGGGGAAAATAAATGAAAGTGGGTTTTGTTTGATTTTTTTGTTGTTTTCTGGGGTTTCTTTGGGGGGGTTGTTTAAATGGCTGGCTCTCCCAGGCCTCTGAGTAAGGCAGTGCACAGTCCCAGGGCCATCGGTCACCATGTCCCTACATTGACTGGCTGGACATTTCAAAGGAAAAGGAAAGAAATCTCTTGGCAGCGAGTGCTGAGTAACCACTTAGGGCAAAGATATTTTTTTTTTTTTCTTAATCTCTTAAAGCATGGTTTATGGCTTGAAGGCTGAAAGCTTTCTAACCCTGACAAACATAAGCCTACCTGGTGTAACATTAGGTGCTGTTGTCCTAACAAACATAAAAATCCTTCTTTGATTTCTGATAAGCAATGAATTTTGAGAAAGCCGTGTGCCACTGAGTAGTAATCCAGATTGTCTGGTTGTTGCGTAAGGGGCTGTGTAAGGAGATGTTGTGGCAGCAAGCAGGACGCTGTGTGGATGCTAAGTGGTGTTTAGGACTTGTTTGCTGACAGAAGTGAAGATCATGACGAGATAGGTGGGTATTGCAACAGCGTAGGGCATAAGAACTGTTTGTCCACGTAAACAACACTCCTACAGCAGGCGTTCTGGAGCGGTAGATGTGGGGTTTGTTGGAGCTGCTTCATGTGTTCTGTGCAAATTGCTTCAGAGAAGGAGCAGGGATGTTTTTTTCCTGTGAGCTGAACTTGTTCACAGAGCACCGAGGCCAGGACATGCTGGGCTGGATTGGGGCTCGGTGCAACAGAAGCAGCAGTTTAGCGCTGATGGAGTTAGGGCAGAGGTTGGCGCTGCAAGTTAAACATGACTCATTAGTCACAAAGTACACTGGAGACTGAAAAAACCTCATGAGATAGGTACTCTGTAATTAATATTCCTCCAAGTGTCTCTCGTTATCAAGCCAGCTGGTGCCTAGCAAGTGCCTTTACGAGGCTGCCACCTCAAGGACGTGCTCTGCCATATGCCACCTCTGCTGAGCATCCCTGGCATCCGATTCAGGGGCAGCACTGGGCCTGTGGTCCCCATCACCTGCAGCTGACCGTTACTCTTGCAAAGAGAGGAGCAAGGGACACCCAAGGCTTTCTCTTCCCTTCCTCCTGCAGCAAAGCCGCAGTGGATCTCCGCCACCACCTTGCAAGTGAGCCAGTGCAGACCCTGTTAGTCTCACCAGCCCCTGGGAGGCAAGGTCCCAAAGGAACTCCTTGAGGGAACAAGTGCAGTGCTGAGTAGTAGGTGTTTGCAGGACAATAACCTGAATAAAACCCAGAGGCTGCTTCTACTCTTATGCTCCTTGCCTTCTGCTGCAGCGATATAGCAGACTTCTTTTCAGTGTCAGAGATTTAAGGGAGAATCCTTGCTGTTCTCCCCTCTGTTTTGGGCAGGACTGAGCTCAATCATAAGTAGAAAAAGGCCAACTATCTGCAACAAAAAAAAAAAGGACAATTTTGAGCTGAATCTGGAGTGTGTTGTTGCTCAAAATATTCACACTTTTATTTATAATGTACATCCTTTGAGGGCAGCAGGAGAATCGGTGAACTTTAACAGGGTCACTGTAGGTATTAGGCTCCAGTACAGAGAAAGAAGATTGTTTTTTGGCTGGGAGGAGTTGGTTGCACGGCTGGTTTAACAGCCTTCTATAACCTGCAGAGCAAACGTATTTGCTTTGGCTGCTGAACAATCTAAACACTCCACAGAGAGCTTCGGCTCCACTGCACACGGTGGATTTATCTGCATTTGTTTCAAAGCTGTGTCGGTCACAGCCAGCGGCTCCTCTGGCATAATCTCATCTCCATCTGTCCTAACAGGCAGCCAAATACACCTGGGTGCAGAGGGCCCTGACGAGGTGCTGTGCATCCCTACAGCTCACCCAGGCCATCGGCCGTGATTCAGCCTGATTTACACACGCCTCACCCACTCTCAGCTTTAATTGCTCTTGGCTACACCTACAAAGGGATTGAGGCAGGACTGAGATGCTCTGGTCCAAAACTCCTAAAGCCCCCAGAGACACTCCATATCAAGCACTGAAGTCCGGCTGAAGTTATGCAGCTTGCGCGCACAGGAGCTGCTCGTCTGGACAATGTTGAACTTGGTGTGGAAGTACCTGCTTGATAAATAAGGAGCTCCCACACCTGCCTGGACTGGGAGGCTTGGGCTGGCCGGTGGTCTCTTCCCGTGCCCAACAGGAACCCCTCCAGCCCCACAGCATGTTAGGAAAGCTATGCTGTCCTGTGGCGAGTGTTGTTTCTTTGCTCTTTTCTTTCTTCTTAAACAAATCCATATGCCACCCCTTCCTCTTCGCTTTGTTTTTCTGAGCGTGCCGGAATATGGGTACCGAAGGCACGAGGCTTTTGGAGCAGGGATCAGCCTGCTGCGCTCCCTGCCTGCTGCTGAGGGTGGAAGTAAAACGAAGAGCGGCTGTGTCGAGTGATGCTTCAAGTTGGGCTTGTGTGTGGCTTTCCAAGACAAACAGGAGCCTGCCTCCCCACTGGCCCTTCTCCCCCCAAACTCCCCGCGCATGACTCAGAGCAGGGTAGCGGACACCGAAGGAAAGTGCCAAATTCATTATTTAACTTTGTCGGCTCGGTAAAACGGGTCTGATGTTGGTAGGAGGTTATGTTTTCCTAGAGAAAGCCTTGGAGAAAATAAAACAAAACCAGCCTCCCCTCCTGTCCCGGGGCCTCACTCGGTTTCAGGTTGGGGCCAGGGCTGCTGACTCATCAAATGCGCAGGTGCTGGGGAGCCTTCCCCCACGGCGAGCACCACCTCGTCGCCGGCCCGCTGGGATGAGTTATAAGCTTTGCCCCCATTTTCACTGCAGAACAGACCCTGGATCACCTTATTCTTCTGGGTGCGGGCCCGCTGGTTTTGCAGCGCGTCGCTTTGCATTGCAGTTGCATGCTTTTATGCTAGCACATAATTTGGCCCCGTGCCTTCCTTCTTTCCTTTTTCTGTACCACAGGAAGCAGCATTTATAAAATCCCTAATGATCCTGTCAGCTTTTATACATTTCCTGTCTTGCTTTTTAAATGAAAGAGGAAAACATAGCACTTTTGACCTGAATTACTTTGGATTGTGTTTGCTGGATGTAGTATTAGTCACTGGTCTGCTTTGCTTCTCCCATCCGCGATGCCAGGATGGCTGTGTCTGCTTCCATGTCCTTATCAAAGTCCTGGCAACTTTAATGATTTCCTTAACGCCCCCTCTTCTCCTCTCAGATTCAGGGGGAATCTGAGTTCTGGTTTAAAAAGTTGTATGAGAAAATTGTTTTACCTTTTGGAGTTGTAGAGAAAACCTGGAAAATTAGTCTTTCTCACCCTGCAAACTAAATACCAGAAGGCAAATAAAAAAACTTCAACTCTGTTACTTGAGGTTAAAAAGCCTTGATTATTTTTAATTTTTTTTTAAGCTAAACTAGATTGGGTTTCTTCAAGTGTCTTATTTGAGACTATGGCACAGGCCTGACCACCTGCCCAGCGTATGTGCAGAATTACCTCTCTGCAGGGGACTGTCTGGTTTGGCATATAACTTACAACATTGTTGAGGCCATAGGTGGATTTTTTGTAACATATAAGAAGTCCCGAAAGCTCTAACCATGTCCCTGACAGTAGACTTGTATCCTATGTTAATGCTGTCTGTAGTTTTTGCAGTGCAGTTAAGAAAGCGCAATCCAAGTAACAAATCTCAGTTTTTCTCTGCCAATACCCAAGGCTTTTAGGGGTTTCTGTGAGAAGCCCTGAACTATGGGGCACACAGACCTATAGCTGTGCTGGGCAGAAACTCCTCAAAGCCAAGGGTGGCAACAGTTTCTCTGATCTTGATGGGTGATGCTGTGTTATGGCAATTCTTGTTCATCCAAGGGACCGTTTCCCACCAGATCACTTTGAGAGTGGCTTCCTGCAGCACTTTGCAGGACATGCAGCAGGAGAGGGGTTTTTCTCCTAGGGCAGTCCTTGGTGTGCATAAAAGCAGCAAATTTTGGACCAGTTTCTGACAAAAGATAGGGAAGACTGACTCTTGTATCCTCATTACCTTGAACCTTCCTGTTATTTCCTGCAGGGGTGGAAAACTTAAAAACCCAGACATTAACTGCTGAGTTGAAAGATGTGTTATTCCATCCTCTCTCTGCTGCCTTGGATTTTTCTCCAGAATACCATTCCTACTCATAACTTTGTGAATGCAGAGGCCAAGTGCCTGGAAACCTTACAACTAGCATAAGGCCAGCTTCTGAGCTGACTTGCACACATCATTGCAAATAAAAGTAACTGCTGGAGTCATTGGAGCTTAACCAGACCGAAAACTAGTCTAAGTAAGCTGAAAAATACTTCTCTGTTATAAAGAGGTATTACTCTCTGGCATTTATGAAATCACAATGTTATAACCAGGTGTCTTGTGCAAGGAAAAATATGATTGAGAGGTACATAAAAAATGTCAGGCTCACTTTCTTCACCTAAAATAGAGAGCAAATGGCCAAGGATATCACCAGTTAAAGGCTATAAATCGGCTTTGGGGGGGTTGGATGCAGTTTTGCAAGGGGAAGAAATCAGGAGGACCAGCTGTGAGCTGGATATTTTGCAGTTGAGATGAGGTAATATGGTCAAATATGTGCCTCTTCAAGTGAAGTTAGTTATTTATTCCCATCAAAGACTTTCCTACATCTATGCAGTCTGAAGATTATTTTTACAGTCAGTATCAGCCTGGCACAGGCCAGACTTGCTGCTGCTGGTATCGCTGAAGCTGCGGAGGAGCAGCCGGATTTGAAGCCGGGCTCAGGGGCCCTTTGATCGAGGTCTATAGGACTCCCAGCGACCCAGAGGAAGCCACGAGTGCAGATTATCTTTATCGGGCACTCGAGCTGAGGTTATATGAAGCAAGTCAGAAAGCAGCTGGACTGATAACTGCTGTGTTTTGCTCTATTGGCAGCCAAGATTGGGAGAGCCCAGGAGAGTGATGCTAAGTTTACCAGGCACATCTGCGCTGTGAGGGTGGACCCCAATGTGCCTCGTGCTGGGTGCGCACATTCGGGGTGGGGTGTTGCAGAGCATGATGCAGTCTCTCTGGGGCATCACGCTGCGTATGCGTGGTCTGCTTGCTCTCTTAGTGTGCTTAGATGCAGTTTTTTTGTCTTCAGGACTAAGTGGAGGAATTTCTTGATGCTCCTCCAGCCCGCTCAGCTCCACTGCACCGGCCCCTGGGTGCCTGAAGCCCCCACAGTGCCCCAGCACGGGGAGCCAAAGAGCTCCTGGGCTTGCTGCAGAGCAGGGGATGCCCCCTCTCCCAGAGCATCAGAGCAGTGGCACTGGACTACTTTCAAACCAATGCTGGGCTACGGCCCAACACAGAGCCCTGTCTGTGCTAACCCGGGTCTGTTTGGTGGGATGCAGGCTGGGGCGCATCACCCGGTCTCTGCCAACAGCACAGGCTGTAGCGACCAGTTCCTGCAGGCCAGATATGAAATTGTGTACAATGCTACACAGAATGGTGTTTGACACCCACCAGTGATGGGGAGGCACCATTGCTGTGTTTCCAGGGTGATTAACAGCTCTGGTGTCCCACATCCCTCCGACCCCAGTGCCACACTCTGTGTCGTACCCCATGTCCTGGGCTGGCTGTGCCATCCTTTCCAATGAGCTCCACCAGTCTCCTTGGAGCTGGGCTCCTGCCACCCATCCTGTCTGTTCCAGAAATGAGGGTGTCGAAGTGCAGGAGAGGGGCTTGCCTCCACCTCCAGCAAAGGGCTGGAGCAGAGAAAGATAACGGCTGTGGTCGTTATGCCCATCCTCTGCACCAAGTGGAGATCAGCTAGTCTGGGTCTAAGGTTGGGTTTACACTCTGGAAAGTGAAAGATGGGAAAAAATTGTGTTCCTGTTGCTGCATGTGCTCTCTGGTGTTGGGAAACACACTCAGCGCTCAAGAGTTACCCTTTAAGGAGCCTTTCAGCAAATTTCAGACTTAAGTGAGATGAAAGGAGACTTCCGAGAAGCATGGCCAAAAAGGGGAAGAAAAAAAAAAAAAGAGAGAGAAATATTTTCTTTGAGATTCTGCTTTGAGAGACTTGGGTTTATCTGGGTTTGGAACATTTAAATTAAGGGAAAAGTCAAAGAAACAAAAGACGTCACCAGGCCATTTTGATGCAAGGCGATTTCTTAACACGCACAGATCCCTCCTGAATTTAGGAGACTTACCAGTGCTTAGCTTAAAGGCCGGAATTAGAAAAACCAGCAGAGTGCTCAGGCTTCTTACCAGGGGGTTTGGTTTGCAACCCCCATGTTTGGCAGGAGATGCATTTTACTGGTCTTACACAACCTCATCTTTCCAGTGCCTCTGCTGAGCTTCCCATCGCACGCAGTCCCCCACTCCCCTCCTCCTGCCGTGGCTGATGCCCGTGTTACTCAATATTGAGACCTCAAGCACGCAAGAATCTATAATTCAGTCCCATTTCCAGTTCTTACTGGACTCTTCGAGGTCTTGTCCCTCCTTGCATAGGAGTCTCAAACAGGTTGCTCCATGTGTCTGGCACTGCTGGCTGCCATCCCTGCCAGCCTTGCCCCTTGTCACCAGCTCACTGGCATTTTTGGGCTGCCTGGAACAACACATCAATGCCCTGGAAAGCAGCAGGAAAACAGCAAAAGCCGTGTTGGAGCTTTATTTTCCTTTCTTGTTTTGACAACCTCTGGCAAGAATCTAGATGAAAGCAGAGGGGCCGCAGGAATGATTGAGGAGGGATTTTTGTGTGGTGTGGGGTTTTTTTGGGGGTTGTATTTTTTTTTTTTTTTTCAAAGATAGGATTTGCCAGGAAAGCCACCCACCTGTTCAGACAAGGCCTCAATTGTGGTAGATGGTGGTGAACAACCGAGTATCTGTGTTCCCCTCCAAGAGCCGCAATTCCTGGGTTATTTTTAGCAGATTTGCACACCTCTGTTTATTTGCTCTCCCTGGTGCGCATTCCTCAGTCCCTGCAACTTCCTCCGTAGCACGGCCGAAGCCAGAGGCGGAGAGGAGCTTTCTGCGAGTGCACGCTATTGCTAATGGCAAAGGATTGAGATACTGAGTTTTAGCCCTCTGCCTCTTCAATATAAATCACAGCTGTGGGCTTTGCCTCTGGGGGTCCCTGAGAGTTGTCCCCTCTCACAGTGACGATGCCCCACCACCTCTCCCGTGCCTCTCTGCATGTTTTCGGAGCTTATAGGGGCTGTATCTTCATCTGCTTTTCATTTCCTTGGATGCTGCTGGGCTATCAGCTTGTTTTGTTCTTAATGGCAAGTTGCTGCTCCACACAGTCTCCAAGACAAGGGAGGTGTTTAGTCTGCTGCAGGTTTTGTCTGTGCTCATAAAATAAGGGAGAGAGTAACTGACATTTGGGGGTGGAGGAGAGGGATTTATCAGTGCAGAAAATCAGACCCATCTGAAGGAATCTCATTAGATGAGGATGAGTCCTTAAGTGGTAAAAATAATCAGTCAGCTGCATAAAACAAAATGCTTGTGGACTTGAGCGTTGCTGTCAGAGCCCGGCTATCGGTGTGGTCCTTACCACAGTCCCCGAGAGCCTCGTCGATGCTGGTGTGCATCTTCTCAACGTGCCTGTGAAATAGGAAAGGCATTTCTTATCCTTGTCTTTGGAAAGAGCTGAGAAGCGGAGAGATCGCTGACTGTCTGCCCTGTGGGGCAGGCTGGGCTCCCAGGGCCACCCTGGATCCCAGTTTTGGTTTAGCCCTTGTGACCTGCCCAAGGTCATGCAGGAAAGTCCATTGCAAAGTGCAGACTTTCAGTGTAGGAGTATTTAATCCCCAGGGACTGTCCTTCCATTTCCTTCCCTTTACTGCCGTTACTGCTGGCCTGTTCCTTGGGTGGGTGTCTGCTCTTTTTCTCTGTGATTGGGACATCATTACTTGTTTGCACAGGTAGGAACGCTGGTGGACAACTCTATTTCCTTTCATTCTGCATTTTCTCTCTGGGTTCACGTTAACGCTTGATCTAATGCATTTTCAATGTGAGCCTGCATTCCTTACTCCTTATGTCAAGATCTTTGGCCATTGCAGCATGGTCACTTGGGAAGGTTTAGCGGTTCGAGGATCAGCTTTGAAACATTCAGACTCATGAACCACAGCAAAATGGGCTCAGCCCTTCCCTGCTTCCACCAGAGCCAGCTCCGCTCAGTTACAGGGACGCAGCACACGGACCGGGTCAGGCATGACTAAAACCAATGCGACTTTTGTTAGGGAATTCCTTGGTGGCCTGAAACCTGTAATGATTGTGCTGCTATCAGAGCCACTCTTTAGGAAATGTGTCTGTTGGCCGCCCTGCAGCTTAAGGTTGGCTGATGTGAAGGAGGATCTTGGAAACCAATGTCTGGGTGACTCTGTGTAATACTGGCCTCTGCGTCACTCCCCACTCCTCTGCCTCAATACCCTGAGCTGAAATTTCCCATCTCGCTGCTGTGCCACGCAGTTGCCCGGGGTGGTACCTACGCCTGGCAGTCAGGTTGGAGCAGTAGATAACGTGAATCTGAGTGGTGTGTGATGGAAAACCTCCAAAGTGCTTTGGGATACATTTTGGATGTAGACTGGCTGCCTAAGCTCAGCTTTGTTTGCAGGAGGGTTGTAGGATCGCTGAGATGTTTCTGTTGGAAATGCAGTATAGTTATACTGGCGGTAGCATACAGCTTTGTGTGTGGGAACACATGGGAAGGAGAACCAGGTCCTGGCAGAGCACCTCATTTGTTTCTTGTCCTCCTACCTGAAGCAAAAGCAGTTTTTTCTCAGCTGAGTCTTAGGCAGACTTTGCATGTGGATGGAGACATCTGCTCGTGTTGCACTTGGAAACAGACAAAACCTCCACAGAGGAGCTGATGATCTCTCGTATCTACCTTAACTGTTGGGTGGTGATTACTTGGTGATACAAGGCACAGTATCAGTGTCTAAACATGAAATGACGATGGTGACCCTGATGATGCTGGGATTAGCAACATCTCTCCTCTCCTGCTACCTACCACTTGCAGTCTCGCAGCAGCGGAGCTAGAAACAATAGAAAAAGCAAATTCCCTGTACTGCTTTAATATGGTTTGGCCATGAAACTATGTACACTCTAACCAGCTTGCTGTATGTTAAACAAAGAGGGAGACTTCTCCTTGTAGTGAAAGCAGAACCATTAATAACATTGTTTATAATGTGCTTATTTGCTGATTTGGAGGTCAAGCATGTTTGACATTCCCACTGCTCAAAGGGGGCTCGCTTAGCAAGGACCTCTGCTTTACATCGGACACATCTCCTTTTTTTGCAAACCACATCTACATTTTCCTGAGAAATGTTTACGGTTTGGAGGTCGCTGACATAATTTTAAACATCTGCTCAGCTCAGAAAGGGAAAGATTGTAATTGTTTTTGCCATGGCCCTCTTAAGCCTCAGTTATTTCTTTCATGCATGTGATTCATGTGTCACACTCTTGCTTACTTCGAGCATCTTGAAATGCGCAAACAGCAATTACTTCAGAGCCAGTGAAAGCAAACAGCTCAGCACCTGACGCTTGCACGCTGCCACTGCGACTTTAAAGCAGACTTTTTGAAATTAATTTTGCATGTGCACGGGAAGCCCAGCCTTGACAGTGCCGGGGAAGGAGGCTTTGCCTTCACCCTCCTGGGTCAAGCAAGGAAGGAAGATCTGGCCACACGCTGCCTAACTTCATACCTGCTTTGAAAGGACCAGCTGGGAGGCTGAGGAGGTCACCCAGCAGGCCTTGTCTCTGCTGGCCATTTTTGGTCCTATGGAGGTCTTCCGCTATTTTATCAATAATGGAGACACCTTTCAATAGCTAAAGCGAGGTTACAGCAAGAGCCCTGGTCTGTGCCGATGGTTTGATTGCTGGTTCGTGTCTGGGGATGAGGTTGAGGGTATTTGCCCCTTCGTGCTTGGCTCAGCAGCACTGTGGATCAATAAGAAAAGACAGCAGTTGTGCACAGCTTTGCTTTGGTATGTCACTCCAGCAGCTGATAGCTGGGATATCTTCTGAAAAGTGTGGCTGAGCTAAAAGTGTTAAAAATATGCCTTTCTCTAATTTTTGTGTGCTGTGCTTAACACTTCCGTTATAGCTCTCTGTCTGCTAGATGGGACCGTCTTATCATTCAGAGCCTGAAATGGAGGTAGAGTCTGATGTGATGATGGCTCTGGAAAATGGCTGATGACAATGACATGATGAGTGATTTACCAAAGTAGTTTCTATTTTTTGAAAACAACCCATTTCTCTGCAAAGCACAGCATCAGACAAACAAGGCAAGGGAAGCAGATGCATTATCAGTCTATGAAACAAACTGGGCTGCTTTTCAAATATGAAAGAGATACCCAAGGGCTGCCAAAATGATTTTGGTGAGGAAAGCAAGACAACAAACTGCTTTTACTGTAGAGAGAACAGGCCGGGATTCAGAGCTGGGCATCTATCACCTTTAGAGAGAGGGACACTAATTTGCGTCGCAGCGTTTCTACAATGAGCAAGTGTGCACCCCTGTCACAAAGCCAGGAACAAGTCCCTGTGGGATTACACCAAAACACAAGTCTGTGGTTCTGTGTCCTGTGGAAATCTGGCCCCTTTTGTGGATCCTGCCCTCTTAAACTCCAGCCATAAAGTCTGCCTTTGGAAATGTCTTTGTAGCAGGGGGCGTGGGGTTGTTGGTCAGCCCGTGCGTGTGTGCTGGCTGGGCAGGGTGACCACCTTCATCTGCCTTTCCTGCAGCACCAGGATCCAGGGTCTCTCTTCCTTTTACCCAGGTGCTGATTTTCAAAAATCTCTGTCTTGAAGACTTCCACTCATGTCTTGCACGTGGCTGATGCTGGCCGACTGCATGCAACCCTCTTTGGGGGTGTGGAGACTTGCAGAGTGTGTGATCAGAGAAGACTTGTTTCTTTCCAAAACTTAGCTAAAAATAGGAAATGATGTAGATTGCCCTGGCAGAATTTCAAGTTCTAAATAGTATTTTAATTTTATTTTAATCCTAGTTCCCTAAGGAGAAAAGGATGTTGTGCTCCTATGGGGCTATGTGTATGTGTGTTCGCATGAGTGTGTTTACCCTTCCATATGCACTCCTGCATTCTAGTTTTTGAATTCCTGGGCCAATTTCAGCGAAATCCGGCATTTTGATAGTGGTCTTGAAGATTTTAAATCTCTAAAAATGTGTGGAAATAATCAGCTCAAAGGAGAAAAGCATTTTCATTAATAGTTGCAGTGAAGAGAAGACTGAGATCTAAGGTCAACCCTTAGTAGACAGCAGAGAATCCACACAGGGGGATGCTATAAATGCCCCAACCACAGAAGGAGTTTCAATCACAGCACAGCCTTTATTGTGCACCAGAGAATCCAACCACAATGCAGAAATCCCCAGGAAACTACCCTGTGTTATTTCTGCTGCTTATAGGAAAAACTCATCTGGTCTATTTGTTTGTTTGTGTTTTGTGATTTTTATTTTATGGGGAAGCCGCAGGGCATGACATCTTAAATTAGGATTAGATTGCTATAGGAAATGGTGAGAAAGGTCATAGAAATATCCCTCACTTGGCAACGAAAGACCTTTAAAACCCCGTCCAGGCTGCGCTCTGCTGAGCAGGGTGTCGAAGATGTGCTGAAACAAGGCGTGGGAACGTGGAGCAGCGCGCCGGGCAGCCCTCTCGGGAGGTGACGGGAGTATTTGGGAGGTTGAGGTGGACTGCCAGCACCGTGCTGCCCCGAGTACCTCTCCCCAGCCTCGTGTTCCGTTGCTGTGCTTGCTGCCATGCTGCTGCTCCTTCCCGTGGGGGTACATAGAAGCTGTAATAATACAGGATCCAAAGAGGGACGGGACTTTCAGATAATATCAATGGCAGGATTCATCTCGCCAAACCATAGCTGTCTACAAGATATCCAAGGCTAAGCTATTTTCTGTAAGATCACATTATAATCAGAATAAATAGGCAAAAAAAGAGTAACCTCTTACCACTGGAGGTACCTCATCCTAAGGCAGGTGGGGGCCCATTCTCTGGAGGTGACTGCTTCTTGTCATGGACTTCAACAGAGCTCAGGGTGACCTGTTTAGGTTTGGTTATCTCACCCGTAGACACCCCATTAAGGGCAGGTAAATCCCACCCCAGCTGTTCTCATCCACAATGGTGGTTCCTAGAAAAGAGGTATTTTTGTGCAGGGTTTTAGTTTACCTCTACCAACAAGCCAAGCTTGAGACTGAGATGGAGCTGATGAGCAGATATTGCCACCATCCAGCTGTTGTGACATCCCCACAGTGCTCTGAAGCATCTGGCAGGATTAGGATGTTGCTAGATGGACCTTAAGTCTGACCTGCCTCTGAAAACAAGGTGCAAATAACTTCTTGCATGGAAATTGTGACTAGGGCAAGCACCTGATTATGGGGAGTGTGGTCTGAGGATGTCCATGTCCTGCTGCTCAGTAAAGGAGATTTACCGATGGGTTTGATGTTGGATGATTAGTACCTATGAACATTTTAGCACTCTTTATAGTGGCAGCAAAGAGCAGAAGTTAAAGATGTTGGAAATTCTAACTGGTAAGGGCTTTTCTGGTTATGTTGACAAATAACAATGATGTATGTAACTTTGGTTTTTCTTCTTTGCTCTCTCTATTCGCTGATGTTCTCAGCGAGATGGGGAGGCAGCTATACTGCTGCCGCTAATTGAGCCCAGCTGATTCTTGCAAAGGAAGTTTCTGCTTGGAATTACAATGCTCTTCTTGTGATTATATTAAGAGACCATGGCAGCCTCTTGTTCTCCTTTTGCCTTTTCTATCCATAGCTGCACATCCAAGTGTGGGGGTGTGTGACCATATGTACACTCACTTTTATGGCTATTCTGCCTTGATTGTGTTTTCACTTTTTCTATTATTTCTGCACACTGTAAAAGTTATGAAACTTGAAGAAAGAAGCCAGCAATGTGGTCTGCTCTAAGCAGAGATGCTCTTTCTATGTGGGGACTGGGGTGTTGGAAAGACTGACACTTGTTTTTGTCATAAAAACTGCTTTTGCTAACTCGGGTCTGGCTTAGTAATACCTCCGCAAGATCCTTGGCAGTTCCAAATACCCTTTTGCTACGCTCTCTGCAATTGTTTATTTTATGGTGTCGACTACTTTGTATTGTTAGGACATCATTGCAGGCCAATATTTTACTTGGCAAAAATCTTTGAGTCACAAGCTCAGTCTCTCAAAATTTCCCACTGTGAGTGATCAGTGAAATCTAAGCATGCTCTTACATCTGCAAAGGACTTTTGGGTAAAAGAGGGGGATTAGCAAAGAGGTGATCTCAGCCGCTTGCACTTTGCAGGCAGCATATGGGGTAATTTAACAATCATAACTTGAAGTGCTGCAAGATGATGCTTGTGACTCCTCCCCAGTGTCTACAGCTGTGAAGTGCTAAAGCACGCCACTCGCTGCTTTATTAGAGGCTGGAGACCAAAACCAGTTGGAAATTTGAAATTAAAACTTATCCCTTATTGAATTTGTCATCCCTGAGGTGTGAATGCACACCCTTGTGTGTACACACACACACACACAGAGGCTTACAAGTAGCAATCGGTTATTTTGGGGAAAGAGATGGGTGGAGGTGGATCTTGTGTTTGTGGATTTGGTCTTGTGAAGTTTCTCTTATTAAAAAGTTGTGAAATGTAATGGATCAGGCTCTCCTGACAGGTAGAGGAATGTGTGGTGCCAATTTGGAGAGGGGGTTTGCTGAAAGCTGAGATGGCTCAGTCTGGATGTCTCATCACTATGCCCTTATATAGAGTGCGATGTCAGACAAATTATCATTCTATTTTTATTGATGCCTTGGCATATATCTTTTTTTGCTGTCAAGCTGTTGCATCTGTTTGCTCTGGATGAGCCTTGTACCTATTGTTTTGCAGAGAAGCCACCATGTCCTGGTGAATCAGAGCAGAAACCTGTTGCAATGAGCTGCAAGGCAGAGCATCCTGCAGTTGTGGTAGCCTGAACCCTAGTCACAGGAGAGCCCTGTCCACCCCCTAGCAGGCTGTGCTCCTCATAATGCTCCTGCTCGCAAGGAGCACAAATAGGCAAATCTCCTCCAGCTTCTCTGTTCCACAAGAGCTTCTTCCCCAGTAAATGGCTTTTTCTGTCTTGCCAAACTGGCTCACCACCAGCAGCGATACCTGTGATGGCACTGGGACAAGGTGCTGCTGCATCCTGGTTTTGACGGTCCTCTGGCCATAGGAGGTCTTGCAGATTTACCGGGGCTTGGCCAGGTAGCTGTGCTTCTAGGCTCGAGGACTGGAGATAAAACCCATCACCGGCAGATGAGTCCTGATTATGTAGGAAAGAACCATCACAGCTCACAGTTTTGTTAGTCAGAAGCAGGATCTAAGTCTGGATCGCCCGAGCAGCAGAGAGTGGGTTGTGTTTCATCCCAGGAGAATTTTGAGGGTTATTTTGGCGGAGCACAATGGAAAAAGCATGGACTGTGGCTGCCTTTGCAACTCTTGGCTGTGTGGATGACAAAGTTTGCCTTCTGGCCTGCCAGGCCTTTTTGCCTTCATTAGCACAAACTTATTTTGAGTCTTTTTCTCTTCTATTTTTTTCCTTTTCTTTCAGTCTCCTTCTGGCTGGTCTTTGTCCCTAAAGCCCACGCTGATGGGAGCATCCAGCAGATAAGAAAATCATTCGAGTTACGTTTTGCATCATCTATGGTTGGAATTTCAGTGCTGCAGGGTCAGCTTTAAATTATCCCTGGAGGGCTGGTTGTGTTTTATAAGCTGGATGGCTTGGCTCACAGCCGTTTGATTTTTCCAAATAGTATAAATCTATAGACATTTGCCTTTGGCGCAAAAAGTCTCCCCGCTTCGAAGTCAAGAATAATTATTTTCCCAGAGCCAAGGTCAGCAGCTGGAGTCAAATAATGGGATGAAAAAAGCCACTCTTGTTGGGTTTCACATGATTTTTTTAAAAGCAATTTAATGTCAGTGCATTAGCATCTGCCCCTTGCTCCCATGGCAACCCAGACAGAGCTCCTTAACCCAGGTATAGCTCCCAGTATCCTCCAACAGGGCAGTAATTTCCTCTAAAGTTGAATGTCACCCATGTAACAACCCGGAAAATTATCCCCACCTTCTTTTCCAGCTTCCTGAACGAAACTTCGGAAAACCTGAGTTGAATTAGTCATGAATAAGGTTATACCGAGAACAAAGCCCAGCACGCTTGTCAGTGTGATCTATGCTATTGTCGGAATGGATGTTTTGCAACATTTGCTAGTTTTTCACCTTAAAACAAAGTCGCAGATATAGAAGAGAGAAAGGGGGAAGAAAGAAAACGAGGACTGGTTTGGAAATCGCCTTGGGGCAAGCCTTGGGGTTCCGCCTTTGTGTGATTTGCACCTTCTCATTAAAGAGCTCAAAACCTGCTCCTGGCTCAGCAAGAGCATATGGGTACGTCTGAGTATGATGGGTTTGAGGATGTTTATTGTTGACTTCCTGAGACAGTTTAGTTCTGCTTCTGGGTCCAGACACATGGCCAAGTTGCCATGTGCAATGAGCTGCCCAAGCCCACCGAGTCGTGCTGGCTCCCAGTGCAGGTGCCCTCTGCTACAGGCACATCCCAGCTCCACCTGCAGTGACAAATGCATGGAAAGCCATAAGAAATGGCATGCAGCCAGTATTCCTCCTGCCTAATGGTGGGTTTTTCCCTAAGATTTTCTAAACCAGTCCAAAAAACTCACAATTTCCTTTTTTTTTTTTTTTTTATTTTTATGGAGAGCTGGAAACAATGTAGTTCACATCAATTGAAATCTTTCATTTGGATTCCTACTTTTCAGAGAGAAATTTACTTAGCAAGTAACTTGCACTAAAAATGCCAAAATTTCAGCTTTAAAAAAAAAAAAAAGGAAAAATTGAGGAATGCTAAAATTCCTTTCCAAGAGAATTTGGAGGGGACCAGGTTCTCGCTCTGCTCCTTCGGAGCAGCCAGATCTCCCTTTCTGGCCACAGTGCTGCTATGCTGCGTGACGGGGCTGTCTCATACCCTCCTGCCTCTTCTGCTGCAGGTTTAGGGATGAACCCCTGGACAACTCTTTCCATCTGGCTCTGCAGAGAGGACTCGGTATGCATGAGGAAAGTCCTCCACTGCTGGCCCAACTGGTGGTTTGCAGGAGAAAAACGTACACTGCAGCTGTACAGTATATTATTAACTGTATCTAGCATGATTTTCCTTCTTGGGACTGTTGAATTTATTAAGGATTATTATTTCAGGCATCCTTTCCCCCTGCTACTGAAAGTCCATTAACATGGAAAACAAACCCTGCTCTCTCTGAGCACACGGATCTTTTTGGTCTGGACCAGCTTGTGTGTCAGAGGGACATAACCCAAAAAACCAGTAGGAACCATTTGACTGATATTCTGCTGCCAGAAATATTGAAGGTTAAAACAATTCTTGGCAGGGTCTCCCTCCCCTGCGGATCCCAGGTGTTGGACACGACGATTCCAGCTCTGCCTTTGCTGCTTTGGCCTCTTGCGTGGCTGTGAAGCAATTCATGGCAGAGGAAGCGAAGGGCGAGGAGCCATGGCCGAGGGGGACGGGCTGGGCTTGGGCCAGCGCACGTTTCCCTCTCCAGCTCTGTGGCTCCCTGTGCTCTCGGCTCGGTATGGATTTAGCTGCATATTGGTAGTGCTGTGCGACCTGGGCTGGGGAGAGATGTACTCCTGGGCTTTGCCATGAGCCATTGCCTCCAGACCAGGACAGGGCTCTTGGCTGTAGAAGATGGGGAGAACTCAGGCAAAAACCAGATGAGTGGTGAGATACATAAAGATTCTCCATTGGAAAACCACAGGTGGTGGCTGAGGGGGAGGTGGCAGATATTGCTTTGCAATCATAGGGACATGTTTGTGCCTTTTCTTCTTATTTGTGTGGCGATATTATTTGTATGTCAATATTGAAGGTGTTACGTGTTAATTTTTCTGTGTGGTTGATATATTTCCCCCTTCAGCTTCCTCAGAGCTATTCCCTGAGTAAACATTAGTCATGTTCTGTTCTCCCCCTGCTAAAAACTGACCCATGGGGTTGCTTGGGGTGTCAGCCAACAAGGCTGGCTCAAGGGGAAGGGCAATGGCTGAGGTGGCTGATGTCCCTGGAGACTTCAGTAAAAAAAACCCCAACATTTAGCATGACTTTGGGTAATCCACTTTCCTTGTCTCACTTCCAAATCTGTTTAAGAATGAAAATAATGATTCTTCCCTTGTAAGACAGGTCAATGCCTGGGTGATTGGCATAAGTATTTCAGAGGAACAGGCCCATTTTTGTTAAACAGCCAGATTCCTACCTGGTGCAAATCAGGACAGGTTCATCACAGTCAGAGCAGAGCTATTTTGCCCCAGCTGGCGATGTGCCCCCAAACATCCACTTTGCAGCTTTACGTACAGGCAGGTCATTTTGTAAAGTATGAATACAGCTTTCAAATGAATGAATCTCCTTGTGTAAAAAGTTTTCAGATCAATGGATACATCATGTTCCAGTTTAACACGATAAAACTTTCCATCTTCCAAGAGATCTCCAAAGATTGCCCAATGAAGCCTTGAAATACCCCCCTGGGCAGTAAGCAAGTTCTATTATCCTAATTTTACATAGTGGCAAAACAACGCTTGGGTTAAGGCTGACATTTTGGAAAGCTGCCTCTAATTCTGGGTGCCTTCAGGTTTTATTCCCATCCTCCAACATGCTGACGGTGCTGTCACCCTTGCTGCCATCACAAGACAGTGCTTGGTGAGTGTCTGATCTTTGGCTTGCGCTGAGAAGCGGGAGGGTGATGGCAAAGCCGAGGGAGGAAAGGCAATTTGGTGATGGACACCCATGAGCCATGCAGTTTCTTCAGGATTATTGTCTGACTGCACCATGGGTTCCCAGCTCATCCCAGACCTACCAGCTCTGGTGAGGCAGGAGGACCAGATTTGGAGATCTTCACATTTTTTCCACACTGGGCATTGCCCTTTGGGCTGCTCGCTGTAATTCCTGGTATTGGATGAGGAACCATTGCCCAATGGAATGAGGCCGACTGTTGACCCGCCTGTTTCTCCATTGCTCCGCACCTGGTGTTGTCGTTCCTGCCCATCCCGAGTGGGTGTATAATGGCTCCCACTCACATTTCACAGGCACCCTGGACAGGTAAACAAGGTGAGGGCTGGGATGGTCTGGCTCAGAGAGCTGAGATGAACATACCTTCCTGCACAGCTTATACCAATAATACGTGCTTCGTAACCATGGGTCATTCCCTACCCAGATACCCACAGAGTTTCACTATTTGTGTAAGCGGTGTAACCGAATCATGCAGAAAAGACTCCAGTAAACACTCAGCGACAGAGAAGCTCTCCCTCACCAGTCCTGCAGCCTAACAAGGCATGGATTTATTTAAGAGGCTGAGCAGGATATGGATTTTCCACATAATAATAAGGGTGTTGATGAGGTTTGTTCACTTCAGGCTGCCCAAGATGTGCTTGTTTGCAGGTATGAGCCACTCCAAACCAAGCAGGGCACTAAGATCCTTTTGCTTTACACGGTGTGTACTTGGTGTGATCCGTCCTTTGCTTTAGGCCTCATATGTTCATAATGTTTCCTGGAAAACAAAAAGTTTGCACCAAGTTTATCTCCTGTGGATGGTTCCTTCTGATTTCATTTGGCTTTACACCCATGTTGTACTAACAGAAGTAGAAATGGGAGTAGCTACAGTTCCACTGTGGGCCACAGCTTTAGATGGGTTTTGAAGAGATGACTGCAAGGTCTGTGCAAAACCTCAACCCTGATTAAGCCATCTTGACATCGGGTGGTGCCTGTGGATTTTGGTGGTGTAGGTACAGAGCACAGCTTCCAGCAGGCACAGTGCAGTGTGTGGGGAAACTGTTAGTGGTAGGAGAGGAGACGGGGCTGAGGAGACCTGGGCTGCAACAGCCAAATACAGTAGGCGTCCAAACTTTTTGATGAAATGACAAAACTCAAAGCTACTTGTTGGAAGACGGTGCGGATTACTAAAAAGATACCTTGACAGAGAGAGAGAGAGATTGGGCCCAAGAATGGGGTAAATCAGATGGGTCTCCAATCATTAAAGCCACAGATGAAATACAGGACATGGGACTTGACATATGGGGCAGGATACTGTTTGAGGTGTCTTGATGTTACCAGCCAGAACAGGCCTGTTTCAAATTAGAGCTGTCAGTCTTTCATTTTTCTGGAGGTGCCAGGATGACTTGCATTGAGTTAGCAAGAACGAACAATTCTCTGAATAGCAGTTTATTGTAGCATTGGATCTGGTATCATAATCTCTGAAACAGAATTTTATTTTTTTTAAACCTCCCTTCCTATGCTGTCAATGGTGAAGTGGGATCAATTTATCTGTCTACTGGCAAAATCTTAATTTTAGATGCTGCTAAAAGTTGACTTCGGTTCAAAGGACCATCTTTTCCACCCTCGTCAATATTGAAATAAATTTTCCTATGACAGAAAAGACCAAAGAGCTGTGTAAGGCAAACATTGGACTGGAAGGACAGGAAGAAACAGTGACGCCCAGAAATTAAGTCCAACAACTCTGGTTGGAGTTTTGGCCCCATTCAAATGAGTGGCAAAATTTGCATTGGCTTCAGCTGAGCTGAGATAAACCTTAATCTATTATAGATCATAACCCTTTGCTGCTTATAGTGTGAGTAGTGTGAATATGGGTTTCTAGGCTTCAGGCAAGTCTGATCATGGGTTGGTTCGTAGCTGCCTTACCAAAGCCAATTGCAAAAGTCATATTGACTTCAATGCGACCAGGTTTGGGCCCTGGGGCAATCTTAGCCTTTTAGTCAGTCGAGATCAAGTGTTATATGAATTCAATACCTGGTGAATCATCTCTCAGGATATAATTTTTCCCATTGCAGGGAAAGGGGTGTATTTGACAACCCAATATGATCCTTACCACCTTAACTACTAAGAAACTAATCCAACTAAATCTTCTGGCAGCAGACATCTGAAAAACACTGGAAACTGCCATGCCATGAACATGGCAATATGCTGTAAAAATAGCTTTACACCAAAATACTATTTTATTACAGCAGTTGCTATAGTTTCTGGTTCTGGCAGAGATTCCCTCCCCATAAACCCTGGCTTTAAAGGAGAGGGGTGTTGTAAGTCAGCTGTTGTGATTCCCATTAGGCTGAAACTTGGCACTGAGACATCGGTACGTTAAACTCATCCCCTGCAGGTCTTCTGAGCTTTCTTAAAGTGCGTGTGCGTGGCTTCTGCACATGTGAAACATCAGTCCAGGTTCACTGACTGCCCTAAAAGGCTCCTTTCTGGGTTACAGACAGCGAAGCCCTACGGCAAGGCAGGAGCAGTCCTGAGAGCAGCCAGGGGCAGGAGCGACTCAGCGTAGGTGCAGCCGTGTGAGCTGGAATACCAGTGTGAAGGTCAACTTCTTCTTTATTACCGTCTCCCTCTGTTTTGTACATTATTTCTCAATTTTTCCAAGGTGACAAGGTAGAAAATGAGAAAGTCCATATGCATTCCTGGATCTCTGCTTCTCTGCTCAGCTTCCATCTGTCCTGAGCGGCGAGATGTGGAAGCTGCAGGGGAAAAGGGAGAGCAAAGAGGGCCTTTATCAGCCAGGTCTCTGTCCGGTTTGAACATGCTGCACGGGGCATGGCAGCACCCGCAGCAGCAGGAAAGAAGGGAGGTACAGAGAAACTCCCCACTGCCACCCCATCATTGCCGGAGAGAAACTCAGCATGAAGCACTGGCATTATCTTCTACCTCTCGTGAGCTGTGCAGAGGTGTGGAGAACCAGTGCTGGCCTCTCTGCAGATGTTCTCTTGGGGCTTATTCAGGAGGGCTGGAGGCCAAGGTGTGGACAAGGTGGCCAATTTTTCATTTCCTGACAGCGGTTTGCAGTCACTTTTGGTTAGCAAGAATAACTAGGGTTGTGTTGTGTTGTTTTGGTTTGTTTTTTTTTTTTTTTTCCCCAGTTAGCATGAAGCAAGCCACCACCAGAATATCCCACCTGGAGGTCTGTGTTTCTTGTAAAGGTGGAGATATGTCACTGCAAGATGTCAGGTAAACTAAAGCCTAGAAGTGAATGATTTGTTTGGGGTCACTGTATGACAGAGCGAAGCAGAAAGTGCAGTTATTTGCATCACGGTCTGTTGCTGTTAGCTTCGGTCCCGTACACAGCCAGGCTCGTTCTCATACTGAGTACCAGGGTCTGCACTGCCGCAGAAAGCTGTTGGTGATGGAGGGGACTGGACAGCCCCTTTGGGGGGAAACACATCCACACGCAGCTCTTGGGAATCCCCAGTTCAGTGAGACTCAGTCAGGTTTGCCATCTCAGAGATGCAGAGAAGGGAAGGGGCAGGAATGTGGTTTTAAATAGATAAATAAATCAAAAAAATCTTGTCCATCCCCTGGGGCTTCTGATCCTGCGTTATGTCAATGCTCAGGAATCACCCATGTGGCACGGGTGATGCCAGGGGTTACCTATCATGGGGGGACGGCTCCGTTGCAGGTGGGTCACACAGCAGGTTTCTGTTTGAAGTTTAGGCAAGGTCTGGATATTCTTTTTCTTTTCTTTTTTTTTCTTTACTTCTTGCCTTGCTGGGATGAATGCACTCCTGTTGTTTCGGAGCCAGCTGCACTTTATGCAAACCAGATGCCCGTTACAGACGGCTGTCAGGTGTCGCTGCCACCGGCCAGCTCGTGCCATGGCTGATCTGTGCTGGAGAGGTCAGTTTGGGAAAGCCAAAGCTCTGCTCCAGCCCAGTGCTCTTCTCATGGCAGCACCAGTGTCCCCACGAAGGCCACACAGGACCCGCATTTCTGCAGCATCTCCTAAAGCTCCCCCAGGTGGGACCTGTCCAAGCCTAATGCAACCGTGCAGCCGCTGCCTTGAGGGAAAGATGCTTTCAGAAAAAGAGAGTGCAAGGAACAGTTAGAGAAACGTGAGCTGGCCTGGGGAGATCACAGCCTCCCACTCGCTGCTGCAGAGCCCCAGGCAGCCAGAGGAGATGAGATGCCTGCCTCTCCCTCCTAAACCAGGGTTTGCTTATGAAAAATGAACCACGTGCCCTGGTCCTCGCCACCAGCTCCTTTCCTTGTGGGTTTCTGTGTGCTGCAGTTGCATTTTGCAGACATCTGGATTCAATAACCTCGTTGATACAGCCCATAAAATTAGAAACCGAACACTGCGGAAGGCAGAGGTCAGTGAGTGATTCATCCCAATATAATGTGCTGGGGCTGGAGCGCTCTGTGACTGAGGATGGGGCTTTGTGGGGTCCTGGGGGTGTGGTGGGGCAGCCCCCTGCCCACGGCTCCCCATGCTCCGGGAGGAGAGGTGGGAAAGCAGGGGGAGGCATTCATCTCCTCCGGCGTTTCCCTGACCTTGGAGAGAGACCTGGCACCTCCCGCCTCCGAGCATCTCTGCAACTTGCGGAGGAAGCGCTGTACGTCCCGTTATTGGGAGGCTAATTAGAGGACTTGAGGGAAAAATTGGGCTCGTTTCCTCTCTACAAACTTGTTTTGTAACTACAGGCAAATCCCTGCTTTCCTTCTGGCCTACTGCTGTGGCATTAAAACCAGGACTTGAGCCCTCTTTTGGGTGGACAACTCTCCATGTGTGCATGAGTTTATCCCCATGGTGTTCTGGGCAAGGCCGAGCTGCAGCCTGCTGCTGGTCTTCCCTGCCCTTGCAACGCCCTCCAAGCACCCGAGTACCTGTGCTGTCATCCCTGAGGAAGGAGAGGTGGCTGCGGTGTCCCCTGACTGCTGTCCTGGCTGGCCAAGGTCCCAGCTGCAGCCTGGCTTTGCCCGCCGGGTCCCTTGCTGCCACCGGCGCTTGGTGCCCTGAGCCTTGCTATGGATGGTTTCACCACCCCAAACTCCTTCTTGCCCTGGTGGCTCTGTGTTACTGCTGTCTTCGGCCAGACTTGGGGAGGTGAAAGGTCTGATTCCCTCTCTGCAGTACCCCGTTACTCCTCTCTCCCCGCTGAGCAGAGCTGGAGCCAGTGTTTTGTTCTGCAGCGCACCAGCCCTGAGCCTGAGCAGGGACCGAGGGATGGGTGTGGATCAGACTGCACGTGAGGGGTTTAAAGCTCACGCTTTAATACGTTCAAATGGAGAATGAAAGAGGAGAGGAGGGGGTGGAGAGATCAGAGAGCAAAGCAGAGATTCAGACTGGACTGCTGTGCTGCTGAGCACAACTTCAGGGAGCCCACGGATACCCTCATGCCTGCAAGCACGAGTGCGTGCCCTGGATTTACCTTCTGATTTCTGAGCCTCAGTGGTACTTGTTCACTTCATGTTCTCTCTGCAGCCAAGAGAGCAAGAAACGTGCATATTTGCGCAGTGACAGCATGTAACCCCGTGCTGTCTCCAGAGCACAAAGGCACTTGCCAGAGGGATGAAGGATTGTTTTCGTCATTACACATGTGGGCACTGACTCACAGGGACGCTGGATGATGGGGCAGGGGGGGAATGTCAAAATCAGGAGGAGAGCCAGAGCCTGAGCCCCGCCGACAGCCCTTACCTACGGGGCTGCAAAGGCTTTCAGATGGCTGGAGTGAGATGTCCCCTGGGATCTTGTCCAGAAGGCGGTTATCACCCAGTGTGTGTGACTTGACTCTTGTAGGAAACGCAGGACAGGAGGTCAGAGCGGGGACTGCTGCTCCGGTGGGCGGCAGTGGGAAGCAGCCACCAGTGCCGCATCAACTCTGGACTGAGGATATGCGCTGGCCAAACTGGGGAGCTCGGCCAGGGTTCGGTGACACTTCTTCTGTTCCTGTAGAGCTCTTGGGCAGTGGTGTCTGCTGATCCTGATCAGAAGGAGGAGGGGATTAAGCCACCTCATGCAGGACCCAGTCTAGACAAGAGGTTTTATTATAACTATTGGTTTTTGTCTTAATGGTTCTTCCATTTTTACTCTCCTTGCTTGACCTCAACACATTGAGACCACTGGTCCTGTTGGCGTGAAACCATGTTTTCTTGCTATCCTGTAGCCAAGATGGTAATCTCTGAAGCCATTTCCTGGGCAATTTTTGGGGTGGATAATATCTGTGGTTTCCCATATACTTGCACAAGTATTTGTATCTGCAAACACAGAGAGCAACTCTCAGCCCCTGGTCTTACAGAGGAGCATCTTAGACTTCTAAGCCCTGATGACTCAGGGACTTTTCCTCCCCCTGAATCTTCAGCCCGGGTGAAGCTGTTAATCTCCCAGCCCGCGACACGCTCTTTCACACCCACCCTGCCAAATCCCTCGCTTTGCTGGGAGAGGGGGCTTGCTGACAACTTGCAGTGTTTATAGCTACCCAGGTGCTCCAGCACCGAGGGGTTCTGTCGCTCCTCAGAGGAGGAGGCACACGCCACATGGCCGGGGGGGTGCCTCCCCCAGCCAAGCCCGTGCCAAGCTTTTTGGGGAAAGCAAAGCCCTGTGGCATTGCACGAGCACGGTTTTAGCAGCAGTGGGGGATAATCTGCTCCAGGAGGCTGCTGCCTTCATCCTGCAGTTATCGGTCCTGCAGTGAAGCCCCAGGGGTGCTCCTCCCCCTCGCTCCCCCTCTTGTTGGTGTGAAGAGGATTCCCTAAAGTTAAGGTGAGAGATGGGATTTCTGCTAAAACCTCGGTATCCAGTGCTGGGCAAACTGGTACACAAGAGGTCTTGTGTTTTGCCGTGAGGCTGTAGGCTGGACCTTCAGCAGCTTGAGCTGGATGCTGGGGGGGGCAGAGGGGCTCTATGCTTCCAACACCCGATCATGGGTTTCAGCGCTGGATTGGCAGGTGCTGCGGTAGCCCAGACCTCGGCCAGGAGGCTCGTGCGGTGTGAAGCCCGGCTGCCCCAAAAGCACTGCCAGAGCCGTGCCCAGCAGCTTTGCCGTGGTGCAGAGGCGGCGCGTGGTGAGTGCGTGCAGCTTCGCAGAGACGGCTCTCGGTCACTTCCCTACCCAGTGGGGACCTTGCTCCTTTTAAGGTGAATTTTAATCCCGTCTAACTTTGCTGAAGGTAAACTGATATTCCCCAGGGAAGCACAGGCAGGATCAAAGACCAGCGAGATCTTTTTTTCTGGAAAGTTTGGCTGGATTAGGCTGGGCTTTTATAAATATGCAGATCAAGTACATGACCTGTGTTTCATTTCAAGGGTATTTTATTAACTTTATTTTTTTGACTTGTCATGGCTTGAGCGTGGCTTGGCTGAACGGCTTCAGACTGTTAATAGCTTTGGCCGTGGTGCGAGCCTGTGCTGTTAACTAATTTGCAACAGGCTTCTTTAATTATAAATGCTCTTACTTTTTCACATCATCGCAGCCTGCGTGGCAGATACGTCTTTTTTAGAAACCACGTGCCTAGGCCATGAGGGATTTGCAAAGGCTGTGGCTCAGCTGGGAGCGCAGGCGTGGGCCACACAGGCATCAGGACATCTGCAGGCAGAGGACCAGACGTGCATTGGGAACACCAAAGAGGAAAGTGGCGTGTGGAGCTCTTAGCGAGAGGATGGAAGCTCAATACTGCTGAAAAATCACACCCAAGTAGTCCCAAATGATGCAGCTAGAGTCATCAGCTGCAGATGAAAACCCCCTGTCTTTATCTCTCCCCAGCAGAGTTTCTGCTCTGCGATGGGGGCTGCAAACGTTTTGGGGCCCGCAGAGTGGTGCGGAGGCTGAAGCACCCTTGCAGGGTGGCATCTGGGGAGGGAACACCCAGCCAAAGGAGGAAAAACAAATTACATAAAAGCTCTTTCTGTTTTCCTAATTGCTGGTGTTTAAAAAAAAAAAACAACAACACCCCCCCCCCCCAAAAAAAAAAAAAACCCAAACCAAAACCCAACAACAACCACAAACAAAAAAACCTCAAAGGAGTTCACGGTGGGGCAGGAGCTCAGTTTTGGCTGGTTTTAGTAATGCCGCTCTCAGTGCCAGGGCTGCTGCTGGTGCCTTTTGGGGGGAACTGATGCAAATCGGGTTGTCCACTGCAAAGGGAAAGGCGAGTGCTGAAACATAAGGCTGCAGTGCCAGCTCAGTGGCCTGGGGAAGCTCTGGAGTCCTGACTTAGTGCAAAAATCGGCCGTAGAGGCAAGGAGAAGTTAATTAAATGGAATAAATCGCGTTAAGGGGGTTGCAGGTAACCGGGCGCAGGAGTGCTGCGGTGGCTGAGGAGCGCTGAGGGCAGGGCGTCCTTGTCTGGACATGCTGCCACAAGACTGGGGCTGTTGGGGTGCTCTGACTCACTTGCACCGAGGACACGTTCACCAGAGCCCTGGGGAAGGATCTGGGCTTTGAGGTGATGCTGGGCAGCCTCGGGGTGTCAAGAAGGCGTCGAGGTGCAGGAGGTGTTGGGCGTTTGTTAGGTCCAGTTCCCCTCCTCCTGTTGCCCATCTGGCTTTACATCCGTGTCCCAACGCCAACACGGTAACGTGCATCACGGTGGTGGCCCATGCGCGACACGCAAGTCCTGCACGGGCAGCAGGGTGCTCGGCACTCGTGTCCTGGGTCCAGTCCCACGCAGCGGCCTGGGTGGGGTGCGCAGCGGGAGCCAACGGCTTCTGAATCACACGTTGGCCCCGGCCAAACCACACGTGCTCTGAAGCCGTGCAGCTCTGATCTGGAAAAATAAAAAACTCTTCCAATTTCTCCCTCACATCACCCCTTCCCTCGCCCCCAGCTCCAAAAGCTAAAGGAGAGTTCAGGAGTTTCACACAGCATCCAGTTTCAGGCAAATGTTTTCTGTAAAGCTAATTGAAAATATTGCTCCGCACTGTTCCCTCTCACACGAGACATTTAGGGGGGTCAGGGCTGTGGCGGCGTTCCTGCACATCCCTGGACGGGGCTCGGGCAGCCACCGTCCGGCGCGTGGTGCTGAGGAAGGTACTGAGTGCTTACAGCAGGAGCCAGGAGGTTTTGTCAGATCCTCATAAACTCTCGGAGCTTTATGGCAACTGCTCAACCCCAGAGAATAGCCATCCCAAAGAATTTACGATGCAAATGTTTGTCCCAGACTTTTCAGAGGTGAGTGTGAAATGGCTTAAATCATCGGGATTTGCATAGCACGAGCTGGTTGGGATGTGCGGCTTCCCATGAAAGCGTTTTTTAGCAAAGCCTCTCTCCCTCATCTCCCTGACCTGCGGTGCCCACCTTGCTCAGCGAGGCCCTGCGACTGCCCGGGGTGGGAGCCGTCCCAGGGGATCCACATTGGACCCGATGCGGGGAGGCCACGGCTGATGTCCACACGTCCCTGACCTGTTTGGATGGGCTGGATCCGTCCATGGGCTGCTGAAGGGACACCCTGCCTGGCTGCAACCCCATCACGTGCCTTTCTCGGTGCCGGGTTCGGGCGTACGGACGAGGGCCGTGGCAGGAGCGAGGCTCCGTGCGAAGGCTCAGGTTTAGGAGCTGGGTATTGACTTTTAGTGAATTACCTTCATATTCTTAATTCTTCGCTCGCTCGTGAGTATCACAACAAGAGAGCCTGGAAAGACGCCCAAACACACCAGAAAGGAATCTAATTTCTTTTCGAGGGAGTTGCTGCAGAAAAACATTTGAGTTATTTGCTAAGCTCTAATAATGATACTTTGCATTTGCATTGCAGCTTCCACCTAAGGGCATCTTGGCACAGCTGGTAATTAAACCTCCAAGCCCTTGTGAGGGAGACAAAGCCCTTTTCTAACATTTGACAGACAGCTAAACTTTGGGCCAGGGTCAGATTAAGTAGCTTGCTCGGAGATGTACATTGAGTGTGCGGCAAATCCAAACTCAAACAAGAGCCTCGCTCAGCCCAAAGAGACATTTGGGATTCTGGTCCCTCCGCTCTGCTCCAGTTGGTTTTTTGTAAGGCTGTGGCGTTTGATTGCAGCTCGGAGACATCCCTTCTCGGTATTAAATGCAGGAAGGTCTTTTGTGGGACTTAGGCAACAGGGAGAGCTAATTGCAAATTCAGTTTTGGTTTAGAAAATGCAGCTTGGCCTACATTACCTTAGCAGCCAAAGAGTTATCTCTTAGGACTTTGCACCAGCGCTATATTCATTTCAGGTCTGTTTTCTTTAGAGCTTTATGGTCAGTAATTAATGGTATAATTACACATCGACATAATGACGGCTCCTGACACAGCAAAGCTCGGGGCAGGGCACCGAGTGTCACTCATTGTTCGTTCCTGTTTCTTTATTTTGGAGCATGAAAGCGGGCGGCTTCAGGGTTTGCTCGGAGCTGGCTGCCCAGTTCCCGGTGGGGGGAGCCTTGTGTGCTGGCACGGGGCTTGGAAAGCACCAGCACCCCACAGAAGCCCACTTGTCCCTTTGGTCTGCTGGGAAGTCTCCTGTCATTTCTTATTACCCATCCCACTCACCGGCCACCTTCATCCACTGGGAAAATCCTGAAGGTGATGACGTGGTGGGAGTTCAGCGCGACTAGCCAGACGTTGATGGGGCAGAGCTGAGCCCGGGAGAGCTGTTTGGGCTGAGGGAGTTTTCTCTGTGCCTCTGGGCTGTCTCTGGGGTTTCCAAATTACCACCCCTCCATGTAGCGTCTTGACTTTGAACATGAGCGGATCTGGAAGGTGGGGGTTGAGGGTGCTCTGGGGGGTTACAGCATGCAGGTACAGGCAAGCGGGGGCATGTGATGGGCTCTCTGGGTTCTCTTTCCCATAAGGAGCCGCACTCAGCTGCACAGTTTCACTGGGATAGCAGTGCTGCAGGCAGCATGAGGTCTTGGATCTGCTCTCTGGTCCCCTTCAACGTCCCCATCAGGCAGTGGGGACATCCATGGTGAGGACTGGTCTCACCCTGGACTATCAGGGGACAGGCAGACGGCAGGGCATCTGGTGGAGTTATTTTATGGTTTATCACCTATACTTGCTGACCTAGGGATGGGGACTTAAGCTCTCGGGTGTCTTCCCTGCTTCCAAATCATGCAGCCCCTACCTCTGCCCTGTCCTGAGCAGAGCCAGCGCAGGAGCTGGTGCTACCTGAGCCCCGACAGCCATCAGGACAGAGCCAGGCTGGAGGGACACGGTTGCCTGTGGATCAGACCTTGGCTGCTCTTCCATCCCCATCTACTGGACAGCCTGGAAAAAAGCTTTCTGGGGAAGTTTCATGTGGTTGCACAGTTTGTGGCCAGATGTGTTGGGAACAGTTGAGTCACAATGAGCCTGTGATCTTTGTGCCATCCCCCCTTAGCCATGGTCAGGAAGGTGGGACCAAGATCTGGTTGTGGGGAGAAGCGGTTCACTCTAATTTTGGGGGGGAAACTTTGCAAGACCCTGTGGAGTCCGTATGCAGAGAGGGAAGCTGCTTTGTGTTTAGCTCAGATTGGTGTTGGGTCTCTAAGGATGTGTTGGAGTTGGTTTTCCTCCTTTCCATGCTGGGTCTTAGAGGAGAAGGTATTGATGGAGGTCTGGGAGCGGGACAGCAGCTCTGCTGTCTCAGATCCCCGCGAACTCTGCACATCTTTGGGCGAGTTCTCAGCTTTCTGATTTCTGAGTGTTTTTTTCCCAAGACCATGAGCAGCAAAACCTTCATGCCTCACTGAGAAGTTGCCACGCATGTGTGGTGTTCCTGGGTAAAGCTGGTTCACTCTTGTTCTCTTGTCCCTGTGTGAAGGGACATCGAGCTGGGACAATGGTTGGATGCCAGTGCAAGGGCAGGCAGGCCATGATAGCTTTTCTGTGCTAATTTTGTACTGCTTCTGGTCTCCTGGTTTGCCCCGGCTGTAATCAAAGCTGTACAAAATGATAGCAGGGATGTTGCGAGGGTGCTTTACTGGTGGAGCTCGTTCCTGGAGGTGGAATGGGTTGGTGATACCGCAGGCAGTGGGTGTGCTGCTGCCAGGCTGGAAATGCGATGGTGGACACTCTCTCCTTTGTAGGCAGTGGGTAGAGGGTTGGGTCAGGGTGATGAAAGCAGGGCAGCGGCTGCAGTGGTGCTCCCTGAAGAGAAATGGGCTTGGAGATGCCTCTGGGAGTTGCAGCCATCAGGTTTTGCAGGTTGTGGGCTGTGGTGGCTGAACCCCGGCCCTCCCTTGGAGGACTCGGCTCCCCGCAGCACAGCACTGACCTCTGCTTTTAATTGATTTTTCAATTCGGTCCGTCTCTCTGTCTCAGCACCTGGGGAGAGAAAACTTCAAGGGGGGGAAGCCCTACACAGACCTGGCCCATGCCCAAAGCATTATTGTACCAGAACAGGGAAGGAAAAAAAAAAAGAGAAGACAATAAAGCCTCAGAGAGCCCAGCCTCGCAGGGAGGTTACTCTGCCTTCTAGGCAGCTTTAAAGTCACATTGTCTGATTATCCTTCAGCACGAACAAATTAGCCTGGGATTTAAATGGGGGGTGTAATTACCAGCCACCAGACCTGGGTGCTGCTGACCCCCTCTCCTCCCTGGCGAGGCGTGCGCTCGCACCTTCACCCCCGAGCGGGCACTGCCTTTTCTTGCTCCTTGTGATGCTGGTGAAGCTGCTGGTAGCACGAGTTGAAGTTTCTGCCCTGGGATCTCATGTCGCTGGACATGAATGTCACGAGGAGGTTGTGCGAAGAAGACCGTTCCTCTGGTTGCCCACTGGAAGAGTGACAGTGGTCCCCTAAAGGGTGACCGTGGTCCCCTGCCCTGCGTCGCAGCGTGGCTCCTGCTGGCACAGGCACAGGGACATGGGGCTGGGGGAAGCAAAGTAAGACCGGGTACCCCTTGCTCCCCGAGCACATCATCGAAGAGGGGATGATGCATGCTTGAGGGAAGCGATTTCCCCTTCGCTCGCTCTCAGTGATGTGGTAATTTTCACTGTGTTTTTTTTTTACAAAATGTCTAGGAGAGAAAATGGCATTCAAGTCCCAAAAACCATTCTGGTGTGCAAGTGGTAACGCTCAGATGACCCTCTGCAGTTCTGTTATTTGTTTCTGCTTTAGATCAGATCCTCAACCTGTATCTGGGATGTTGGTGGGCGAAATCGTGAACTGGCCAGGAATGGGTTTCCCTGTGTCCTGGGGGGTTGGATGCGCTCATCTGGCAGCCTCGGACACGGGGCACAGAGGACCCACTGGCACCTCTGAGCTCTGCTCAGCCCGTTCTTGAAAGTTTTCCTTTCAAGTGCATTGACCGGGCAATTTCTGCCTTTTGCAGACACAGATCTCTGAAAGGAACAGAAATCCTGGCAGCTCTGAGCAAAGAAAATCGATAGGTTGCTCCAGTCGGTGCAGAACAGCAGATGCCTTTAATAATTCTGAAATCAAAATGCCACTGACTGCGTTTGCAGTGAGGTCAGCTTATCCCTGGGATGCTGATTAACAGAAATGGAGAGCTGCAGTGAGAGGAGCCATCCCAAAAGCCAAACCAGCCATAGCCATCCCCCTGCTCAGGCTGAGCCCCAGCCCAGGCTGGTTTGTTCAGAGACATGTCTCTGCTTTTGCTGTCAGGGCCTGTTCAGCCTCAGCAAACCCTAATGATTGCACGGCTAAAGCACAGCCCCTCTGATCTCGGATCCAAGTTCAGTTTTTTATGTTTCAGAGAAAAAAGGAAAGTCCTCCTAAAGACGCAGCCAAAGCAGTGGTGGTGCAGGACCTGGGGATGGGCTGTGGGATTATGGAGAGCGGCTGCAAAGTCTTTGTGGATTCATTAATTACCCTGAAAGGATGATGTGCAGTTGCAGGTGGGTTACTAAGTGTCTACTTCATACATCTACCAGAAAAAATTATCAGAAAGTGAGTTCTACTGGCAGCTAAAAGCAGAATTTCTACTAAATCTCAGGTAAGCAATTGAGCCTGGATTTTGTTCCAGTAGCTGCTAGTGGTGGCTGAAGCATCACGCCCCTTCCTGAACCTGGGAATACACCAAACCATCAATTATGGTGAAAAGTGGAATGCAAACTCAGCAGCAGATGGAGGTACCTGCTGCAGCCCCCTCTGCTTCGGGGAGGATTAGGAACGCGTCCGAAATCCAGCATGTGCTTGAGTGCTTTGCCGAGATCGGGTGGATCCGGAGTCTGGACTCTGTCCCCTGAAAGACATTTTCAGGATTTTGTGTCAGCTTGAATCTCGGGGAGAATATACTTATGCTGTAATCATGATAGCTGACGTAGGCATATATGTCCTATGTATACATTATCTGCCATGGGACAGGGAGAGGGCTGTCCTCAGTAGCTGATGTGTGCAGACAGACCCCAGAGCTCCCGAAGGCAGTGGCAAACTGGAAGCACTGGGCTGCTGGGGAGACCATCACTAAGTGCAAACTCGTTTGGATCTAATTACTTCAGTGCAACAAGTTATATTGTATGGGAAGCTCATGTACTATTCCTCTTGCCATCTGTGGGCAATTAAAAATCTGGCCACTAGTTTTATTGCAAGGAAACAAAAATGTCCCTTTGTAGCGCCAGTGGGAGACTGGGTGATACTGGATCCTCGAAACCACCTTATTGCCCAAACCCCGATACCAGGGCTCTGGGCTGTGGACAGCTCTGTGCAGTAGGGCAGTGTTTATATTTATTGTACAATTTCGTGTGTATACAGGAAAAGCACTCCAACTCCACAGCCCTCACTTTCCAGGCCCATCTGGAAGGCATTTTTTTTTTCCTCTGACAAGTTTAGCAAGAGTTTACCAACGGCCAGCGAGATCTGTTTTGGTGAGTGGTGCTGGGAGCTGGGAGACAGCCCTCTGCGTTATTTTAGCAGGTTTGAATGGAGGGTGGAAATCCTGCCTTTGCCCTGGCAAAAAGAAACATGGGAAAGAGGGGTGAAGGCAGGCGAGGAGCGGAGTGATGCTTTGCTTGTCTGACCAGGATGGGTCCTCCCTGAGAAGGACCCACCACATGAACTGTCCCACCAACAGCAACAGCCTTTGCAGTGCGATGCAGGGCCATCCACTCAGGGTGGCACTGTGGCTGTGGCACAGGTCAGGGTCTGGTGTTCTGCAGGAAGGTGCAGGGTTATATCCCAAGGACAACCTTTCTCTTGTGCCTGAACGCACTGGGTGGCCTCAAGCTGATAGAACAAGAGGGAATGGGCACAAACTGGACCATAGGAAGCTCCATCTGAACCTGAGGAGGAACTTCTCTGCTGTGAGGGCGGCAGAGCAGTGGCACAGGCTGCCCAGAGAGGTGGGGGAGTCTCCCCCTCTGGAGCCATCCCAAACCCGCCTGGACGCCGTCCTGTGCCACTGCTGGAGGTGCCCCTGCTCTGGCAGGGGGTGGCACTGGGGGAGCTCCAGAGGGACCTTCCAACCCTCACCAGTCTGTGATCCTGTGAAGCTGCGAGGACAGGTGCCTTGGGCATTTTGCAGTGGAGATGAGGAGCGAGATCTTTGTAGTGTCCAGTGATGGTGCTGGGCTCCAGTTGTGGTTCCTCCAAGCTCACTGGGCTTTTCAATGAGCTCCAACAGCACACTGAGTTCCTGGTTTTGCTGGAAAAACTTTTTCCTGACAACGCTTTCCAATTTTCTGCTCTTTTGAGGGTCCACCATTGTATTCTGCTTACGTTCATTATGCAAATGCTTCATCATTTATGCTCTGCTGTCCTTCAAGGACACCGTTTCTTCTATTTCCAAGATTGTACTGCTCTCAACAAGTGGTCCAACAACCCAACTCTTCAGTGTCCACCTTCAGAGCATCTCCTATCCTAGCATCAACGTGGAAAGCAGCAAGCATTGCTCTTCTATCACAACGTGGGGATTTTTATGAGCTCCCTCAGATTGGCTTGAAGCAGGTGCTGAGGGCTTAATAAAAGTTGTCACATAATATGACTTCCAAGCGTTTTCACTACCATTTAGGTGCCGGGAGGAATCGGCTTAATCAGAGCCATCTGTGGAGATCCGTGATGTGGGACTTGGATGGCAGAGAAACTGGTAGCTGGTGACTTAGTCCCAGAGAAACTTGGCTGCAGCAATGCTGGGCTGGGGCTGCGCTTTTACAAACCATATATATACACATATATATGTATGCATGTATGGCATCAGTCTGTGGAAGGAGACAAATGACCCTCCAGAGGCCTTAGATCGGTGCTCCTGTCCGCTGAGCAGGGAGACCCTCAGGGTCAGAGTGGCAGCAAGAGGGACCTGTGCCCCAGCGGACTGTTGTAGGAGGTCAGTAGCTGAGTAACTCCTCTGTCCCACTCTGATCCTTCATCTCACTGGGACCAGAGATGGGTCACTGCTAAGACCATTTGAAATTGCCTTTCCCCTTCTCAGGACTGTGCCCGTGTCCTCACGCTCCTCCAGGGCAGCCCAAAGCGTGCCCAGCACATCTGCCTGTCTGCCTGACATCCCAGCAGGACGGGGAGCCCTGCAAACAAAGCACGGGGCGCATGCATCTTTGCGTGTGCTCCAGCAGTGGTGGGGAATCACCGCTGTGAGGCTGTGGTGAATCCCAAGGCGTGAACGTGGCTATCTCTCCCTTGATCTCTTCTAAATGCGCACTGAGGCTGCCTGCCAGTTTTGTAGAGGGTTCTATCTTTACAATTATCTGTGATCCCCAGTGATATGAGACGTTTAATCAGTGTCTCCTGACTTCTTGTCGGATTAATTACCATCAGCGTATGTATTTTCTGCTGTTTTCGGGGGAATCCGGTCATGGGAAAGTGAAGAAACAGCTCTGCTCGTTTCGGCAGGGCTTGCGGGAGGAGGGAGGGCACGGGGGGGTCTCGCGGCTCTACGGTGGGGTCTCCACGCACGGCGTCGCTTCTGAGGGTCTCTGCGAGCCTGTCCTGCAGCCCTGGGCTGGCCTGGTTCTGCAGACAATAGCAGTGGGAGTATTAGTCATTTGCAAACATATATTCTGCTGGGCAGGACTCCTTCCCCTGCCCGTGAGAGGAGGCAGAGCAGCGGTGCAAACCCTCCTTGGGCGGGTGAGCCCTTGCACAATGCTCTGCCTTGGCCAGGAGGGACGGGGGCGTGGGGGAAGAGAGGGGAAAGGGAATGGGAAAAAGGGTTTGGGGTCCTGGGGCACAGCAGAAGGCTCTTCCCCTTCAATCCGTGGGCGGCAGTAATTTTGGCAGCTGCTCTGCTTGACGGCGTGGGCTGCTTTCGTGTGCGCGTGTCCCGCAGCAAGAGGGACCTGTGCCCCAGGGGACTGTTGTAGGAGGTCAGTAGCTGAGTAACTCCTCTGTCCCACTCTGATCCTTCATCTCACTGGGACCAGAGATGGGTCACTGCTAAGACCATTTGAAATTGCCTTTCCCCTTCTCAGGACTGTGCCCGTGTCCTCACGCTCCTCCAGGGCAGCCCAAAGCGTGCCCAGCACATCTGCCTGTCTGCCTGACATCCCAGCAGGACGGGGAGCCCTGCAAACAAAGCACGGGGCGCATGCATCTTTGCGTGTGCTCCAGCAGTGGTGGGGAATCACCGCTGTGAGGCTGTGGTGAATCCCAAGGCGTGAACGTGGCTATCTCTCCCTTGATCTCTTCTAAATGCGCACTGAGGCTGCCTGCCAGTTTTGTAGAGGGTTCTATCTTTACAATTATCTGTGATCCCCAGTGATATGAGACGTTTAATCAGTGTCTCCTGACTTCTTGTCGGATTAATTACCATCAGCGTATGTATTTTCTGCTGTTTTCGGGGGAATCCGGTCATGGGAAAGTGAAGAAACAGCTCTGCTCGTTTCGGCAGGGCTTGCGGGAGGAGGGAGGGCACGGGGGGGTCTCGCGGCTCTACGGTGGGGTCTCCACGCACGGCGTCGCTTCTGAGGGTCTCTGCGAGCCTGTCCTGCAGCCCTGGGCTGGCCTGGTTCTGCAGACAATAGCAGTGGGAGTATTAGTCATTTGCAAACATATATTCTGCTGGGCAGGACTCCTTCCCCTGCCCGTGAGAGGAGGCAGAGCAGCGGTGCAAACCCTCCTTGGGCGGGTGAGCCCTTGCACAATGCTCTGCCTTGGCCAGGAGGGACGGGGGCGTGGGGGAAGAGAGGGGAAAGGGAATGGGAAAAAGGGTTTGGGGTCCTGGGGAACAGCACGAGGCTCTTACCCTTCAATCCGTGGGCGGCAGTAATTTTGGCAGCTGCTCTGCTTGACGGCGTGGGCTGCTTTCGTGTGCGCGTGTCCCCTCCCGGTTTCTCAGGCTGCGGCCCCGCTCCGAAAGCCAGCCCAGGCGGGGAAACCTAATCCCGCACGTGGGCGGCGTGCCTGTCCCCAAACGCTTTTTGGGATGGCGGCCTCCCCGTTTTCTCCTCTGCGAGCCCAACGTGATGCTCAGCACCGTGTTCCCCCTCCCACGCTGGGGCCCGGCGGGGGATGCTGTGCGAGCGCTGCTCCCCACATGGTACCCATTAGGGATCCCGGGTGTACGAATGAGCGGGCACAACGGGGGAAAAACTGAGGATGTGGAGAGCAGCGGGCAGGGCTGCCAAGCCCCGCTTCCCCCCAGCTGTCCCCGATTAGAGCCTGACATGCTCCGACCAAACGGTAGCAGAGGCTTATTTCCACGGCTGCCGTTGGGCTGAGGTCCACTCCATGCCCTGGTGAGTGGCACTTTCTCTGCTGTGTTTTACGAGGGTGGTGTGACGATGTGCTGTTCTGCTGCTGGGTTTCACCACCACCTCCTCCTCCCAGCAGCATCACTTGGGAAAGAGACCCCCCTCGTGGACCCCGGCTGCAGGCAGGTCTGGGAGGGTGTGTTGGGGAGAATAAACTGCAGCTCCCAAAAGACAAACCTAAATTCCCTCTTTTCTTAAAAGAATGTGTCTCCCTTGAACAAATCCACAAAGATAGTGGGGGGGAACAGCTAGCCCGGCATTGAGCGCGGGAAATACCTGGCTGGGAAGCGTGGCAGGTAACTGCTCCCAAGTTCAGCAGCGCTTGAATGGCCAATGTGGTTCGAGTCGCTGTGGTTTTGTTTTTCTTTTCCAAAAAATAGATAAAATCTGAGCTATTTTCCCAGAAATCTCCCTATCTCTTCCCCCCTCTCCCTGACAGAGGCTGCAGAGCAGAAATGCGTTTGGAGCCCCTTGGGCTTTTCCCATGGAGCACTTGGCTTGTTAAAATATTTGACATCAGGGTTCTTTATTACCTGCAATAAAATGCCTCTGCTAATCTTTAACGTGCAGCGTGTCAGAGAAAAAGGATTGCATTAAAAACCTGTTTATGGGAGTGTTACTAAAACTTGTAAAAAGGAGTAAAAGTGAATGATGACTGAAAAAAACCCCTTCACTTCTGTGACAGCAAAGGCACTGCCCGGCCAGACAGCGCCTGGCAAAAGTGCCCAAGTCCAGAGCTGAACCTAAGGCTCAGTGCGAGGATGAACTAGCGCCTCGCTCCCTCCCTGCCTTTGATTTGCAGTGATTTCCAAGCCTGCTTTTTCCCCCTCCGGTCTTAATTCAAAACTTCTCCTTCAGCAAACCGGTCTGGAAACACGCCTGCGTTGCACAGCTCAGCCTGCCCGGGGGCACGGCCAGAGCCGCGGCAATGCCCCCTCCACCTGGCACTTGGGTTCAAACAACGTTTTACGACAGCTTTCCCGCTTTTATGTAGTTTGGATAGCGTTTGAACATTACAAAGCTAGTCTTTCCTGCAGCACTTAGGTTTTTATAAGGCTGCTGTTTGCTGCGATATCTTAATGCTTTGTGGGTTGTGGTATCTTCATCTGTTCTTCCCGTTGCACGAGCAGAGAACGGAGCGAAGCAGCTGTGGTCCCAAGGCGAGATGGCAGGGCCGTACCTGCTGCTTCAAGAACAAAACGTGCTAACAAAAACGTTTCAGCCTTTTAGAAGTATAATTTGGTCTCAGCTCCTGTTTGAGTCAAGGTCTGGGAGTGTCTGCGCTGTAATCGCACGGACATGCCTGTTCCCAGAGCTCAGCTATTGGATTTCAGACAACAGAGAGGAACGGCATCAGGTGTTGAATTTTTTTTTTTTTCTGCTGCTTCTACTCCACAGTCTATTTTTAATATAATTTTTATTGCATTCAAGATAAACAGCAAATGGACGGGTTCCCATGGGAATCAGGGTCCATCCATCGCTCCCGTCAGTTTAGCTGAGGGGAAAGTACGGTCGCGTGAGAGTCTCCAGTGCTTTTGGTGGGCGAGTGCTGAGGTTTCCCCTCTTTTTATGATTTCATTATATTTACCCAAAGCTGGTTCACATTAAGCCGTGAAGCGGCTGCTGCACTGCCCCGTGGTGGAGGGGAGGAAGGGGAAAGGGCTGTTTCTCCATGTCCGGCGTTGCACTCTGATCCTCGTCTCCCTGCCAGAGCAGGGCAGGGGCAGTGGCGCAATCGGTGTCACCCCGACTGCTGCCGACAGCAGCTCGGAGCAGGGCAGGGGGGTGGAAGGGGCTGCAGGACTCTCTCCTGACTGCCCCTGCATGGTCCTCGAGTGGGACCAACATGTCCCTGCTGTCCACAGCTTCTTCACAGCTGCTGTGATCTGGAGAGGGTGTTTGAGTTGGTCCAACGCAGTATGTAGCATTTCCCTGACTTAGGCTTGGGAGGTGTGTGCCACGGCTCCGTGTCCCACCAGCCCTGGGGAAATATCTCCAGTGCATTGGGTAGGTTGGCTAACCCCCATCGGGGTGGGAAATACCGGCTGCCGCGGATGCTCAGATGCTGAGAGCATCCTCGGACGGGTCTGTTGGTCTGGGTGTGACCTGGGCATCGTTACAGTCTGGTCATGAAGTCAGTGCAGCTGCCAAGTCAACTGACCTGCAATCACTGAGGACACGCTGGCCTGTGTCGATGGGTGGTGAATGCCAGAATGTCCCAGGTGGATATGCTCTGCGGAAGTGGTTTCTGAAGGACAGATGCTGTTGAGTGCTGGGACAGCGTGTGCTGAGTCAGGGAGGCCGAGCGTGAGGTCGTCAAAAGGATGTCCGTGACCCACAGGAAATCTCCATCCATGTGTGATGGTGATGGATTTGGTGACAGATGCAGCAAATGACAGTGTTTAGGAGTGGGAAGGAGATGTGGGAAAGAGCTGGCGGATGCAAAAGGCATGGGAGAGCTGGAGCATCTTCTGCAACTGCAGTCAGGAAAGTGTCTGGAGTTTTCAGGAGGTGGGATTGGTGCCATCTGGGGAGATGGGTGGAGGCAGATGGAGCCAGAGGGGACGTTAGCATGTGCCCACTTCATGCTACATCTGCCCCTGGGAGTTACAGTGTTAGATCTGTAAGAATTTCTCGCTTTTATGCTGGAAGCTGAGACCTCAGAGTGAGGACCCTGCCAGATGAGGCCTGGAGAGAAAAATTCTTTTCTGTGGTTACATTTTTGAGAAGCCAAAAGTCAGAGTGAGGTTCTTCAAAGGCAGCGCTGCCAGCCCTGCTCCGCAGATGCGCTGCCTCGCACCCGCTCCCATGCATCTCCCGCTCATCAGCGTCAACCAGGCCCACGCTGCTCAGATCTGAATGGCTTCATGTAGATCATATGCGAAGCAGCTGCAGGAAATCAGTAGGTGAGGGATTGGAAGTGGGGTTGGGATCTCAGCAAGGGTGTTACTAAGGCGTTTAGTGCAGCCTGTGGTGGTTGAGGCTTTGGTTTGGGGAGCCTGTGGCCTGGCAGTGTCCTGGGGGGTGTCGCTCATCCCCTGTGTCCCTGGTGGGGGTGGCACAGCTCCTGATCTCCAGGGGATCAGTGGTTCATCACTGGAACATCTTTTTATGGGATACCATCATGGGAGGCATGGCGTTGGCCAGGATGCTGTGCTGCCCCCACGCTCATGGCGATGCTCACACCTGTGCCCTCTGTGCCTTCTTGCAGGTCCCAGCTTGGCCAGTGTGTCACCTTTCCACATGACCCAGGGATGACAGACGGGCCAGGTCCCCTCCCTGGGCACTGCCCTGTTCTGTCCTGGGTGCACCAGCTAATGACCTGTGGACGAGCAGAGCCATGAACCTGCTCAACAGGAAACGCAGCCTCCTCCGTCTCCATCTGGAAATCTGCTCCCCACCTCTTGGCCTGAGGCCGGGGCTGGGCCAGGGGGAGATTAATAGGTGGTAAATGCTGACAGCGAGGAAGCCAGGAGGTGAGACATGGGCGGTGGTGGTGCTCTGGATGGTGACAGACCTCTCACAAGGAGGAGTTTCCAAACTTCTGCCTAACCGCAGCGTGGTGCCTCACCTGCTGGATGAAGCAGAGTGGAGGATCCTGTATTTGGCTTCCTACTTGTCCCTCACCAGAACCAGAAGCTAGCGGTGGTGGGACCATGCTGAGCGTGCTCTCCATTTACGTGCCAGGGATGTGCACAAGTGCCTGGGCTCCCCGTGCTGCTGTGGCCCCATCAACGCGATGGCGCTGGAGGCCATCCCAGTGCTGCAGACACTGAGGCTCCACGCTTCCCAAATATCGCTGCCCTACGTGGGCTGAGTCACCATCTCCTGGCTGTAAACCCAGCAGACGGTTTCGTCTCACACCCCGCAGCCTCGCGGTGTTTGCTCGCTGCAACCTTGGCGGTCGGGAGATGCTTAATGGGCTCCGGTGCCTCCCCGGGGTGTGCTGAGTCATGGACAGGAGCAAAAATATTTCCCCCTGCATATCCCAATTAAAACATGGAGTTTACCTCCCGGAGAGGGGCCGGGTGGTGGTGCCCCCAAACCTGCTCCGGCAGGGATTTACAGCCCCCGCCGGGAGCTCCCGGACACAGGACCACACCTGAACGTGCCGGTGCTTGTCCTCCCTCTGGGACCTCCCCGCATCTGCCGAGGGGGGACCTGGCGGTGCGTAGGGCCCATGAGTCGAGGCAGAGGTGACTACCTCCTTTGACACCAAGAACTAGACCGAAACTATGTCAACGGAGAGAGCCGGGCGGCTTTTCCTGTTTTTCCTGTTGGAGGCTTTGAACTGTGTCCTGCAGGGTCAGTGCATGGGGAGACACCTCGGGCTGGGATGGGGAGGGTCTGAAATCCTAGACCCTGGGAAAGGGGAGACAGATCGCCTGGGAGAGGTATCGGTGGGAGAGCCCACCCGTCCTGGGGGCATTAGCTGGGAGGAGGAATTTGGGGATGAGTAGCTACCCAACCCGTGTTTTCCAGCATGATGGATGTGGCCTGGGGCAAAGGAGGAGAGCAAATTTGATGTTGGGGTGCTCTGTCTTTGAAAGGCTGTCTCTACCCTACATGCAATGCCATTTTGGCTGCTTTAGCTGCTGTTGGTGAGAGCGTGGTCTAGAAGGAAAACTGCGAAGAAGGAAAACCCCCCAAAACAAGGGGGATCTCAAAGCACCAGTGTAACTTGAAGGGGACCTCTTGGCTGCAGCCCACCTTTGGGTTTGGGAACCCCATGAGGATGTTTTGGTGTTTGCTGTGAGATCTTTGCTGCCCAGACCGAGCAGGTGGCCCAAAGTCAAGAAGAAGGGAGCGACGAATGTACACAGCTGAATCTGTAGGGTGTGAGGGCAGATTTTAGGGGCAGGGGTTTTCCCAGGACTTGGCGATCCATTCTCCTGCTCTTGTACAAAGAGGCCAGCACAGATCTCAAACCTCTCAGCTCTCAGTCCTGTCCAAAAAGTGGGGAAAAGCTGCTGGGAGAGGGTAACACCCCAGCTCGGGAAGGGCGGTAAAGCCTTGGGGCCGCTCATCGCGCAGATCCAATCCCCTTCGCTGAGAGGGCTGCAGTCTGGTTTTATTGCTACAACTATAAAGATAAAAAAAGCTGATAGCAGGGGACCGTTTCTCCTGGTATACAGAAAGGTGTTTTATACTGAAGTTTGTTGTTCTGCTGGTGGAGCAAGGGGCAGGTCGTACCTGTGGGCCACAATTGCACAATCCCGGCTTCAAAGGGGTGTCTGCAGAAGGAGGGGGTGCAGTGCTGCCCAGTTAAATTGGCTGTACTGGAGAAGCTGGGCCCTGGGCCAGCAGCATGTCCCCCCCACTAAAAACGTTACATGTTTTGCTGGTCTGTCAGTATCTCAGGGTTTTGCTGACACAGACGGGTCAGTCTGGGCTTGTAGCTTGCCCCGTCCAGGGCTCGTGCAGGTGCACCAAGAGGCACCGGGTCTCCTCTGGGTGGCTTTTCCCTGCCACCCTTTGCCCAGTCTGGTTATTGCTGCAGCAGATGGCTTTATTAAGGTCAGGTTGCACAAATGTGAGTTTTACTGGCCCAGTGGAAATCGCTGACTGGTGCACCAGACACCTCGCTGTGTTATTTTTATTCTTCTGCTGACACCTAGTGTGGGAAAGCCTGTAACACAGTGCGCTGAGTGGGGTGGGAAATTTGGCTATGGGACAAATGGGACTGTTTCTTGCTCTGTTCATGGCCAAACAGGCACCAGCATCTCCCCCCGGCTCTTCTGCAGGAGCCTCAGTGACTCAGGTGACCCCCAGTAAGGAGGAAGGGACCCTGCAGGCTGGTGCTGACTGGTGATGAGCTGCTGGAAATTAATCCTAA
>NW_009647271.1:1798545-1804173 GCF_000708025.1 Charadrius vociferus | reverse complement strand
GGTGGTGAACGTGCCAGTAGAAATAGGGAGGTGCTGTGTCATCATGGAGATGTGTCCCGCGTTCAGGGTCCACCTCTGGGATGGCAGCTCGGCGAGGAGGTTTGATGCTGAGCATCATCTGTGCTGGATGGGGAGGAGAGCGGGGAATGGGGAGCAGCGGCTCCCCGGGTTTGTCACTGTCCTCCTTACTCTGTTTCTGGTCAGAGCTCATGGTCTGGTCTCCAAACGTTATCTCAGGTCAGTGAGTTCTCCTGTTAAAATAAGTAATTTTTAATGTCTGCTGGCAAATAATGCTTACTAATGTCAGCTTATACCCTGGCCTAGTATTCTTGCTGTCTGCCTTGATACACACGAATGTCGGGAGCTGTGGGTGCTGACGGTGCCCCAGACATGGCGCTGGTAATTGTGGCTCCATCTCCTGATGCTGCACTGAACCCACGAGCTGGAGGGGGCTCCTGGGGGGTCGGGGGGGACACGACAGTGGTAACCTCTGGAGGCGGCAGGTGACACTGTCTGACCTTAGCACTGCCCCTTGTACAATTCCCTCCCTGGTAGTTTAATTTTTTTTTTCATTTCATTGTGTTTCTCCCACGTCATGATGGGAGCCCAGCTTTTGGCACGCAGGGCAGTTATCACCTCACCCCCCCTCCGGCGTTCCATGGGCTGCTCTGCAGCACCCAAAATGGCCCAAACTCAGGCTGTTGCTGTAAGATGAGGGTGGGGAAGCCCTGCGCAGCCCGAAATATCATCGAGGACAGAGGGGACCGTGACTCAAACCTGTCCCATGTCCTGCCTGGTCTTGTCCCCACGGTCACTGGCACAGAGCATGGTACCCGCAGGTGGTGGTGCCCTGGGGCTGGGCACAGCAGCACCCACCCGGGGCACCTGTTCCTGCCCCCCAGGAGGGTGCTGGGCCCTCATTCCAGACCAGTAAATCCTCCTAACACTGCTATGGGGTGGCCGGTGGCTTCAGGGCTCTGTTGTGCCACATCACAGGATGGAGACAGGCAAGTGCTCCTCTGTCCTCGCACGTAAAATGTGCTCTAACATAAAAAGTGTTGTGGGAAATTTCACGCTGAACCATTTACATCGCTGTTCGCATGACTTTATTTTGTAAAAAAACCCTCTCAAATCTTGCCAGAAGTCAAGGTTTATTTCCCCATCCTAAGGGTGTTTAATCCTCATCTCATTAACTTTCATTTTAATGTACAATTGCTGAGGAGAGAAAATAACTGAAATATTTTGTCTTCGGGAAAAGATCAGATATAAATTTATCCTGAAGCCATCAGAGATGCTTATCAGCATGTTTTTCTCTCTTGCCTAGCTGTACGAGCTTGCAGACGAACCAGTTTTGCTCGGCTTTGGCTTTCTGAGAGAAGAAATGACTGCTGGAGAATTCAGCTGGGCAGCAAGTCCCTGCTTGGGATGGGTTGATGGTTTGAGCATGGGAGAGGAAACAAAAAGCATCACTGCGTGGGATCACATTGGGGCGCCCTGGGCGACGGAAGGACTTGGCTCTAAAAAAAGGAGAGAGATTTTTTTCCCAACAATTTATGCAGAAAAACATCCTCTGAGTGGGGCGTAATTTATTTCTGTAGTGGAAACCATCTGCTTCTCGCTTTCAGCTACAACCAGCCCAGGTTTACAAAATAAAAAAACCCCAAGTGTTAAGTGTGATTATTAAGCTATATCTCACCTTCTTCCTCAGACCTTGCTGAGGCCGTACCCAGGCACGGGGCTGTCTGGAGGAAGAGCACAGCAGGGCGTTCGACCAGCCCTTTCCATGAGCACTGCTCTGGGTAGCGGGTGAAAACCAGTACTGGTAAAATCACTTTTTGCAAAGCTGGAATGAACTTTGCTTAAAAACTGCTTGAAAACTGAACTTTTGCCAAAACGAACTTTTGCCAAACGTAATGTCAGCAAAAAAAAAAACAATAAGAAAGGGTGGTTATTTTTCCCCATTTTGCTACTTTCCAGCCACCATTCCCTCATGTTTCCTACTTTTTGTAAGAGGTGAAAAGAGGAGAAAAACGCTCCAGCTGCTGCAGGTAGAAACACAGAGAGTGATGGAGGTGGAAGGCTGAGGTGGTTTAGGGGGCAGATGGGGCCGAGCAGGCAGATTCCTCGCAGAGCCGCCCTGCCGCGGTGAGGACAGAAAGAGTTAAGCCGCAGCATCGCTGGAGGAGCTCAGGTGTGGCTCTGCTTTTTCCTTCCTGGCCTCCAGGATTACAGCACTGCTTGCCAGGCTTTGGGAAGAGGTTAGGAAACACTTGTCCCAGGAGAGCTGCCTCAAAATCTGGGGCCGGAGGGTCCCGTCCCTGCAGCGTGGGGCCGTGAGGGCAGTACCTTCTCTAGGGACAAAGCTGGCCTAGAGGACATCGTTGGTGGGGAAGGTGAAGCGGATGGAGCACCCAGATTTGCCCTGTGCAGGCTGGTTTTGAACGGCTCTGAGAAAGCAGCCAGAGCTCAGGAGGGCAAAAAAGATGAGATTTACTGTGACGGCTACTTAGCCAAGGAGAAGGTGGTGGTGGTGGCATCCTGTCTCGCCTGCCCGGAGCATCGCCAGGATCTCATGTAGCACCTCCGAGGACACCGAGCTGCCCACCCACAGGTTAGAGCACTTAACTCTATAACCAGAAACCTGGTCGTGAGTGAACAGCCTGGGTAAGTGAGGAGTAAATATCTTTAGGTGTAACCCTAGAAGCAAATTTGATAGGTAAGCAGGAAAGAGTTTTGTAAAATGATGCTCTTTCTCCTTTCTTTCTATGGATTTACTTCCTGCCCCTGGGAGGAGGAGGGCTCTGCTTCCAAAACAAAGTGGTCATTGCCAGTGTGTGCATGGAAAGTTTAATAAATCTTTTGGTCCTGTGCATATACCAGATGTTGTGCCTGGTGCTGTGCAAAGGGCATCCCCCACCGCGCCTGCTGCCCCGGCTGCCTGCAAAGCTCTGCTGACGTGTGAGGGACAAACGGCCTGAGGTGTGAGTCCAGGTCTTCAGAGACCCCAGTGACCTTACCCCAGCAGGGATCCCTCTCGCCCAGTTTTAGGCACTTGGCCTGAGATGCTCTAGAGCAGTTGGCAGGGCTGGACCACGCACTGGTTCCCTGAGGCCCAGCACTGACTGCTTGGTAGCTCTTCTTTCAGCCTTCTCCAGTTTTTAGGCTGGAAGGTGGGTTTGAATCCCTCCCTCCAGGTAAACTCCTCTTCCAGCACTTTTTAAAATCATGGATGGCAGGATTGCATTCCTACTGGCACATCACCTATGCTCACTTATTAACAAATGTTTTATTTCTTGCTGCTGGCAGAGAGCTCTCTCAGGCTTTGAGAGAAGAGGGCAAAGCTGGGCAACATGGGGTGATGGGTTCTCGTGCTGTTAAAAAGGTGTAGCCATCCAACTTGGATGGTGCCCTGGTCCTTTCTGCTGGAGAGGACTCCGCTCCAGCTCCAGGCATCCAACAGCTACCAGAGGGCTCAGATAGTTTCCTCTCTTTGGTCTTTTGACCCCAGAGAAGGTGGGTCATTGATGGCTCTCTGGTTTGTTCATGGAATGAACTTCTTCAGACCCACCTGGAGTACCACTGGAAGCTGAAGTCTCTTGAGAAAGCAATTCTCAAACTACAGAACAGCCCACGGTAAGGCAGAACAGAGTTGGGTTTGCTCCCAGCTTGCTGTTGGTGCCACAGATGATCTGTATCCCTGTAAAATTATGATAGTCACAATTCTGCCCAATTTCTATCAGATGGCTCCTGGGGGGCATCAACAGAGAACCACAGGCAGAGCTCCTAACAACATCCCTTGTTATCTTCAGCAAAGCGTGAGCCACAGTGAAAGTCACAAGGATCAAAATAGTCACAGTAGCTGCCTAGTGTGACCGACTTTGCAGCCAACTTCCTTGGAAAATGGCCTCAGTCCCTTTTTGCAAGGCTACTGTAGCCGCAACTGCTTCTGTGCTGATGAGTTTTCCACTTCCAGAAAGGTGTTGGACGTGTCAGTGTTTGCAGGGCAGGTGCCCTGGGGTGGAGAGGGGCAGGAGACAACGTGGAGGACGGTACACCAGGTGACTTCTGGACCGTAGGCATCTGTCTCTGATGTGAAAAGCCTCAAGGGAGGGTTTAGGCTGCTGCTGGTGGCAGTGGGGCAGTCCAGCAGGAGGTAGTGGCCTTTCTGGAGGAGAAGAGCATGGCTATGAACAGGATAAAGGTCCACTTAGAGCACAAGTGAGCCTTCATTGAGAGTAAGCTCAAACGGGAGAAGACTCCAGCTCCCACCAAGTGCCTCTTTTTAAAAATAGGATAGTTTGGGATGTGTCCCATTACAGTAGCTGGAGGGATACCTGCAAAATGCCTCCAAGGTGTGGTATCGTAGCCTGAAACAAGTGAATCTTTCTGTTTATTTTGTGGCTAGGAGTGCCCTGAAGTCAGGAAGAGCTCCGGGGTGGATGCTCTTCCCAGCATTTACATTGGGCTGAAGGACAAACTGTCTGGAATCAGGCGGGTCGTCATGGAGACTGATATCTGCTTGTACTTGTTTTTGCAAAGCTGCACCTGAGGGCATGTGCTTGCTTATAAACAGCTCGGTACTATCACCAAGTGGAAAAAGCAAAGGCCCAGAAAATTGCATGTGAACCGGGCTACAGCCCCCCGTACTGCCCTCTCTCTGCCATAAGATCATCGCTTCGGATTTGCAACGTTACGTTGGCTGCTGTGATAGCGAGCACGACAGGCCGGGAACTTCTTGAATGTTTTTGATTTGCTGAAACTGGAATTTTTCAGAGGTCCTGATAAAACTTCCCTTAAGAACATGTTTCAAATCCAGGAGGGACTTTCTTGTCAGACCGCGAGCGAATGAGAAACAGCCAGATAAAAAGGGCATGAACTCGCAGTGTGAGCAACAGAGACCAAACCCCCTGCTCATCCCGCTGGAGACAAGATGCATGAACTCACCGTCCCGGTGAGTCCCCGGAGAACGGGGTCAGCCCGGGAGCTAACTCTGCTTTATCTTCTGGTGGAAAAATTTCAGGTCTCGTCTTGACAGGGAATGGGAAAACGCTGGTGATTACATGATGTTTTTGGACTTGACAGCGCCGTTTCTTGCCTGGCGTTAGTGGCAGGTTGTGACGAGGCGTTAGCAGGTTGCGGGATGATCAAAGGGAGAGGGGAGGGCTTCCCCAGACCAGGGGGATGCTGGGTCTCACTCCAACGCCACCTTAGAGCAGAGGGCAAGAAAGACCAGAGGTTTCTGCCTCCCCCCCATTGGCTTTGTCCTGTTTTTTCTTTAAAATGATAAACAGTAGCAGTCAGCCGATAATGATTTAGTATGTGAAAATCCTGAGCCTTATCAGTGTCCCTATCCCGACTTCTTTTAAGTCCCCCGTAGAAATCTCATGAGCACCAATATATAAACCAGCTGAGTTTGTACCTACAGAAGGTAATGTGGCTGAGCCTCATAAATCCCACCGGTTTATACATATCAGCCCAGTTTCCTCAGCAGAGGGAAAACTGCCAGGTGCCAGCAGGGATGAAGAGAAGGGCTTGTGCTGGCTGGGGGCAACCTCGAAAAGCGCTTCGCACCCCAGATGTCAGCAGCGACGGGGGCTCCAGCATGAGCGCTGCAGTGCCTTTGGGATG
>NW_009647271.1:1777116-1798504 GCF_000708025.1 Charadrius vociferus | reverse complement strand
GTTGCTGACCCGGCCTCTCTCCTCTTTCCAGCCAGGAACAATTTCTCCTAAAAACTGACAGTCGAGGCAGCTCTGCAAAACAACTCGAATGCCTCTAGGCGGCACGAGAGCGTGTCTGATCACAGCGGCACACGCAGCCCCTCGCTCCTTGTCCAGCTCTGCGTGCACTGCTTGCAGATCCCAGGGTCAGGGAGTCCTTTCTGGTCTCTGTCCCCTGTCGTTGTATATAGTTGTGGGTTGGAGGTGGCATAGGGTGCTGTGCAGAGCACCCCCCGCCCCAGGTTGTCCCCCAAAGTGCTGAGAGGCTGATGTGGGGTTTCCCAGCGTGAAACTGGAATCAGGCCCTACATCTGTGTGTGCTCACAAAATCCTCTGTTTGGATGAAACCTCTGCAAGGACCGGCTGGAAGGTCCTCATCCTCCGGACAATGTGAGGAGCTGGTCCTGCACAGCCCAGGACCATTACCTCTGTCCCCATGGTGTGCGAGCCCCAGGTTAGTGCTGGGGCAGCAGTCACTTCTTTCTTTCCTTTTATTTCTGAAGAGATCTGCTTGATCAAAATGATGGTGCCTGCAACTGGACCACCCAACCATCACGTCTCTGCCCCCCCCCAACCAAAGACAAGGAGTGATTTCCTCAAGTGCAAGCCCTGGTTTTAATACCGACCTGCCTTTCAGGGGGAGGTGGAGTCAGGTAAGAGATTTCTTGAGATACAGAGTGAAGCCCATCTCACCTGTCTCGGACACACACCTCCTTCAGCAGTGGGGCAGCACGCTCTGGAGGTGTCTGTCTCCTTCCACTGACAGCAGAGAGAGCCTCAGGGACTAGCTTAGGCTCATATGGACACTTAGGAAAGAAAATCCAAATTAAATAAAGGTTTATGGATTAAACTCCTTGGTAGCAGACCCTTACAAGGAATTCAGTTTACTTTTATTCATTTAAGGAGAACTAAACTGAGTCATGGTCACTTTAATTCTGCTACAAACAGCACAAAGAAGTTCAATGTGGCTTATCTTAATCCACTTGAAAAATCAATTCAGATTAATTTTCTTGAGTGTCTTGCATAGTTTGCCTTTGATTTTTCACATGTTAATTACTTTTATTGTGCGTGGCTGAAGCCTAGCATGACTGTAGCTTCCATCAGTCACAGAAAATGCTGCTGTGGTTATGTGCAGACTTTAAATACAAAGCTCATATGTTCAGTAATCAGGATGAAGAATGCCCCTGGATGGGTCCTGTAAACCATTTCACAGAACCGCTGTGGTTGGCAGGGACCTCAGGAGGTGTTGAGTCCAGCGCCCCTGCTCAGAGGACAGTGAACTGGGGCAGGCTGCTCAGGGCCACGTCCAGTTGGGTTTTAATATTTCCAAGGGTGGAGAGTCCAAAACCTCTCTGGGCAACCTCTTCCAATGGTTGATGACCTTCACAGTAAAAAAGGTTTCTCTCATGTTTCAAAAACACTGTTTTCTATTTTTCTGTGTCCTTTAGCATGTGATGGAGAGCCAGTAACAATGACAAAGTGACCAACGCTGTTCCATGGGAACAGCTCTACCCGGATCATCCCAAAGGATTCGAACACAGGTACCAAGTACTTTAGCTGCTACTATTTTGAGGTTGAGATACCTGGGACGGGCGTTTAGCTTGGCATGACGTACAGAAGCATTGACCAGACAAGCTCAGAAAGCAACAGCTGCACCTCGGGAACAACTTCTCCTGGAGCATCCTGCAGAATGGGAAGGGGTTTTCTGCATGGCACAGGAGATGCCCCTCAAATGGATGTGTTTGGTAGGACAGGCATCTGTCTGAACTACCTCAGCAGGACCTTGTCTTTTACGGGGTCACCTATGATGACATGACCTTGATGCACCAGTTTGAGTATGATTTTATTGAGCCCCTCTACCATGACTTTTGGCTGGATAAGAAAGAAAACTGCCAGGATAATGTGACATCATAATCCCAGCCTCCTTGCCTTCCTCTGGGGAGCTGCTCCCTTGAAAGCATCTGAGCCAGAAGAACTGACCAGTGCTTAGGTTACGGTGTGATGCCAGTGCTTTTGCTGCGGGTAGCTGGGTGAAGAGGGGAGAGATGTTTCAATACTCTAGTAATCTGGTTCTGAGCACCCCATATTTTAGAGGTGGACAAGGCTTGAGAGTTCATGCAGTTGCTTGTCCGGGGATCAGTGCAGATTGTTCCCAGCAGTACCTCCATTAATATTCCATTTAGTATGAGTTAAAGGCTTTTTTTTTCTTCCTCCCTCCCGCCCCCCCACCCCCCACAAGGATGATGGTGTGTCACTGCTTACCAAGCCAGTGTACATGAGCAGACGGAAGCCAGGCAGACCAAGGCTGTGTTGCCATTTTCCCTGCTGCACCTGGATTAAAGGTCTCAGCCCCCAGCTCAGTTCTCAGCTGTCTTCAGGGTCAGGGTGGCACTGGGGCAGTGAAAAGTGCCTCTTGGTCCTCCCACCCCCAGGTCTGGACTGAGAGCTATGCGTTGGGCTGGTGCGGGCATCACTTTGGGCAGGAGAGAGCCCACGCAGTGTCCCCCAGGAACAGCCAAACCTCTCCTCTTCCTTCTCCAGAGGTAACTGGGAAGGGGGTGGAAAGCGCTGGTGGGGAGCAGCAGAGGCTGCAGAAGTGTGGGAACTGGAGGATGAACCGGCACTGGGCTCTGTGCCTTCCCCAGCGGAGGAGCAGCTCAGCCCGCGCCCCGCAGGAGGGTGCTCTCAGCCCGCTGCCGGCTCCGCTGCCTTCCTCGAGGCCCCCCTGGTGGTTCCCCCTTCCCTGTCCCCCGCCCCCCCAGCCCTGCCGCTGCGTCCTCCAGGCTCACTGCCGGGGGACCCCACAGGGGTCCCATGTTAAAGGTGGGTGACCGAGGGGTGCGCTTGTGTTGGGTGACAACTTACTTGCCCCAGCACCCCCTCACCCTGCCCATGCTCCCCTTCCCCTGGGCAGCTTTCGGCTTGACCACAGCTTTCGGAGCCCAATGGCAGCAGGGGGGACTGCTGTAATAGGGTCCCATTGTGGGTTAACTTAGCTGTGCACTCTGCAGAGTGACCTTTTGGGGACCTAAAGTGACGTTTGCAGCCCCCTTGCGCCCAGGGCCAGGAAAGAAATGGGTGAGAAGCACAGAAAATGCCCTGCACACACCGTTGCTCTTCAGTGGGACAGGCCAAGCTGCGGGCAGCAGATCGGGGAAGCTGCAGGGACTGCTGAGAAACCAAAAGCTTCCACCCTCCAAAAGTCAGCAGAGCCAGAAGAAAAAGAGAAAGAAGCTTTTACAAAGCACTTTGCAGAACAGGTGAGTCCATCATCACCCCATTCTGCAAGTGGGGAAACTGAGGCAGGGGTTGGTGAAACCATTTGCCAGCAGTCACCTCGCAGAGAAACGCATGTAGGTCTCAGGGTGCCTGGTCAGCACTGGGCCAAGCGCAGTGTTAGTACCGAGTTTCTGCCTTTATCCCAGGTGCTTTCAGCCTTGGGACTGTGATGGATAAACGTTTACCGTGCTCTCTGTACAAAACAAACACAGAAGGGGCAAGGTAGGGTAGAGGAGAAGAAAAGGCACCAAGGCATGGGAATCCATGCATGGTCCTTCCACTGCTCACCAAAGGGTTGGCCAGAAGCCAGATTTTAATTTTTGAAAGTTTTCCTTGGGGGAAAAAGACAAATAAAACACCAAACCAAAGCCATTGGCTGTGGAAATCCAAATGTTTTAAGTTTATTCTCATTTAACCTCTATAAAAATCTGTGAAATGGAAAAAGAAATCTGCTTTCTTATGACCCAATAAGTCAAGAGTTAATGTTTCATAAAATGGTCCAACAAGACCCCGTGTCTCGGAGATGAAGCTGGACAGTGGCAGAAGCCCATTTCCATAGTGAGGGCAGTAACAACCAGGTCCCTTAGCAGGTCCAGGGTGGCTTCTCCTTTGCCAAAGGCCAGTAAATGAGCAGATGTGTAGCTGAAGGAGAAGTTGCTCTGGTGATGGGTATGTAACAGCTGGTGCTTAGAGAGGCTCTTTGGTCTGTGTTATGAGAAATGCCAAATTACACAATTAAATCAGTCCCTGTTGGTTCTAAGCCTTATGGATCTGTAATCCTAAGGGTGCACTGATGGATTTACTGCCATTTCACCGGTACTCATTACAAGAGTATTTTACTCCAAGACACTAACTAGAGCAAAGGGTCTGTAAATTGCACCCAGGCATCAGCCCCGGCAGAAGAGGATCTGATGCTGTAGAGGGTCCAAAGGGGATGGCATAGCTGGAGCAGAGGCTCCCCACTGGCTGCGTGGCTTTGGAGGGGCTTTGAAATGAGGATTTGAGTGAGCCTCCAGCAATCCCAGGGACAGGGTAGAGCACTGCTTCTCCTCTCTTTGCAGGCTGAAGTGTCCTTTCTCCTGGCAGCATGCTGCACCCGCACTGGGAACGTCCCTGGCTGTGTCCGTGCCTGCACTTGTTCTGCCAGAAATGAAATTTCATGTAGGAGAGATGTGCTTCCAGTTCACCCTGGCATGGACAGAAGGGAGAAACAGCCACAAAACTTGCTCATCTTGAGCTGTTGCAGACGTGGGACCAGCCATGGACCCAACTCCCACGTTCAGCTGCAAAAATAACTCCTGTACCCAGGCTCAGTCCTGCTCCCCCTTCACCCCCAGCGTAGCACCACCAAATTCCACTTCCCAGCACCCGTGTAGTGAGTGCCCCTGGCCACAGGCAGGGGTCACGGTGGTGGGACCACGCAGCCCCGTGCCCCAGTGCCACAGCTAAGGACAGAGCTGGAGAAACCTCCACCCAAAGCTGGCTCTGCTGCTCTGCTCATCTCTCATTTCAGCTTGGCAGCCCATGCCCGGGAGTTACATATTTTATCCCCGGAGTGCCAAGCTGCTCCATCCCCAGGCTGCGTTCAGGGATTGGCATGCAAATAAACCCACTGCTGCCTCAGACTGTGATAATTAAAAGTGAAGTTGTAAAACAAGCAGCATCAATTTTTGGTGCACGTCCCCAGCAACACATGGTGATTGGACCGAGTGAGGAGACATTTCCAGCTACGCAGCAAACTCTAAATAGCCTGGAGAGAATACATGGGAATTTAGCTTGTGCAGCAATTTCAGATGTCAAAACAAGTTTCCTTGTTAATATGAAACTATTTGGACTTTGCATTTTTAATTAAAGCTTTTAATTATCCAACTGTATTTTATTAGCTTTTATGAAGACAGCTGCTTTAAACGCTATAAGCCAAATCTGTGCTCTGAAGCACTACTTGTCCGAGACGGGGTTTGGGTTGTGAACAGCCTTCATTGTGAGTAAATGGGGTTGTTTAATTTAAACTAGAATTTACTGTCCCGGCTCAATTGAAAGTCTTTTACGGCAGAGACAACAAATAGCCTCGGTGGGAGCGTTGGTGTGCCCGTGGCTGGGAGGGGATGCCGTGCTGGCTGCCCGGGGACTCGCCCCTCAGCCCTTTCCACCAACTGCTTCTGGACAGGGTTCCTCTGCCCACCTCACCTCCCTCCTCACGTTGTTTTGTCTTTGAGTACTAGACCGAGACTGAAAAGGGTTGAAGCCTCTTGGAGCCTTGTGATGGGTTTTGAGGTGCCGAGGCTGGTGCTGCTGGTGGGTCCCTGCGGAGCAGTGGAATTGTCGTCTCCAGCGCAGGGAACAGGGGGACTCGCTGAGCTCTGGTTTGCAGGAGGTCAGGCTTCAGAGCTGGTCTTCTGCGCCTGCTCTTCAGTACTGCGATTGCAGACTATCCTTATCAAGCAATAGCTAGCACTTGTGGTCCTGTTCATAACATGGATTTCTTATTTTTTGGGATCACGTTATTCACAACTGCAGCGTGACCTCTCTTGGTTTACAGCACGCTGATAGTTTAGCAGATTGTAGAAGCCTTTATGTCCTGCCTGTGCAGGAGAAGAGTCAAAGAAGAACAGAATATCTGAATATATTGCAAGGGAAGAGCTGACAATCAGAAGAGGGTTTCTGGCTGGAGCGCAGCCCTGTGCTGAGCTCAGCGCCAGCTTCATGGAGAGTGCTGCAGTTCGAGCCCTTACTCTTCATCACTGTCAAGAATCAGCAAAATGTACTAAATCATCTGTAATTTGCTGAGAAGAAAGGCAAAGCGGGCAGCTTTTAAGCACCGATGCAGGTCAATCCATAGCTGCTGAGCCCCAGCAGGATTGCAGGCTGAAGCGACGATAGCCATGCGTGAAGCTGAAAGGGCAGCCCAAGACCCCGCGTGTGCGTTCCTGCCTTAGAGGACAGATCAACAGCCTCAGCGTTGGGCAGGACTGCGCTCACCAGACCTGCGTGTAGCTGCCGGCCATGAACTTTCTTCTGTCCTCTTTTGTGTTTCAGGGGAGTTTAAGCTGGGATTGATACAGGTGGAATATTGTTCAAAGGAGATGCCACCACCAAGCATGACATGTAGGGGCCAAAAGGGCAGCAAAGCAGATGCTGTTAATGAACGCGTCTATACGCTTGTCCATGGGCTGGAAGATCAATGAATTGAATATCTTCTGGCTCGCCTTGGACCAACGCCTGTGCTGACAATTCGTACCTGTCGAGCACTGCAGTGCAGATGGATTCCTCCGAGGGATGGATTCAGAAGTATTTCCCATTTATCCCGTTCCCAGAGAAAGCTGAGTTTGAATGGTGGGCTGCCCCATGCTTGGGAATGTTGTTTCTCTCATGACAGCATCTGTGTCCAGCCGTACACTGGGAAGGGCACTGACTCCCAGGCAGGAGCATGTCCTGGGAGACCCCTGGATGGAAATGGCAGTGATGGGGATCGCTCAGGGCAGACCCAGCTCCTCTGCACGTGAGATACTGTTTTTTGGGTACTTTAATGTCTTCAATCAAAAGGGGCTGGCCTGCAGGTGACACTCTGTAGGATGTTGGGACAAGGCACAGGGAAGGAAGCACTTTGCAGATGCTGGGGTAAAGGGATTTGCTGAATGTTTTTCTAGAGTATTTGAGGTCAAATCAGAATGGGACCGCAAGGTACCAGTGATCATTAAAAATCCCACCACATCCTTGTCACATCTTTCTGGAAATATTGCCCTGAAGCTGGTGAATGCCTCTTGTTTTACGCTTATGTGAGGGTGGACATGAGTCCCATCTGGACCTGCCGAGGAAACGCAGCAATGTGATGATAAGGAGCTGGTAGGATGAGCAGGCAGGGATGAGGGCAGCGTGGGTAAGCTCATAAATCTTGGGCTGGGACCAGCAGTTAGAGGCTCTTCAGAGTGAGCAGGATGGGGACAATGGCAGCAAGGCAGCAGGACCAAAATCCTGGGGAGAGCTGAGTGCTGGTGCTGGCTCGTGCACACAGTGTTGCTGTCTGAGGCCCACAGGGACCATGTGCAGGAGGTTGGGCGCTTTCAGGATCCAAAGAGCTCTGGAGCATAGATCAAGGCTTGTCCTTCATGCTTCTGCACGGATGGCGGGTGAGTTCAGCCTCGGACAAGGCTGGGCTAGCGCTTAACTGGCAGCATGGACAGCCCTGGCTCTGCTGGACCTGGGATGGGAGCTGGAGAGTTTCCAGTCTGCCTTGTTTATCCAGGGCATAAGGATAAAGTGAAGGATTGTTGTGCTGCTCTATAAGTGTGTGAAAAACATTCAGGAGCACACAATGGTTTTAATGAAATGAAGCGTTTTGAAAAGACCCCAATCTTGCCTGGAAAAAAAAAAAAGTATTTTAATGGTTCGCAAGAGTTGGAAGTTGTGAACAAGTCTGCCCAATTCCCCTTCAGCCATTAAAGCTGGGTCAGAAAAAAGTACCAGGAAAGCCTAAATTCTGAACTCTCAGTAATAAACCTGTTTCTGTACAAAAGTCTCTGTCATTAAGAAGAAATGAGGAGCGAGGAGGAAGCAGAGTGCTGGGTGTTTGCAGAGCATGTCAGGATGTGGAGCGCAGCAGCTCCCTGCATGTCCCACTGGGCTACTCTGGGGTGGTAGATCCCTTTTCCTTGGTCCTTTCTACTCCCAAGGGTTAAAATACCTGTGTGACAGCCCTACCTCGCACATGGCCTTGGTGTCCTGTTGCACCAGCCATTGTGGCTTGATCCTGCCTGGTGCTCAGTGCTGTCGTCTGGGGGATTCCTACAGCAAAGACGCTCTGGGACAGAGCAGCATCTTGCCCCAGCAGCACCGAGGCTGTGAAGGAGACCCCAGGGCTAGCAATGCTCTTGCCAGCAAGTATTTGTGTCTCAATGCCAAGAAGTGCCATGCGTTTTCCTTCTGCCTTTGACTACCTCTTTTTTTTTTTTTTTTTTTTTTCTTTTTCTTCCCCTTTGGGATATTTTAGGGGAGATTTCCAGCAAAAGATGCAGTATTCTGTGTCACTATCCAGGCCTTGCTGCAGCTGAGAGCTCGTAATGATGAAGATTTAATGCAAATCAAATGGACTTTTCATCTTAGCAGAAAAGTATTTACAGCCCATTAAGTAGATGGGAAAACTGGTCATTTTTTTTGGAGGGGAGCAGAGAAAAAAAAATAGTGCTGTGTAAAAAAATGGCCACAAAAGGCTCTTAGCTTGAGAAATTTAGCCTGAGAAATTTATCAGCTTTGGGGATGGAAAAGTCATCATTTATATATAAAAATATATCACTTTTAATTACACAGCCAACTTCAGCTTTACTCATTAGCTACTTACGCTACTCTGCCAAGTTACACAGTGGCGAACTGGCTGGAATATTTTATATGGCATTCTATCCTGGATCAGAAAAGTCAGCATGTGGCTCCATCAGCCTTTGTTTTCCTCTGTCATGGGGTAGGGAAATGAATGCAAAAAAATGGAGAAAGGCTGGAAGATAGGAAGGGAAGAGGAAGGTGAGTGCCTGGAAATGCGGTAATGCGTACATTCAGGATGGTCGGCTCCGGTACGTGTGGGTGCCTTTGGGTCTGCAGCTCTTTGCGGATGGGTGCTCTGCTCCGAGGCCGTGCAGCCAGGGCTGATGGTGAGGTATCCAAGACGGGAGCATCCCAGGTGAGGGGGCTCCAAACTGCCTTTTTTAGGTCTGACCCCTCTTCTTCACCTGGGTCACATCCACATCTCCTCCTGTCTTATGCTTACGCCATCTTCAAATAACTCTGATAAAGCCCTGACTCGTTGCTGGGGTAGCCAATTTCTGCACCTAATCACTCTCGCTTCTAAGACAGTTTTTCTTAATGCCTTGCCTGAAATATTTCCATTTGTAGCTTCGGGCCCCAGCACTCCTTGTTTTACCGTTTCCAGATCATTTGAATAATCCCCCTTTCTCCTTTGATGGTATTTCCCTGGAGGTATTTATAGCATTATCACACTCCCCATTTAATCTGCTTTCTTACAGACTGTATAAAATTAAACTCCCCCATCTCCTCTCCTTTGCCTGCTGTGCCCTCTCAGCTTTGTGTGTTTGTGGCAGCTTGTTTTGAGCTGTCTCTAGTTTGGGGTGACCCCTTTGATCCCCCATGGGAAGCCACGGCCGAGGGCAGCCCATCCTGGTGCAGCAGCACAGGGCTGTGCAGAGCCCGGGGGGTGTGCAGTCCCGTGGAGGGTTTGCAAAGGACCCCGTGTAGTTTAGGGCATCTGTCAGCATATCCCCAGGTCAGGAGAGCTTTTGCTGGGAAGCCCAGTGTGGTCTCAGCAGCATGTCTATGTTGTTTGGTATGAACAGCAGGTCAAGGCAGGTGATTCTACTCCTCTACTCCGCTCCCATGAGACCCCACCTGGAGTACTGCGTCCAGCTTCGGAGTCCTCAGCACAAGGAGAACATGGACCTGTTGGAGTATGTCCAGAGGAGGACCACAAAGCTGATCAGAGGGTTGGAGCACCTCTCCTATGAGGACAGGCTGAGAGTTGGAGTTGTTCAGCCTGGAGAGAAGGCTCTGGGGAGACTTTATAGCAGCCTTCCAGTATCTGATGGGGGCCTACAAGAAAGCTGGGGAGGGACTTTTTACAAGGGCATGTAGTGATAGGACAAGGGGTAATGATTTCAAACTAGAAGAGGGGGGATTTACATTAGATAACAGGAAGAAATGTTTCCCTGTGCGGGTGGTGAGCCCCTGGCGCAGGTTGCCCCGAGAAGCTGTGGCTGCCCCATCCCTGGAGGTGTTCAAGGCCAGGTTGGACGGAGCTTGGAGCAACCTGGGCTGGTGGGAGGTATCCCTGCCCATGGCGGGGGGGTTGGAACTGGATGATCTTTAAGGTCCCTTCCAACCTAAACTGTTCTGTGAACAGTGCTAAGATGACCCTAAAATGTGCCTGGTGTCCCAAGAACAGTAGCAGGCAATCTTGCACCCCAACCAGCTGGAGATTGGTGGGGTGCAATGGGTCCTGCTGGTTCAGCCAGTGAACCTGTAGAGAGGAACCAACAGCGGGGGAATTTGGAGAGGTTCTTCCTTGGAGATTTGGGGTATTTTCTGAGGACAAAAGCCACAGCAATGTCAGCTGCTCTGAGCATGGGGGACACTGGAAGGGCACCCCAGCACGCCTACTCCTGCTGTGAAACCACACAAATCAAATGCAGCCAAATATCTGCCCTTTTTACCCATGGAAAAGGTCAGGCAGAGCACAGGGTGTTTCAGAGAAGACCTTTTTGGTCTCCTAATCCATTCCTTCCACCCGGCTGCTGCTGCCTCCTTCTCCCCTCCCTTCCTATCCCTGGTGGCAGAAGAGCTCAATCCACTCTCGCCGAGCCAAGCTGGTGCCTGTGGCTCGTGCGGGTGGGGAGCAGAGGGTGTCAGGGGCAGCGCCAGTGGGATATTTTAAATTGAAGCTCTTTTTCAGGGTCAACCACATCTTTGGAAACAAAAGTCTTACAGGAAACGTCTGTTTTCCTCCCTCCCCCCCCCTTCAGAAACTGAAATGTACATTTTTGCATTCTGGAAGAAAAGTAAAAAATTTCCAGTGAAAATGGAAAATAGTTGATGTTTTTAGAACTTGCCCCAAAGGAGGGAGACCTTCACTGTTTTTCTTTACCTACAGCATCCCAGGCCAAGCTGGATGATTGCACAAAGCTGCTGGAAGTCAGCAGACCCTGGGTTAGAGATGCATGGCTTTACCTCTGCGATACACCAGCTACAGAGGTCTTGTTTCTTCCTGGTCCATCCATGATTGATGTTATATCCCCAGAGATGGTCTCAAGCAGAGGGAACAGCAGAGAGCAGGACTTCATAGTTCCTTTCCAGTTTGGGGGAGCCTGAAGCCACGGGCAGCAGTGGGGAATGGGGGGGCTGCTCAGTGGAAAATGCCAGCACCAAGATGGATGTAATCCCCCTGCAACGGGCAAAACTAGATTACTGGGGAGAGGGAAAATAAACCTTTGAAATGCTTATATCTAATCAGTAACTGTGAAAAGATATCTCCCTGGCAGCATGATACTGACTGACAGGAGGCTTTGAAACCTGGGCTGGGGAATATGGGTAGATAAATACAGCTTTTCCCCTTTAATGGGAAATATTCCCTTCAAATACAAAAACCCATTTCCCTCTCCCGCTTTCTGCCAAAGGAATTGGGAATGGGAACCTGTGGACAGGGTCCAGTGTAAATGTGAAACCTGAAGGTTCCTGACGAAACAGAGAAACCGAGAGTTTGTAGCTCTTGTGGCCAAGATTTGGGTGGGAGCTGCCTGGTTTTGTAGTAGATGCCCCTGTTGCTGCAGTTGTATTTTTCCCCCACTGCAAACAGTACTCGCCGTGCACGGCCGCGCAGGGCTGCCATGGCACGGGTCTCTGCGGGACAGGAGGCTGAGAGCACTGCCTCACGTTCCTTTCTGGCTCATAGCACCCAACACCTTGTGTCACCCAGTAAACTGGAATTAATGGGCAAAGTTCACAGTAGCATCATTGTTTTGCACGTGTGGAATATTGAAGGCAGCCCTCCCTTTTTGCAGTGACCTAACTGGCAAGAAATCAAGGGACGCTCAGAGCAAAAAGGAAAAAAACCCAAAACAACAAAACCCCCCAAAACCTCAAGTCTTATGTCAAACCTTAAGTCCTTTGACAGAGCAGTAAATAATGGATCTGGTGACCTAGACCTGCAAATATTTACATTCCCTTGGCTTGGCTGATAGCAGGGGTTCCTCTTACCATGTCTCACCTAATTAGCAGAGGGCTACAAGAATCCAGTGGTAGGTTCTGGTTTCTTTTTCACCTCGTTTGTAATGCATGCCGCTCTCTGGCTTGCCACGTAGCTTGCACATGGGTACATGTCAGCAATAACATATGGGCAAGGTGTGTGGTTACGCCTGGGGACTGGCAGGACACAAATGCAGCAGCAGCTTGGAGACTGAGAACAAGTTCCTGCAGCCACCCAAGAAGGTGCTGGCCTTGATCCCCTCTTAGTCTCGGTTGCAAAACCTGTCTGAGGGCTGCCAGAGATCCAAAATTCACAGTGGACTGCGAACTCCCTGATTTTAGGATTTGTCCACCCCAGGGGCTCAGCTGGCTGTGTCTGTGCTCCTAATAAAACCGTGCCTGTACTGCTGCCTGGGAACAGTTCCTGGTCCATCCTCTGCCCTGATCCGTGCCCAGGCACAATTTGGAAGGGTGCTGGTTGGCACGGGTCAAAACCTGTGGTCAGGAATGTCCACATGGATAAACAATCAAACTCTATAGATTGCAAGTTCATGTTCAGACCTGTGTCCTGGCTCGGTTTAGTTTACCTGTACAGAAGGAACTTGCAGAGAGCAGGACCATTTTGTGCAGATGTAGGAACGTGTGATAGGACACATACACAGCTTAGATGGTTACAAAAAAAAAATTAAAAAATATGGTGGAACAGTAACTGGCTACAGTTGATCAAACTGCAGTGTGGTGAGTGGACAGAGGATGTTGAAGCTAGCTCCAGCCCAGCTGGTCTGCATGTGGGTGCAGAGGAGCTGGGCCTGTGTGGGGCTTGCTGTGGGGCGATATCTCCCTGGGGTTACAGCAGACATGCCCATGGGGAGAGGATGTGATTGCCTGATGCTGCCTGACCTGGAAGTAGAGAAGCAAAGGCAGAACTAGCTCCAGGTCAGGACACCCCGTCAATGGAAACTATTCTTCATTTTGAAAAATTCAATTTAAAGGTCTCCTTTTGATGGAAGCCTGACTATATTCCTCAAACAGCTTTTAGAACAAATGGTTCCAAAATAGTTACGTGATGAAATCGTTAATATGACCAACAATGGCAGTTTGGGAGTAAAGTTTAAGTCTTCTTTACACCAACAGATGAGGGGTTTTTTTTGCAACACAAGCCCTGCAGGTCAGAGGTAGGAAATGCCAAAGCAGGAAAGAGGAATTTCTTTGCTGTTTGTTTTGGTTGGTTGGTTTTGGTTTGTGGTTGCTCCCCCCCCCCTCCCCCCCGGCATATCCTTACCCCTCTTTCACCTATGTCTTTACCCCAAGCAGTGCCCCAAAAATTCTCAACTTTTTAAAGTATCCCTTTAGAAAAAAAAAGAAAGAAAAATCTACTTTCTAACCCTAATGATGGGTTGGAAATGGGGTGCTAAAGTACTAAACACTTAGGTAAATATGTTTCCATTGTTCTATTAAATCATAGTTTACTCTTTATAATTGCAGCACTTTAACCGGGCACAGAAAGCAAGTAGGAGCAGACCCTCCCTTTCCATTGCACTGAACTGGAAGTATGTGGCTTTGTAATTGTGTTTGTTTTATGGACCAGCTGAGGCTCATGGACCATCAGTGGTCTGCAGATCCCAGCTGAGCAGCTCTCCAAGCCCACATGCTGTGGGTGACCTGCTGCTGTCCTGGAGGCTGTCTGGCTCATGAAATGAATACTGGCTATAAATATTTGGACCTGAGAGGGCATCTATTCCCTGCCTGCTCTCAGCTCCTATATGAGATATGAAGATACGTCAGAGCACGTGTGCTTCAGGGCAGGATGGAAGATCACCCCCCAGTGACTCCAGGCTGTAGGGTGGAGGGCTTTTGCTCCATGTCCTGCAGTTAGGTAGGGGATAGAGAGGGAGCCAGGGGCTCCCAAACAGAGCCTGGGTTTGGTGAAGGCTGTTAGTTGGAGAGCTTGCTGCTTTCTCTGAGCTCTTGATGGGTTTTAAGCACTGTGAAGGCTGTTTAAAAACGATCTTACTTTGTTAATTAGACCATTTTACCCAGCAGATGCACAGATCCCGCTTTGCTGACAGCCATGCTGGTAGGGTTTCTACTTTCATAGCCCTGCTCCCACCAAGTAATCAATCAAATCTGTCTCATCTCCATCTGTGGGTCACTTCACCTCCACCAACAATGCCTAAGGAAAGCAGGATGCATGGAGCATCCCTTGGAGCATGTACAGACCCACAGGCTCTCGTTTCCCAGCTGCAGCTATGCCGGGGAGAGCTGTATCTCTTGATCGCGCCCTTTCTGCTGCTGCTGAGCTGTTCCCCAGCAGTCATAGACTGTGCCTGGCTTGTTCTGCTGGAAACGAGTGGTATGGGTCTGCCGGCAGGCTGGGAGCTGGCACAAACCCCCGGCAGGGAGGCAGGCTGGGACACATAGGGTGTTCGCGTGGTACCAGGGCAAACACCTGCAGATACGCATGCTGCCATGCATGCGGTGGGGTGGGCTGACACAACCACACCATGCAGCTGTGCGTGTGCCTTCACGCTGGGCTCTGCTTGCCTCAGTTCCAAAACTCGCCCTGGTTTTAGCTTCATTCTTTTTCCTCCGTCTCCCACCAGAAATGCTGAGCATGGGGAGAGAACCTGAGATCAAAGATGAACAGTTTTCATCTCCTGAAAACAAACTTCCTGCTTCTTTTTTTTTTTTTGTGACCCGCTGTTGGCCAGGTGCCTGCAAACGGGAGGTAAAGCATTGCTCTTGGGTTGGATGGGTATTGCCTGGTGTGAGAAAAAAGGACCCAGGGACAATCTGACTCCCCCCTCCTGCTCTGCTGATCACCTTTGATACCTGCGTGGCTCTGCCCAGGTGATGGGCAAAGCCTGGGTACTGTGTGCAAAGGCCATTCTTCCTCTGAGCTGCAGGTATTGCTTAAAAATGCCCTTTTCTTGCCTTTCATAGACATTTCAGCAGCATCCAGCACTGCAGAGTCCATGAGCTCCATTTCTTGACTGAACAGCTTTTGCTTCTGCTGGGGCACTCAGCTAGCTCTTCCCAGAGTCCAAATAAAACTTTAAATGAAAGAAAAACAGCCCGGAATGCAGGGTTGTGTGAGATGCTGGCCCAGCTCAGAGGAGCTCTGCTGCACAGGGATGGCCTTATTTTACTTCCTTTTCATCCCGGTGTGCAACGATGCAAAGCCCCTTTGAATTAAATTATTAAGCTGGTGATAAGAACATCATGCTCAATTTGTTGGCGTTCCGCTAAAATGTCACATACATGATTTATATGGAGGAACGGATAAAAAGAGGGGTACAATTATGAGGTTGACCCTACATAAATTAAGGAGAAGAGCTACGCCCCACCCCAAGCCAAGTTGTTTTTGCTGGGGTGGATTGGTTTACAGAACGACGGCGCTGCCTGTAGACATGCTGAGGGAAGGGGGAGCAGTGGGCTGGATGTAAAGGGGCAGGCTGGGCGTGCGGGGTGGCAGCACGAACTGGTGGACTGGGTTGGGGAGGGAAAAAAATAAAGGGTGGGAGTTTGTGCAATAGCCAAACAGCAGCAGTGGCTCTTGGGAATGAGTACTAACAGAAAACGGCTCCTACACCGCACTGTGTGTATTGCTGTTGGGCTTTTTATTTGCCAAAATGCTCCCTTCAAAATGTGTGCACTGAAACGTTTCAGTGGAGGGAGGGAAAAGCCACTTCTCGCTCCGTTGCTTACTGTGAGTCATGAGCAGAACAACTGCTACCTGATGTAGGCTCTTGTTTGAAAGCTATAATAAACCCACCCTTGTGTCTGTCTTCAGGGCCCCTTTCTCCCTGGACTGCTCAATGCCAAGAAAAGAGGTCATGAGGAGGTGAGCATGTGGAGCTGAGGACCTGGAGAGCCAACCAGAAGGCTGTGAAGATGGACTGGAGTGGCGCAGCAGAGCCCAGTCCCTGCAAGGACGCTGAAGGTGCATGGTGAAGCAGCAGATACACCAAAGCACAAGACATGTCTATGGCTAGCTAGGGCTTGAGAGAAGGTTTAGCTGTTTTCTCTGCCATGTGATTTCTTTGGTTTCTTCTTAAGTCATGCTCATTGTCTCCGCTGGGCCGATGGGGTCTTGCTCTGGCTCTCGAAGGTGAGTTTGATAATGACGTTATGCGCAGCCAGAAAAGAGCCGTGTTTCCCCACAGGCAGCCCCAAGAACATGCATTGAAATTGTGACCTATTGGGCCTTCAGCTACTGTGCGTTGGACCCCACACAGCCCTGTGAATGCCTCTTTATCTTACTTCGCCATGCTCCCTGCTTGTCTAGGCTGGGGGCCTTGCATCATTCTTACAACACTTCTCAGCCTGACCTGTAATGCCCTGGGTTGTACAAACAGTCACAAGAGTGAATGTTATTCATGTCTCATACAGAGCTTGTACTATGTCTTGGGCACTGTATTACAAACTTTTTAAAAGAAAAGCAAATGAATAAAATCCAGTCAGCTTTACTCAAGGGCCAGCATCCTCCCTTCTTGTGCTGCAGCCAAGGAGGCTCCGACGGGGCTGTAATTTGTTGCTCACAATAGCTCTCTGTGGCAGGCAGGGGACGGAGAAAGCTTCCCTTCATACGGCGGCGACCGCAGTGCTACAGCCGGAGCCGCGGGCGAGCGCATCCAGGGGGGCTGCAGCAGCTGGAGGCTGCCGACGGCGTTGGATGCTGCAGCCACTCTAATCGCTCCTTCCCGGTCTTCCCAGCACGAGATGGTCAGGTCTACAGAGCCCTTCAGGTTTTGTAACCAGACGTCAGGTGCCAGCGAGCCTAAACCCTCGAGAGACCCACCCCGACCCTTCAGCCCAGCCAAAAGCCCTCCAAAACCGCCAACAACAGAAAACCCCCAAGCACAGGCACGTTAGCACCAGGTGCATTAAAATCTTAATTGTGGCTGAAGCTCTTCTTCCCAAATTTGCAAGGCTGGGTTTATGTCTTTTAATACTGAGTAAATTCAGCTTGATGCTAAGACATACTGGCTTGGTGATAAATGGTGTGTGGAGAAATGTTTTACGGGGCCATCATGGGGCACTTTATCCGTTGCCACTTGCAAGCTGCCAATTCATTCCTTATTTATTTTCAGAATTAATTTTTATTGATTCCTTCCCTTTCCATTCCCCTAGCCACACAAAATGAGGGAAGAACAAAGAAAAGGGGGTGCAGGAGGACAGGACGTGGGCTGGCTCGAGGGACTGCGGTGGGACTCAGCATGTCAGCCCAGGTCACTGGTTGAACTGGGGGGTGTTGGGCATCATTACCCCCCCGGCTCCCCGCTGACCTGTGCGACATGAGCTGTGGGTTCAAGTGCTCCTGCTGTATAAACCGTCACACAGGAGCGGGATGCTCATCAGTGAAAATGAGGGTTGAATAAATAAGGGAGAGGGAGAGGAGAGGAAGGAGCTGAGACGTGGCGTGGGGTGGGAACAGGCCCCATTAGTCCTTGTCAATGGAGGATGGCGCCTGTGCAGCCCTGCGGCTGCCATCCAGCCCCGCCTGCTGCAAGGCCCCGCTTTAATGCGGGGTTGAAAATGTTGGTGTAGGGAGGGGAAAAATGTTTTGTAAAAAAAAAAAGGAACAAAAAAAGGCCCAAATGGAGCAGACGCAGGGGGCAGTGCTGGTGAGCGGGTCAGTGGGTGTGTTTGGGGTCTGGCATGGCTCCCTGGGCAGGGCCTGGTGCTGGCCTCCCCTCAGTGTGGGCACCCCTGAGGGGTCTCGGGGATGGGGGGACTCAATCCGCCATGAAGGGGGTCAGTGCTGGAGTAGGGGCTGGGCAGGGGGCTGGGGCTGTGAGTCCCTGGGGACATGGAGGGGGAAGGGCCTGGGGACCCTCGGTACCCCCCAGGGGGGATGCGTGAGGGTGCCATACTGGGGATCCCAGTGCCACAAGACTGGTGGGAAGGCTGTGGCGGAGCTGTGGGGTTGCCTGCAAGGTGTCCCTCCATGCTGGGACAAGAGGGGGCTGCACAGGGCTGTCCCAGAGGACCTCTGCCCTCTACCAGCCAGGCTGTGGCAGTGGCCATGCTGCTCGATGGCTGTGTTTCCTCACGCTTGCCCGGAAACCCTGCAGCGGTGGCTGCTGTCTTGTCTGAAGGCAATCCCAACCCCTACAGACAAGGGGGAGGATGGTGTGGGTGGGTGCCTGTGACCACGGGTGCCACCTCCTCCCCGTGCAGTGCCACCCGCCCTACAAAACTGACAGGAAGGCCCAGGAGGAATGGCTGCAATTAACCTCGGATGCTCGGACTAACCAGCTGGCACAGCATCCAAACACAGCTCCTCTGAGCCTGGTGAGCAAAAGCCGGGGGGAAAGTGGGCACTTGAGTGCACTGAGTGCCCCCTTCTCTCCCCTCCCCATGGACATGCACTTTCGTTAGAGGGCCTGAGTGCTTTTATTGTGCTAAACCACTTTGAAGTGGAAACCAAATTGCATGTCTCCCTCTTCCTCCCAGCTCCCTTGAGCCCTCCTGGTTTTAATTAGTTCCATCTGATGTTCCGAGGCTTCCAAGAAATAAATGTGCTTTTAAACAAGTTGAAAAAAACCAGTGGTGGCAGAGCTGTCTCACCAACACACAGGCTGACAAGGGACATGCGATGAGCACAGTGCTCTGCCTGCAGGCAGGCTCAGTTTCCCCTTTTGCCCATGGAGACTGCCCTGCTGTGCGCGTTCTCCATGCCCATCAGCTCAAGTTTGCAGCCAGGTACCCTTGAGCAGTGTGCTGAGGTAGAGGATCACGGAGAAAGATGTGTTAACCTGCTCACTGTACAGGCTTCAGTGTTCTTCCTCTGCTCCCCCACCTGCTCATGCGTTGCTCTGCACTTTCTGTCTGTAGTTCAGCTTCTCAGCCCAGGTTGAACGATGCAATAACGGAAAAGAAATAATATCTCATATGCATCTCATCTCATTGCTTACAGACACTTCACCTTGCTGTACACAAACCTTTGCTGAGAAAGACCCCTGTCGGAGTGTGGAATAACTTTAAAATAAAGTCCTTCCCTCTTCTACCTGTCCCCCCTCCATTCCTATGTCATCTATGGTCCTGAGGACAGGCTGTCGGAGGAGGGCTTTATTCCCACATAAGTTAACTTTTACCTTGGTTTCCCTTGTTCTCCTGATAAGCAAAGCCAGTAATCTTAGCAATGTTTGCTCTTTTGATTTGGGAAACAGTGAGTTGGAGTGTATCCCTCTTATCTTGTCGTAATTAATCTGCTGTCTTCTGTTCTGGTTGTCAGGTATTAAGCTGCAGCGTGGCTGTGTCTGTGGATTAGGTGAAGGAGCTGACTGCAACTGCACCTCTTGGCGTTGCCAGCGTCCCAGTAGAATTCCAGGTGCTCTTACTGCAGCCTGGGCTCATCTCACAGGGAGGGAACAGCCTTCTTCAGACAGCCCATCCTGTGAGCATCCTATCCAGGCACCTCGAAACTACTTAAAAGAGCCAGACATGGAGGGGTGAGTCGTATCCTGCCCACATGAAATGTGTGCGTTTCCTGTCTACCTCCCCTCCTTAGGACACCCCCAGGTCTCCCTTCCCCAGGAGGCCCCCAATGGTGCAGGAAGCTCCCACGGCTCCGCAGCTGGGGCGGCCATTCCCTGGGGAGGCTATCGCCTGCCTCGGGGATGTCAGGTGTGGGCACCAGTTCAGTGCTGGTTTGCCCCCTTGTCACATGCCCTGGGTCTGTCCAGCTCATGTTCAGGGACACTGGGACCCTCTGGCTCTGTTGCACCCAGCAGGTACCACTTGTTATGTCCCCGAGCTGTGGGGTGTCACACACTGGCTGAAGTTCAGGTACTCCAGGAGTCACTCTGGTTGCTCCATATGTGTGTAATGCTATGAACTACACGTGCCTGCCTGGGCCCTAACTTTGTCCTCGCATTCCTGTTTTGCCATTTCCTACGTTTTTATAGATAGTGTTAGAAATGTTAGGCTGGGAGGGGTCCTCAGACATCTGCATTAAACCGCTCCCTCTCCCACAGGAAGGCAGGATCACCTATAACCACAGCCAGCTTCAGCTTCAGGGAGAACACAGCTCAAACCCCCAACTGGCAGCAGATTGCACCTCGGAATTTGGGCTATACCAGCCAGGACCATACCCCAAAGGTGTAATAATGGAGGATCTGCCTTTACTTGCCCCTTGGGAGCATCCCGAAGTGAGACGACAGGGCTGTCCACCAGCCAGGAAGGGGTTAAGGGGCTGCTTGACCCGCACAGGGCTCTGCAGGATTTAAAGGAAGGGGCGGAGCACTTTTTTCCTCCTCCCAAAATGGCGGGAGCTGTTTGAGACACTGCTGACCTGGACATAGCCCTCTGTTTGACCACACCAGGGCTGCCCGTGGCTTTTTCCACGCTGAAGTTCCAGCAAAATGCTGGTAAGAGAACTTCGAAGCCCTGGTCTGAGACCCAGGTACTGCTGTCCTCCTTCTCTCCCTTCCTGAAAGAGCGAGTTTGCAGAGAGTATGGTTTTCTTAGTTGTTTGGGGTGGGTTGTTTTTTTTTTTTTTTTTTTTTTTTCTCTGTCCCAGGGAGGCTGGTTGCAAGTAAATACAGAGATTGTGTCTGTTTGGGGTAAATACACCTATGTAAGCTATGTGCAAATTGCATGTTTTCCTTGAGGACCCAGGGAACCTTTGGATGCAGGCTGTGAGGTCTGGATGAGAGGAACTTGTCTCACTTTTGGTGGGTTTTGTGTGTAAGTGGCTGGCACACAAACCTCAGAGTGGGTCAGCTTAGTTCCTGGGGAAAAGGGGTAAATCTCCTTTGGAGACTGTGCAGTAACTCCACACTTAGGCTAACAGCAAATCTGCTCTTTCGAGACTTGCTGCCTGCTTTCCAGCTTTATACCTGTATGTATTTTGGTTTAATTTTTTTTTTGTTTGTTTAAAATATCTCTGTCAGTTCAGTGCATTTGTCTGTGTAGAAGACTTTGCATTTTGTTCTCAACAAAAGCTTGCCAAGCACAAAAATCCTCAAATGCCAGAGGGCTGGTGGAGCCCCACTCAATTACAGCACATCTCCTGAAGTGATTTCCTCCTCCAAAGAACTCTTCTGCTATCAAGTGTGATTATGTGGTGTCACATTAGTAAGAGCTTTGCAGCTGTGATTCCAGCTGCTCTTTCCTGGACAGTGTCCTGTCTGTGAATAATTAAAAAAAAATAATGAAGCAACAAGCAGATTTGATCACTTGGTCCGTGCTGTATTTTCAGACAACAGACTGGGAGGAGGACAGGAGGCTTTAAGGGAAGTATTTTAGAGCATGTTTTAGTGCTGTAAAATCTATGATCTATGGAAAAGATGAAAATGAGTTGTAATCATACACTGTTGCAAAA
>NW_009647271.1:1772901-1777070 GCF_000708025.1 Charadrius vociferus | reverse complement strand
CCCTTGGAAAGCTTCAGTTTTTATAACCAGACATTCTCATTTTTCTTCCAGATCTAGTTCAAGACCTGGAATTTGCCTTCTGAAGCCCTGGATGATCTGGGAGTCTAGGTTGGCTTGTGAAAGGGTTGGGGGGACATCATAGGTTTTCTCTGAATGAGTGCTGGTACTGACAACTTGCAAATTATGGCTCAGTGCAATCATGGTTAATTAAAGGCAGCCTGTGCTGGTATTGAAAATGCAGTCACCTAATGAGGAAATAGGAAACAGCATTTTCTCCCAACTCGTTGATGACTGTGCTTGTTTCTGTTTTGCACTTCATTAGCCCTTCCTCCACACACCTTGAAGTTTGATCTTAAGAAAGAACAGTGTTTCTTGCCATTTGGTCTCGGATTTTTTTTTTTACTTGGAAGTTGACGGCATAATCTAGATGATACCTAGTCATGTTGCTTTGCATGTCCTTGGGCTGTTGCAGGATGCAGGTTCTCACCCCTTGGCTGTCTTGCCTTTTGGCATGTGGCTGAAGAGGAAAGGTGATGCCTGAGTACAGGATGGTGTGTTGCTATGCCAGCTGAATAAGAGGAAAAATGCACAGGAGCACCCAGTGGAAAACAGCATTTACAATCCACCAGTTTGGTTGCTCCTCATGTAGGTATGCTTGGGTGTTTCAGGCACTACAAAGGGTTTCTTGCAGTTGTGTATGTCCCAGTACCCACAGGGGATGGGTATTGCAACACTGACCACCAAACGAGGGCCAAGTCTCTAAAGTCTCCTCTCCTTTGCAGTAGCCGTTAAACCAGTTTGGTCAGACTCTTCGATATGCCATTGATGTAATTATCCTTTTAAATGCATATTTATGTATCTGTGTCTGTTAATCTGCCCGTTAAAACAAAAGGTTGGAAACTCTGGAAAGGTGGTGTAAGTTTTGGTATTGCTTAGGACAGGTTGAGTCTGTCAGAATCGGTCACGCCAATACTTTGAAACAGCTGTGTTGGGGATTAAAAGGTGCAAGAGAACACTGAGGCAGTGCAGTGCTTCACTGAAGGCTACTGACTTAAAATTCATCCTGTGCTGGTGAGATGTGCTCGGTGAAGTAAGTGTGAGAAGAGCTGAGACACTGAGAGCTTTGAAATGTTACTTCCTCTTGCAGAAGACTAGATGAGCCAGTTGTGTCTTCAGAGGCCACATGTGCTTTGTGCGGTGTGGCTGGGCCTGGAGACCTGCGCCTTCAGGCTCCATCTCAGTTGCTCATCGTTTTCTGTGTTCTGCCAGTGCCACGGTACCTTCCTCCTCTTCCCATGGTGCTGCACCTCCTCCCCCCCCCCATCAGGCACTAAAATATATTGGTCTTTGTAAATATATTAACAATGTTCTTGTCACAGAGTTTTAGGGTAGTAGTTTGGGCAGTGTTCTTTTGTGGGCCCAATCCTGCTAAATGCACAGCATCCAAGGAGACACTGGGTGCCCTTGTCTCTCATCAGCTTCTGCACCAGGGTCAAGTCCAACGTGATTTGTACCAGCTATTGAAAATGAAATGTTTGTGATGCTCTCCATCTCTCAGCACTTCTCTTGTATGTACTGTGGTCTGGGCAACCCCAGATGCTGACTGAGTGCGTTGATTCCAGACGTGTGGTCTCCCTGGACTTCTCCCTGACCTCCTGGTCCTGCCCCGTGTCTCTCTACCCTCCTGGTCCTTTAAGTACTCTCAGTCTGTTTTTTTTTTCCATCTTTGTTTCTCATTTTATTTGTCGCCTCCCACCACACAGATTATCTTTTCCTGTTCTTCATGCTAAACAGCCTTGGTGCAATGTATCCTCCCCAAAAGGTTGAAGCTATCTGGGAAAGTAATTTGACCAGAGAGCTGTGAAATTTTTGATAAAAGATGACTTGATGGAATTGTACTGTTTCAGGTATCAGTTCTTGAATGAAAAGTTATCTATGCCATTGCAGTTTAGTCAGAATGTTTTATGTGAGATTTGATTTCAGCTGCTTTGATTATAGTGAAAATGTTGGCGAGATAATGCTGAGTCTTCAGAGTAGAACGGACCTAAATTTAGAAATCTGTTTCACTGGGGATGAGATTTGTTATTCCAGCAGCTGTAGGATCTCTCCAAGCTTTTGCCTAACTTCATTTTCTGGGTATGGTGAGATACCCTAGCAAACGAATACTGTATCTTACTGAGGTTTGCAAAATCACAACATAGTTACAATTAAGTTAACTTAAGGCAAAGCCTTGGTCTTAAAATCTACTCAAATTAACTAGCAAGAATAACTGAATTCTGAACACCACTGTCAATTCTCTTCACATTTGCAGTTGTATTTTCTTAAAAAGTACTTTCTCCTTGGAAAAGGCATACTATCTTCATTGGTGAGGGAAGGTGGAATTGCCTCTTTGGAAAACATTCTCTAATCGATTTTCATAGCACACTGGTTTTACTCTCAGATTCATTTCAGTTGCAATAATATTTAAACAGTTGTTTCTGACAGTTGTGGGCAAATATTTGTAGATCTGTATGCTCTCTGTAGTGGATGTTGTCTCTAATCCTAAACAAAGCTCTTAACACTGTGGGCTTTGGGTTTTCATGGAAGTTGCTTTTCATCATATCTTATATAGCCATAATTTAAGAGCAAAACCCTGTGAATATATATGTATAAAATTGATGCTCTATCCTTTAATAAATAAATACACGATTTCTGTGATGGAGCATCCTGAGTAGTTAAGCGACAGCAGAACAGTACTGTGCTCTGCTGTGGGTTCCCGGAGTAGAGCCTTGTACAGGACAGCACTTAAGTATGTGCTTAACTTCAAACATATGAGTAGTTGCAGTGAACTCTATGCATCTACTACGGGTTTGAAGTAAAGCACTTGCTTAACTGCTTTGTGTGGTTGGAACATATAAGATTTCCATAAATCAGAAATGACTGCGTTCCACCTTTCGGCCCTGCAGAAATCCATTTTAAGTCCTTTAACATATGCATTTTGCTACATCGTGTGACCGAGTGAGCTGTCCTGAGGGCAGCCTTGCAGAGAACGTCTCATCATCGTCTTCAACAGAGTATGGGGAAGCTGGAGAAGTTCAGATTTAAATTAGTCATCTATTATGTTCCTTCTGCATGCTGTTGTACGTGAGCCCTCATGGAGGACTGGTGATTAGGAAAGGAAGGAGCTTGTCTGCAAAGCCCTTCTGTGGGGAAAGAGCATGTTCTCCTGCCTTGAAGCAACATTGCGTTACGCTGGTTTTAAAAGTGTTTATAAAAACATCTTTCACGTATTCCAGGTTTCACTGGGAGATGCAAAATCCTTTTTCCTTTTCCTTTCATGAGAAGAAGCGGTGCGGGGGGAGCGGGAGGTGACTGGCTAGCTTTGCAGCTCAGCTGGTAGACCGCCTGGAGGGGAGCCAAGGGGCCTGCGTTCAGTCCTCTGATAAGTCATCAATTTCTTTCTCACCAAAAACATCTGGTTTTGGATGCTGAGTTATGAGCTAATATTAAATACAAAAGTTTATAGCATCACATATATAATATTGTTGATTAGAAGCATCAAGTAAAGTAATTGACCAGAGGGGACTTGGTGTGAGCAGCTGGTAGAGCATCTGGAGGGGAGCCAAGGGGCCTGGGTTTAATTCTCAGGTCATCTATTTCTTTCTCACCAGAAACATCTGGATTTGGATGCTGCAAAGCTACGGACTATTGTCTCATGCAAATGTTTCTGGGATCACACTTTTCCAGGGTAATGTGATTCCAGGAACATTTCCATTAGGTATTGACACCCGGAGAGCCCTGTAAGAGGGACGAGGGAAAGGTGCGTTCCGGGACCCTGCTGAAATCCAAAGCAGAGTTTGCTTCCGCGGTGGCGTGATTTTATTTTTTTTTTAGCCGGATTCTGTACGGAGGCCGTTTGGAGTAGTCTGAAGCGCGTATTTAGGTTGACCCTGACACACAGCAAAGGAGAGTGGCGGCGCTCGGCCGGGTCCCCGGGTGCCGGGGGCTGCCTGGGCGCTGTGCCCGGGGCTGGTCCCGCCTGCTGCGGGCGGAGGCTGGCGCTGCCCCGGCTCCGAGCTCTCTGGACACTAGGTGTCACAAGAGGCTTATGCTTGCGCTGGCTGGAGCCTGGCGGCAAGTCCCCCGGCTCCCCGAGCTATCGCCAGCCCCGGGGGCCGCGGGGGAGCGGG
>NW_009647271.1:1746006-1772583 GCF_000708025.1 Charadrius vociferus | reverse complement strand
GGTGGGGGGGGGGCACCGCCGGGGGAAACCGGTTGCAGGGCTCCCTGCAGATGCGCTGCTCTGAAAATGCTTCTATAGAAGCTGTAACACTCCGTAAGCAAAAAGTGAGCTGAGGTTTATAGCAGGCTGTCACTGCTCTCTGCTTGTCCTTGTCCCCGTGTCCTCCATCGTGGCAGGAGGGCAGAGGTTTGTGGTCACTTTGGGGGAAAAAGAGGGTGAATGTCCCCGAAGGGAAAGAAGGCCAATTCCTAAAAATTGCCTTTTATTCATACTGGGAAGTCCTGCCTGGATTTCCCAGGCAGTGGTTGCTGTTGGCAAGCGGGGGGTGGATCTCACCTGTAGCAAGCCCTCTGTTAACTGGGGTGAGGTGACACCAATTAGTATGAGCTGAAGATCTGGCTTCTGTGAATTAAATCAATGAGCTATTAATAACTTAGCGATGAGTGTGGTTTGCAGGTGATCAGCCATGCTGGAGGTATTGCACACAGCTCGGAAAACTATGGGTTGACACTATTCAGCTGTCTGTCAACCTCAGCTGTTACTTTTTGGTGGCCCTATGCCTGCGTGATCTGCCAAGGTCTCTCCCGAGCCAGTGGAGAGATGGCTCTGGACTAATCTGTCCGCTGGAGAGACCTGTGGTTGTGAACCTCTGTCTGGCTTGCTCGCGTACCGGCGTTCAGTTCTCCGGTCTCTTATTTAGCTACCCTTATTTGGCTATTGAGCAGTGCTAATGTGGGAAGACACTGAGGAGTGAGCCATGCTCCAGTCGTTTGACATTTTTTGCCTTTAATTTATTAGGAAGAGGTACAGCCATCTCTAATTATCCTACCAGAATTCTCACAAGGGTGTCATCTCAGTTTTGGTTAAAGAAATAAGTGGCCAAATGGAAATAAAATATTAGTCTACCTGAGTTTACCATCTGAAATGGTTTAGAATGTCATTACTAGGCTAATTCCACCACTCCTGTCCCTTCCCCGAAATAAAAATACCATTTAAAAAAAGGAATCGGAATGGGACATTTCCAGAGGAATATTACATTTCGTAAGTATGGATTTTAACAGCCAATCTCAACCAAACAATGTACTATATGGTGCCAGAAATAATAAATCAGTGCAGCTCTCAGGACTGAAATGGAGAATTCCCTCTCTCCTTGTAGCTCCTTGGAACTTTAATCTGAAATATGCCACGAATCAAAGGGTGACTTATTGGTACACAGGAATTCCCGTGCTTGGTCAAATCTGATTTCCACAGCGTCTAGCACTTTGCTGCTAGTGGTGGCCAGAACCAGATGCTGTAGAGAGAAGACCAAAAAGACTTGTTAGTGGAGGAATGTTTGCAGTAACGTGTCTGCAGAGAACACTTAATTTTGCTAACTTGTATCGTTTAGGAAGGACTTCAGTGCACCTGATCTTAGCCATGTAGAAACTGCTGCCTGGTCCTGCAGACTTCCTTCCTAATGGAGAGACACACGGGAGTCTCCAGAAGGCAATTCCCCCCGTTCTAAGATATATTAAGACTTGTTATTGATTTGATTAGAGAAAGCCTTGGTGTTGTCTAAAGGTAAGTGCCTCAGCTAAGGCATGAGGAATCCTAATGACCTTTTTCTGCCCATGAGGGTGGACATTTCTGTCATAGCATCCTTCAAAGGTCTGAGCTATGGAGGGACGTACTCGCCTCTAGATGATTTCATTCTTACTGAGGGCTTTAAGATTGGGAGGAGAAGTGATCCAGTGGCTATTACGCAGGATTGTTGCTCTGTGTCTAGATGTCTTCTATGATTTGGGGCAAATAGCTTCAAGGCAGTTGGGAACTTGCCTCCCATTTATTGCAAGGAGCCAGTGAAAATGGTTACAAACAAGAAAATTCTTGTGAAGGTATTGCAGGGTGGGAAATGCCCTTCTTGTGTCTGGCCCACCTGTCCTGCTCATGAGAGGATGTTCTAAGGGCTTTTTCCCTGGTATTTCATCTATTAAACCCTAATCCAACCCTAGCTGTGCTGCTGCAGTTGAGCAGTGGGGATAGATGGTAAATTTGGTTTCAGAGCTGCTCTTGTGGCTTTGTCATTTGTCAGTTCTTCTAGAAGGCCCATTTTTTGTATGGTGAGAAAATTCAAATATAATATGGGATTCACTGTTGCTATGCATCATTCTGTCTAGTGCTTTTAAGTTGTTTCATAACTGTAGGAATTTGAAGTGAAAGAATCATGAGTTTTGTGATCTCTTTGTGTGATGATCTCACTAGAACTAAAATCATTCACGCTGTTAGCCAGGAGTGGTTTCTGAATCTGCCTGTTCCCTTTCTGCTTTGGCTGAAATGGTATCGCACCAGGGCAGGGGGTACACAGAGTGCACCTTATGACTTAGTGCTGCTCTCACTTGGATTTCACAGTAGTCACCTTTAGTTTGCTTATTTTGATCACTGAGCACTGTTTTTTTGTTTTTTTTTTTTTCTTCCCCAGAGCTGCCCACAATGACTGCAGTTTTTCTGATATATATAATTCATTCCGGGCTTGTTTACTTCCATGTTTTTTTGCTGCGCTGTATTTGTCACGGTGAAATTTGCTCTTTATGAGAGAGGTTGTTATTTTCTCCTGACTCACCTTCCTGTATAATTATCTAGCTCCAATGTGCCCTAGGCTATATAAGATCTCAATATTATTGTTATTAATAGCACTCCCCTGTCCCAAGCATGTCCATTTGCAGCAACTTCCCAGCGTATACGAGCAAGGCCAACCACAGAGTCAACAGGAGGACTCTATTATACATGTGCTTAAGTGTTTGCAGGCACCGAAGCTTAGATTTTTCACGAGCAATTAGTGATGTTGTGTGCCTCAGCTTTGATGCCTCATTCAACACGTTTGAGACGGGGCTGTTTATTGCAAAGCCCTGAGCTCTCGCCCTTTGAGCATCGGGCCCCTTTCAGGTGTTCGGCTGGGCGGTCTGAACTGGGGGGATTTGCTGGTCAGTCGGCTCGTGGATTGAGAGCTCTGGCGGGGAGCTTGTCAGACAGTGTGCGTCTAAATGTCTCGGATGGATTGAATGCTAAATGAAGTATTATACACACTCTTCCCTCTCCCCTTTCTTACAGTACACATCCTCGGTTCTTTTCTATATCTTTATTAATGCAGATCTCTTAACGTGATCATGTGTGCTTTTATAGGAGGTAGTTGTCACTTAGCATGCATTGTGGTGCGATAACCTATTTCTGTCCCTCTCTAGATGATATATTACGTCTGTAGATATTGATCCCTATTTGAAAAAAACAAATATGTATTTTAAAAGCAGTCATGTGGAAACAAAGTACTGAGTTTATTCTTTTCAGTTACAGTATAAAAGTAGCACCTAATCTGTCCTTACAAAATGCTGCTTGCTTGTTGGCCTGGAGACAGTAACTGTTTGGACAAATGAATAAAATAATTTTTCTTTCAGTGTCTATCCTGCAGGTATGTCTTAACAGAGGAAATTCCATGATAGCGTTGCCAGGCTTGTCTAAGCTCATGTTCAAGGCTGAGTGCCTGAACAGTTTTGAGGTAGGCACATCCTTCTTCAGTTAGTATGAGTTTTATACTTACTTAATTCTTTTAAGTGAAGAAATCTTGGGTTAAGCTTAGAATTGGAGAAGGATTAAATGGCTTTTGAAGAGGGGAGTATTGGCTGTCTGCTGGGAAAGGCAGTATAAAAGTGAGACCTGGGTTTGAGCTGTGTTTTGATCGAGAGCCAGTTTCAGGTGCTGGTGAATAGGATTTGAAAATGGGACTTGTACAGCTGATTGTACAGTCTGTGCAGCTTAAGCTAAAATAATAAAGCCCAGGATCATGCAAATATTTCAGTGGGAGTTGGAAACCTGAGCTGGATCTGGGCCCAGTGCTGTGGTGAGGAGCTGGGGCTGTCTTGTGGCCCAAATGGAGGGGGAACTCATCAGAGGATTGTATTAGAAATATAATGAGCTCCGTTTGATTCTGGATTAACTTTGTCTGGCAGTTAACACGTGAGGCATTTTGGCAATGGTGAATCCTGTTCCTTTTCTCCAGTCTTTCTCCTTAAGGCAGATTTCAACGAAAAAGTGAATTCTTTGTATGAGCTGAACTCTGGAAGACTTAAGGGCCTGTGGTTCAGATGCAACTTTTCCCATCAGTGCCCAACAGATGTGTTATAAAGTGCTCATGAACTGTGTTGCAGTGCTGCTGTTTTGAACTCCTGCAAACAGTCAACAGATTCACATGGGAAATTAAATGAGTGTAATTTTGTGGAGAGATACTGAATGCTGCTGCTAAATGAGCGCCACAAAAATAAAACACAACCAACAAGGGCTGTTTGCTGGAGTGGTTGGGGAGGGGCATAAATGACAACTGAAGGATATGATGACTTGTAAATTGCCTGCTCTGATTGCTTAAAAACTTGTCTTCACTTTAGAGAAGCCTTGGTGCTTAGTGGGAGCCTGCAGGGATGCCTTTGGGGTGGAGAGTAGCAGGGAGAAAGCCCTGCGGAGGGAGGATTTGAAGGGCTGGTGGAGGAACAGCGTGGGCCAGGGAGATGTAAAGGGACTATAAGTGGGGAGGAGATAGAGAGGATTGCAAGTCTGAAGCATGCTGGGGGGAGAAAAGGGGGCTATAAGTATAATTGGGTATGATATTCCGAGGTATGGCTATGGCTCCAGGTCATGGCATCTGTTAGGGTCCCATCCAGCATATGCATAAATCTAAGCGTGCCCTTTACTGCTTCTTGCTGTGCAAGGATGCCAAATGGTTCCCATTGCGTGAACTTTCCAGGAGTTTTGTGGCATTGTTCTGATACCGCAGGAAGCGTAGGCTGTCTCCACGTTTGCATAACCCCAACCTCTGCCTCTGCTCAGTTTTGAACCTTGCCTTCATCTATAATACCCAATTAGTGTTTTGAAGCGTGTGTGGGGGGGAAAAACCAAACAACCTTTCAGACTGTTGAAAAATGATTCTTTACTTGAATGGAAATGACTGCTTACAAATACATTTTCATTTGTAATGCCTATTCAAAATTAAAAAAAGTCAAGTTGTATCTGAACCATCTAAACAATATTGAAATGACTATTTACCTGTCACGTAACTTATAAATCAGGGTAATGTTTTTGGTATTTTTAGTACATATTTAATAAGAATTTCTGGAAAAAGAAGTAAAACTGTGTAACTTAGAACATACTGACATGAAAACAGTTTTAAGGGCAATTTGGATTTCACTTTTCACTGTTTTTGGTCCAACCCTGTTTTCTTGGAAGGAAAAGTCAACATTTGAGCTAGGGCTCCAAAGCTTGGTCCTACTTCTATGACTAAAGCTTCAATCACAATCTTCTATCCCTCTGAGTAACTGTTAACAAACCCACACATTTCTGGGGGTTTCAGTATAGTTACCCCGACTTTGGTCAGTGACTGGGAGGGCAGCGATGTGTCTGCAGAACACAGGGTATTTCCTGAGAACACAGAAAAGATTGCCTAGCCTACGTGATATGGGCTCCTTTTCATTCGCAGCCTATGCGTATGTGTTCTCTTCCTTGCTGGGGAATACCCGCTTGACCATCTGGTTTATGTTTGCTTTGCTCCTGCCGACAAGGAGGAGAACAATTCGGAAGGGTTGGGGAGGAAGGGTCTTGCGGGAGTCCCGTTCCTCGTGTAAGCTAAGCCCAATCAACGACACGCCGGGGGCCTGCAGGCGCTTCCCGCTGACCTTGCGTGGCCTCTATTAGCAGAAGCAACCTGGCACCCCAAGCACGGAGGACTGCGGTATGTGCCGGCCCAACATCTGTTGATAGTATGGGCTGTGTCATAACAAGGAGTGCTTTAATCACATAATGAAAGCCACATTCCTGTAATTGTATAATATATGGACACAGCTTTGTAACATCACTTGTCTGAATGTGATACAAATTGGATGCAGAAGCTTAGCCTCTTTGGCAGCAGCTTATTTGAGGATTATTATTTTTATTTATCATACAATTTCAGTTGACTCCCTCATTTGATGCCCTTGGATTTACCTTGATATTACATGGGGATTAACCCCTTGAAGCTCTGTTTACTCTGACCCTGCCTGGTACCCAGATGATGGCACAGCTAATGGGCAGGCTGAGTATTGGTCCAGTAGTTTTCACATCTAGGTGGATAATAAACATATTCCCAGCTTAAGCAGTTATAAATGGCATAAACTCTTATAAATGGCACAATCTCTTGTTCTTCGGAGCGTGAAGCGACCACTGGTTGATTAGGATTAGGGAAAAAATGTAGTACAGGCCTTGTTGCAACCTTTCCAGAAATAAATATGGATATGGCCAGAAAGGAAAAAAAAAAAAAAGAGCTGGTCCATCTGGGACCTGATGAACTGCAGCAGAGTGGCAGTGGACCTGCAGAGGACTTGTTCTGCTGGGAGCAGAACTGTTGCTGCTCTCTGCTCGCTAGAAGAGCAGAGACACGAAAACCTTGTCCAAAGCAACAGCAGCTTTCCCCTCAGTACTGTTGTGGAGCAAAATGGGATAGAAATCTCTTCATCTAGTGGCTGATACTTAGACTCCGGTGTTCTGATGTTGAATTGCCTTAATGCTCCTTTTTAGGATGAAGGGTTTGACGTCAAACTGGTTCTTTCTTTGCCTTCTATGAACTGACTTTTCTTGCTGCCGTCCTCGATCCAAATGGGACAGTACAAACCAGGTTGTGGGAGCTGGATCTGCTGAGGAGTTTTAGAAGCTGCAGTGAATTTGAATTATTATTTTTTTTTTTAAAAAATCATATTTGAGGAGGGAAGTGGAGGAAGGAAGATACTTGATTGCAACAGGAATCAATTTCCTCTACTTGTGTTCCTGGCTATTTTTTCTCTCCCCTGATGATTACAGGTACTGTGTTTCTGGTTTAATTGGGGATTTTCCCACCCAGTGTTGAAGCAGACTGAAAGTTGTGCAGCCTTTTTCCCCTGCTCACATAATCACCACTGAGCTTCTCCAAGGTGCTTTGGCTGACTTCTTGCATTGTCATCCCATGCGAAGTGCAACAAAATCTTAATTTATTGAACTGAGGTGTGCACTTGAGTTTCCTATTTCTCAGCTGAAGCCATGACTTCAAATAGGCTCTGTTTTTGACCAGTTGAATTTGTAGGCTCGAGCAGTTCTTAACTTCACATGGAAGACCATAAAAGAGCAAAGCCACACATCCTGCTGTGTTTTGCTTGTGCTGATAGCGGTGTTTTAAGGCAGCCTTTCCTTGGATAGCTCAAAAATGAAATGCTGTAGGCTCTGGTTCACAGACACTAACTAGGGACATGGGGAGGTACTTTGCAGAGGTCAGAGAGTGAATCCTTAGAGAGTGGGGAAGAGTCTTCCCATGTCCTTAATTCTCTATCCACTGGGCCATGCTACTCGGACCGCAGGTGCTCTGCCTCCTGTGAGCCTGTCGTGGCACAGGGATGCAGATAGTTTTGCTCATGCCTGGTACCAGTTTAACTCTGGTAAATCTGCTGGAGCCTGTAAATCTCTGCTGGATTGAAACCACTTGAAATAAGGAAAGATCTGTGGAAGAACCTTTCAAAAAGTCTAGGATCCCCATGGGTCTGAGTTCTTTGATAGCATCCTAACCTGGGTTTTGGCAGCCCTGCAGTTTGGAGGACACTGGCTGAACAACCTTGGGAAATTTGTTTCATCTTCCTTAGTTTCTGGAGCAATTGAAGTGAAAGCACTTTTAAAGAAATATAAATGATCAGCGAGTGTCCAAAATGAAGGGTGTTAGAGATTAGTGTTTCCTTTAGTAATAACCCTTCTCTGAGGAGGACCTGAAGGAGAGGATGGACTTTGCTGACCTCCTTTGGAGCAGACCGGTACAGCTGAAAGCACAAAGATGTTTCTTAGACCCACCTCCTGGTGTAGGTGCCTGCATACCTGCATGCGTCTGAACACGTCTGTGTGCTGTATGTGTGTATGTCTGTCAGACCATATGGGTGCGTGGCCAGGCATCTGCATGTGTGTAGCTGCAAAACTGCTTCTGTTACAGTTGTGCTTCTTTCCAGGGAGCAAAGGGTGTTAGATGAGAGAGAAGAAATTTGTTGAGGAACATAGAAATGGTAAGAAGCAGACGGTGTTTGTATGAGAGTCAAGTGGCCTGAATATGAAACTTCACTCTTCAGGGAAAGCTATGGACAGACAAGAAGCAGGATTGCCACAGGCAATACTTCCACTGCAGGTCCAGAAAGCCTACACCAAGCACTGATGGTATAATATTTGTTGAATCTGAATAGATTCCTTTTTGTAATGGTGTAAATTAGTGAGATTGCACAGTTCTTGTTGTTCAGGGGCATCAGGGGAGAAGTTAGATCTGATCTCCATCTGGCCCTTGTGTGGGCCTTGCCGATGTTTGAAAGCGGAGGAGATGCCTGCTTGGCTCTGGGAAGAGCGATGCCTGCTCTCTGCTGAGGGCTGAGCGTGTGGTGTGCTTGCTGGACCCTGAAAACAGAAAGCCTAGGCTGGATAAAGGCAGCTTGTGTCTGCTGCGACCGTAGTATCTTGTGTGCGGGAAGATGATGCTGTCAGTGTGAGGACCCTTCTGTTCCCCACTCACCTCTCCCCTTCACCCTGTTTCTTCCTGTGCAAGTTTCGGCAGTTAAACGTGCTCAAGTAAGGGATCCCACCAGCAGATGAAGCTTCTCCCCTGGTTTACAGCGAGAGCTGTCACCTGAACAGGCTTGTTTCATGTCAACGCCTCATGTGCTGGTCTGCTCGCTTTCACCTCTCATTTGTTAGTGCATGCTTTGAAGGTCCTCCTAGCTCCTCATTAAGTAGCGTGGCTGGTCTGGCTGTATCTTTGTCTTGCTCTCTCTCTTACTGAGGACTCCTGGATCCATCCTGGAGAAAGCACTGTGCCTCCTGCAGGTGACTCCTGTGCTCAGGGTTGTGAGTGCTGCCAATCCTGCTGCTGTTAATTTACGTGTAATGAACAGGGCCAGGAAATGTTGACTTTTCTTTGCTTTTTATATATATATTCCCCCCCCCCCCCCCAGCCCTTGCATACTCTTTCAGATGCAGTGGCATGCGTGAGGACGCTTGTGCTGCCATCTTCTGTGCTGTCCTGGGGATCAGCCAAGGAATGTTATTGTCGTACCCCCATCACTTCCAAACTTTGAATTCTCTCGTGCCCTGCAAACTCTTGAAATATTGCTTGAGCAGACCTGTTCCACGCCATCTAGCTAATGCTTGGGATCGCTCACATCACTGCAGCTTCCCAGCAGCGACCAGTCATGCCCCAAGGGGATGCATCAGGCGTTAAGAAATCTGGGCATCTCTTGGACCTTTTACTGGCTTCAGCTGGAGTTGGGGTGGGTGCTGGGGGGGCCCTTTGGTTTGCATTCCAGAAGGGAGATGAACCAGGCACGTATGTAGGGGCAATGCCTTCATATATAAATGGGGATATGGTTTGTGATTTGCAAAACTTATTTCTGTGTTAGCGATGGCACCAAAATACAGGGAAATCTTTGTTTTGCTCTGACCCCTAGTGTTTTTCTTTCTCCGTATCAAAAAGGTAAATATTCTTGCTAAATATGTTTTAACTTAACTCTGGCTAAACACTGGTTTAAAAAAAATGTATTTAAAGAATGAAGTTACCTCTGGAAAATTTAGCATAGTTCAACCCTGGGGCACCTGCCCCTCATCTAGAAGTGAATTACCGTTTGAAATTTAATTTCAGGTTTTTCCCTTGATGGAAGCATTAGAAGCATTTGACCTGAACTTGTGAAGGCATTAAGTCAACCCAAAACACCAAACTGTTCATGAGCAAGATTTCATCCCTAGCTGATGCTTGCTTGGTTGCTGTATCAGCTTGTCCAGTGATGTAGCATGATGGCCGAATCTGGACCACAGGTCAATTTTACTCGGGTAAAATCTCCTTTTCTCCAAGGAGATCTCCTATTCTGCATCATTATGCCAGTGTTTCAGGATGCTGTCTGGAAGGATGTGTGCTTTGCCTGGCTGCAGTGGCAGAGGACTACTGTGCTTGCTAATTAACCACAGGTGAAAACAAATGGTATAGCGCCCATGCAACTCATGGCTTTTGAGATACTGCAAATAATCCCAGATAGTGTTTGGAGATCCATATCTTATCCTTCTGCCCCTGAGGGCATGTTAAACCTCAACCCGAGTTTACTGTCTTGCTCCTTAAATAATTTGTATTGTTTCTGCCAGGGGAAGGCGAAAGAGAGGAGGGGAAGAAGGGAGCCCACTTGCTGCAAACACTTGTGAAGAATGAGACAGCGTGGATTTATATTCTAATGGGGGGGATTTGGCTGTGGGACATCTGAATGAATAGAATCTGATGAGTTTCATTAAGGCTACACCTCATTCTTTTAATTAACTTCTTGTTCTTGTCCTTGGTGAAGTAGTAATTATTTTTTAATTAGCCCGACGCTGCATTGCAGAGCTAGCCAACCCTAGCCTCATCTCAGAGAGGTGTCATAAGAATTAAGTTAATTAGCTTGTCACCATCCCTGTAAAATATGGCTGTGTTTGGCAAAAAGCAAAAAAAAAAAAAGACCCTCTGCTGTTCCAAGGTTAATTAAAAAACACGGTGCGCAAGAGTGTCAGGTTGGAGAGAGGCAGATCCTGGGGTTTGGCTAGTGCAGTGATTCGCATCCTATGTGGACTCAGAGGCAGAAAACCTACGTGTTGCTGGCGTAACTCACTGATTCCTCGTGGTCCCCGCGCAGCCTGGGGTGAGCTCTGCAACGGGGCTGTGTGATGGTGCGTGAACCGCAGCGCAGGGCTGGCGGCTGTGGATGGCGAGAACAGGTCTAGTCATTGTGGCCAGCCTGGGCTGCGAAGTGGAGCCCTCCTGTCCGGGTGGCTGTGGTTGTGGAGGTGGGAAGGGATCGGAGACCTGAGCCTGTCTCCGTACTCTTTTCTGTGCAATTTCTGCAGTTTTCACTGATGAACAAATGTCTTTCAGGTTTCAGCATCTCACAGAATTTGGGTATCTGACCAGAGGAACAAAAAACCCCACAAACGTTTAAGAATTCGTAGAACTGATCCATTCTGCCCAGTTGCTTAGATTAAACTAAAAAGTTCTGTAAAAATGAACTTTAGTGTTGAAAAAGCTATTTTCTTTGTCCAAAGTCCATTGCAGTGAGATTTTTCCACCACCTTTAAGAGCAGCAAGCCCCGGTGCCTGCACAGCCTAGGTCAGCCCCGTGTCTCCGCAGGAAGCATGCCCACAAGGGTTCCCGTGCGGTGTGGCAGCTTCTCTGCCTTCCACTGAGCCTGAAGAAATTAGGCTTTTTCTTCAAGCCTCATCTCATGCTTATTTGACAGTTCAGCATTAATTTTTTTTTTTCTAAAAAGGCAATTTCTAGCTTTCCCGATTGAAGAGATGAACTTGAATATATGATCCCTGTGGGATTTAGAGCTGTCTCCTAAATCTCCCCAGATGATAGTGGTTCTGCTCTCTTTGCTTCAAGGGAATACTTTTTTTTTCTAGCTGTGTTGCCAATTGCTGCTTCTCCTGCATGGACTCAGACTGTTCGTTAATACATTTCCCTATGCAGTGTCTCAGGAAAGGTGGTCCTGACACCCCTTCTGCTTGCCAGGGATGGGCTGAGGGTTAAATCCATGCGGCCAGTTGGCAGAGGCGGTTCATTTATCTGTATAACACTTAACCAAGGCTAAAGGCACTCCAGCAGCTGAAGGAGCAGCTATGAGGGATGGGTGGACTGGACGTGCTACATGAGTTCACATCAGAGTGGTGTGGCTGATGCTATAGGAGGGTTTTTTGTGGGTTACCTCAGTGTAAAGGACACAAGATATTTGGCACAGTCTGATTCCAATTCTGGCTTCACAGAAGTTGTGTGTGAAGGGTGCGAAGGGAAGGCAGGGAGCTCTTGAGGAGTTCTTGGTGTGGGATGGAAGCCCTCCATGGGTGGAAGGGCTTCAAAACAGCTGTTTGTTGGTTTGAGTTATTTGGTTTGCAGTACCGGTCTGCGGCACAGGGATGGACAGAACAGGATGTAACATGGGACTGGAAAGCATCAGTCCTGCCATGAGCAGAGATGGGGAAGGAAAGCATGAAAGGAGCAGGGTGAAGGCTCTGAAAATGGCATGGAAGAAGCAGATCTCTAGCCCTGAATTGGGCATCTGGGGCTGCCTGTGAGAGCTCAGGAACTCTGAGCCACTGTTATTCACAGACTAGTTCAAAACTGCTCGTCCAGGGGTTGGCCTGTGGCAGAGAGATTAGCTCCCTCCTTAGCTGTTTCCATCGGGTATCCCCACCTTTGGTTGCTTGGCCAACAGCATCCCACTGAGTCCCGTGGCATCTTTGAATGACGTTGATTCAGTTTAAAAAAGGCCAATAATATGCGGAAAACCTTGTCCTGTGGTGTGTTGTAGCCATTGGCTTTGTGGGGTTTAGAAGAAACTTCTGTGGAGAAACTTGTACCGTAATTTTCTGTCTGACATGTCTTGAGGATTTCTTCAAAGTAAAGCAGAAGATATTTTTATGAAGAGATTTTTGGAATATTTTTATAAACTGGGAATATTTTCATTAAAAATGTCGGTGAATATCACCATAATGTCACATAACTTCTTTTCCCTGGAAAATTCTAGCTCTTCACTGCAAACCAACTATCTTTGATCAGGAAATGGAAAGCTTTACATCCCGAATACAAAACCATTCAGGTTAGAGACCTCTTTTTTTTATTGCAAAGCCAACATTTTCTGTAGGCGGCAGGCTGCTTTTTTGTGAAGAATGTTATGTAATGAAAAAAAAAAAAAGTATCTATCAGTAAAGCTTTGACAGAAAACTTATGACCAGCCCTGCTCTAGAGCAGCTGGCCACCATCAGAGACAGGATACTGGGTAGACGGGCCCCTGGCCTGATCCAGCAGAGTGATTTTTATATTCCAATGTAAATAATCATTTAAGAGGTAACTGTTTGGGGCTCCCTTAAGCTTTCAGCTGGGGGTCTGCAGGCTCTGTGTTTCTAGCTCAGCAGAGAAGACTCTTAGAAAAAAGTGAAGGGGAAAAAATAATTCCAACAACCCCAGTGGTCTCCTTCAGAGAATAAGGATATTAACTTCTGCTTTAATAAAAACATAATGTTAACTAATCTACTGTGAAGAGCTTCAACTGCAAACCGTAGCAATTTACCAGTGAAAAATTGGAAGGGGACTGAGAGTTGGAGGGAACCTGCAGTCATTAGCTGCAGATTAAACATGAATTAAATTACTTCTGATTGTGTCAATCCATCCATCGCAAGGATTGTGCCTTTCCAGCATTCCTCTGCTGAAGGGAAAAAAAGGAAGCTTTGGCTGGATTTGATGCCTTGCTGTGGTGGAGATAACACGAGAGGGTCGGATGTGGGGTGGTTGTGAGTGCACAGATACTCTGCAGGGGTTGGAGAGGCCAAGGCTTCTGGTGTTTCTGGTTCTGCCACTGAAAATACTGATTTTAAAAGTGTATTTCTATTTTTGAATCCCAGAACATATTGTGGCCATGTATCTCTCAAGGATAGAAGTGTGACATGAGAAGTGTTTCCAGCAGTGAGGTGGGGTAAAGCTGCATCCCCAGGCTGGAGAGCAGAGACATCCATTTCAGCTAAACTTCTAGAGTAAGAGGAAGATTGGTTGAGAAGCTTTGCTGGGATCAGGTCCTCTCAATACTTTGTATTTGTATATGCTTTCAGGCGTTTTTCACTGGTGTGGGGAAGTCAGTCATGCAGATACCTTGGTGGTGTGTCAGGGAATGGCTGGCTGGGGATTCTTCAAGTCTCTGCTCAAGTAAGAGTCACTGAAACAGACCCCTGAAAAAGACCTGTTCCTCTAACATCTTATAAAAATATATGAATTTTATTTGGTACAACTGGTTATATTTATTATCCACATGGATCCTGTTGCAATGCAGATGAACACTCAATCAGAAATGACTAGAAAGTCTGAACTGAAAGCCTGCGTCCCATTTTTGAGGGCATCTGGACCTTGTGAATGGCCTTTGCCTGGAAGTGTGTTATAGTAATGGATAACCTAATTCTGAAAATTTTCCCTGCTTAAATTGGAGGGAAGTTTGGATTCAGCATCCATTCCACTTGGATCTCAAGCCTTCCTTCCCCCTCCAGGATGTGTACTCCTAATCATGCAGTCTTGCCTTGAAGAGACAGAAAAATATCAGCAACCTGCAAACATCCAAAATACCGTTCCAAATTGTGTGAACAATAAGCAGAAATGAGATCCTAATTGCATGGCATCTGGCTCATCCTACAAACCTTCGTACTCAAAGAGCTGGGGGGGTAATAACTACTCAAACAAAGTGGAGGACATGTTAAGGCGATGCCTGTCTGAGCTATCAAGCCTGATTGCTTGCAAGAAACGCATAATCCCTTTTAATCTCATTCCTTGCATTTTGTGTAGCTGTGAGGCTGGGTTTCAGTAAAACTGATTTTCTAGTTGATGAGCAGAATGTAAAGGAGCAGGGAAGATGTTCACAGCTCACTGTAGAGCACAGCAGGTTCGTTGCAGTGTTTGCTGCATCAACAGGGAGGAGCAGAGGAGCAGCAGGGCTATCGCCCAGGTCCAACCTGCTGATGTAGCTTCAGGGTAGAGAATGGCTTTGCCAGGGCTTACCTTGTTAGGAAGTGAATTTTGGGTTGTAGGGTTTTAAACAGAAAGAAACAGGAGTAGTCTTTTCCCTGTGGGGTTTAGACCAAGGGGCCGCTTGCGGCCTTCTGATCTGTGGCCATGTGAAATTAGTGGTGTTGTCTTTAACTGCAATCCCCCCAAGTTTTTCAAACTCTTCCACCAGGTTTAGTCATACTCCCTGTTGTTCCTATAGCTTTTAGACTGGTCAGTAGTCAGCTGAGGGCATGTCTTCTTTCTGTACAGGAATAGGACTCTAGATGATGACTTTATTTTAGCATGGCAAGGCATAAGGCTTTTTCTCTGGGAAGTGTGAAAACACAAAACCAAAGTCATCCCTGACCTGGAAATTTCCAGTTCCTGAGAGCTTTGCAATTGAGTGAGCTGATATGGGAAATGCTGACCCCTTCGACTGAGAGTAATCGGTGTGTGAGTGGCATCGTACAATGTAATGAGCCAACTATGGTAAAGTTGTTTTCCCATTGGGGAAAAAAAAATTAGGTTGTACCTTTTCAGAGTGCTTTACTACACACCCGGATTTATGAGAATAAGCAATGTGGGCTTTGGGGACTGGGGAGGGTGTTGTGCTGCTGGATTAGCCTAGACTTGACCAGCAATATGTTAAATCCTGCTGTACAGCCGCTAATGTCCAAGTTAGTTTTCATTGAGGAGTGGGGCAGAGGCTGCTGTACAAGTTTGCCCTATTGAGCAGAATCAGCTCCTGGGGGTGGTTCAGATGGAAACCACTTGAGGTTTAACATGTGGAAGCAAACTCTGATGCTTCTATCCAGACACTCTGGTGGATGGTGGTGTGGGAATGCTTCAAAGATAGCAATTGTAATAAATAAATCCACCTCCACCTCTCAACATTTTCTTGTATAGCTCCCCAGAGACCAGTGGGACTTTTAGCTCAGCTTCAATCCTAATCAGTTTTCTTCTCTTTAATAATCTGCTGTTTGAGAATCGCAGACCAACTGTGCCATTCCTAAAATGGCTCCATTGTAGCTCTTTCATCTCAGTGAAATGAGTAGCTTCTTTGAGCAACTCCAAGTTTAGCAGCGCTGTTCCACAATCGGATCAGTCCGCAGGATGCGGTCTGAGGTGTTCAGAAGAGCTTGGTAGGTGTGGGAAAAACCTGTGACAAGTCCTTTTCTTGTAGTAGCTTCACCTCATGCTGGAAGCAACAGTCTGGGTTTTATTTTTGCTTGCGTGGCAGAATGAAAAATTGAATATGTGGGAATTGTCATTGGTGGAACAAATTGAAGTTCATGTAGGGGTTGCTTCATCCTCTTCATTAAAGGTAGGTTAGTCTCCAACTTAAAATATAATTTGGCAAAAAGAGTGTTGAAACATTCATTCTGGATAATGCTGAGATTCAACATAGTGAGGTTCCTGGCTCTTCTCCAAACCGATTCACTTTTTAAAATATACTATTTGTTTAAACTTTCTTTTTGGTCTGTCCTGACCCGTCAGTTGCTGTGCCCTGCAGATGGGATCTAGTTGAGCCAAGCACTTTGGCTCTCGCTGAGATCCAGCACAAGCTGATGGGCTGAGCTTAGGGAGGACTGTTATTTTGGAGAGGGCTACATTTGATAAAGCCTTTGTCTGGTGACTGGAGTTGTTTAAGGTATGGTTTTTCGGTAGGCTTCATACTCTAAGCCAAAGCTGAACCCGAGTGAAGCAGCCCTGGGGGAGCAGCTGAGGGTTGATCAACCATAGGATGGGCTGTGCTATGGAGGGACCCAAGTGCTGGTCCATGCTGGGACATGTTTTCTGGCTCGCCATCCCATTCTGCCTTAAGTAGTGCTTTGGCCTCCCGGTCCCTGTAAAGGAAGCCACCTGTTTCAAGCTTTAGTGAAGGATTTTATTTTATTTTTTTTTATTTTTTTTTGCCTTGGGCAGCAGACTGGAATGAGGAGCCAAGGCCAGCGAGGCAGACAGTGACCTCTGCCTGGGGAGAGCGGCAGAGCCAGGTGAGCAATTTCCTGCTGTAGGAGCAAACAAGGCTGGGTCTCCAGTGGGGATAATTCCACTGATTTCACCTCAGGAGCTGGCTCTGCAGTGGATGTTGTACCTTTTAGATGGAGCGAAGTCTGAGATGTGTAAATCACAGCTGTGGAATATCGCTTTAGCAAGTCTCCTGTTCTGTTCTCATGGACAGGGGAAAAGAGGAGTGTGTCCCCCCACAGCTCCCCCCAGTCATAAAACATTGCAGCAGCATCACTGATGGGGCTGGGTAGGGAGAACAATGCAACCCTCCCCCTTCCCCAAAAACCTCCCTCCCTTTCTTTATTTTCTTCCCTCTTTGTCTCGTGTTTCTGAGTTAAGAGGATTTTTTAAGCACAGTAACGAGCTTTCGCTTTGAACTTGGAATATGTATGCTGCAATGAAAGCCCCTGGACTGTCCTTACTTAATATGCCCAAATATGATTAGTGTCAGACTGTGAAATATCGTTTCCTTATCTCTAGGAGCCAGCAGACAGGAACATTTCTAGGGATCAGGGTCTTTTTATTTTTTTTGGCAAAACACAGACTTTGAGAAGGAGATGGCTTGTGTGCACAGTCTCTTCACTGGCATGATTCTCGTAAGCCTCTGGAGAATCTCCTTGTTTCTCTCTCTGCTTTTCTCTCTCCCTCTCTCCGCTCTCTTTTGCTCATTCATTCCTTGCTTCATCCCTCATCATCTGCCTTGACACTAATTCATGATCAAGGGACATCATTTTCAAAATGGCAGATGATTTGAAGTTGAATTTCACTCTCAGCTGTGTCACTGTCTTCGCCTACAGCGGAGCAGCAGCCCCTTCCCTCTTGCTCCCCATCAGTTAGGCTTGAAGAGGTGCTTCAAGAAGCAGCCCTGGTTGCAGGAACTAATTATTTAGGCCATCACACAGGCTGCATTGTTGCCGTTTATCTGCTGAGCAATGCTGCTTTGACAAGAAAAAAAAAATGCCCAGCCCAATTTATTTACATATTAAGGGCCTTGTGTGTCAACAACTGCGAACTGTGGATAAAGGATTTGTATCTCCTGTAATTTCATAGATCTGTTTGGCAGTTTTGTTGAGCAGAACGTGGGAGAGGAGGGAAGGAAATTAGTATTAAAATGTGTTAAAATGTGTTTCTGTCCTTGCTTCTTAACTGGCTGCCAAAATCTTCTTCCTTCCCTCTGAAAAATCCCGACTGTGTGGAATAAAAGGAGAAACTCATTACAAATGTATCACTTCAATGCCTTGGAATGCTTTTGTTTCCAATTCTCTTTGATCTTCAGATGGGCTAAAGATAAGGACGGAGGCTGCTATTTAATATCTTCAGTCCAGATCTGGAAGTCACGATGTATGGAGAAGAGTTCTGCTGAAATCAGACCCTGCATTTTGAGCTCATTCGAGTAAGCGTATTTGAATTGCAGGCTTTGATTGTGATCTATTTCTGCTTGCAACTTGGAAATGTTTAGGATTTAATGTATACCAAGTTTAATACTCCTACATGCACCATTGGCCTCTACTGGAAGGGATTAGAGCTCCTTAGTTATAAGTCCTAAACCTTAATACTGCTCTGAAAGAATCTTCCATTTAAGTAACAGCGTACAGCACTGGGCTTTAAGCTGCAGGAGCACCGATCCTGCTGCCACTGCACGCTTCCAGGCCTGCCTGGCTTTCTGCTGACCGAAAAGTTCTTTGCAATCATGTGAAACATTCGAATTGCATCAGAAATGTCCTTGCTATTTTAGATGAAATAATGAACTGCTTTAGATGGACCCATCTTTGAAACGGTTCAAAGAGTAGGTGTCCTAGCTGTCGGTAAAACTGAAGGAGAAAATGGTGAGATTACTGTGAGAGGGATCATGCAGAGATTTTACCTCAAAGATTGAGCTGATCCCTTAAAATCAAGGGAAATGGTGGTGCAAGGAGTCGGCTGGCTTTGAACACTGCAGTGTTTTTTCAAGCAGGGGTTGATGATCGGGGATTCAGGAAAGGCCTGGTCCTCCATAAGAGTCTGCAGGTGAGCTCTTAAAAAGACCTGGGAAAATGTGACCTATAAAAGAGAAGAAATTCTGGTGTTTTAATTTGCAGGAGACAGGAGGAACAGACTTCATGAGCACAAAAGCTATTCTAAAGAGGATCAGGAGAAATTCTTAATCGAGTCGCCCTAAATTTGCATTGCAGGAGGGGGCCATAACTGGTAGGAGTGTCCAGCCGCGAAGGCAGCAAAGCTCTGGAAGAGCTTGTCTGGAAGAGACATGAAACAAATGAGGGTGTTTAACAGCTGCTTGGGAAACGTCTAGCAGGAAAGACATAGGCAGAACTGATGTTGCTTTGGAGTACAAGCAGGAGACTGACAGCCGTATGGGATCCCCTTCATCCTTCTTCTGTAGATATTCAGAAATACTGCTTTAATTCTTGATTCACTGAACAGGCACTTTAAACCACCTCAAATCCATCACAGTGAACTGCCATAGGCTGTAGGGAACATGTTACATTATAGTATTATTTCTTCTCTTTTTTTCTTTTGGGGTCATTTGGCAGCCTGCTTTGTTCATAATGGGCCTCTTGTTTGACATATTCATTGATAACCAAAGTGCTATTTTCTTGACTGGAAAATATTGACTTTGAGGTTAGGGCCTTCAAATGTGTTCAGCATTTGCCAGTCCTTCTCCTGCTCAAGCCTGTGGCAATAATCCTAGTGATTGCAGTGGGAGTAGAATTCATGGGAACAGAAAATAAAGGGAAGCCTTGGAAATCCTGCTCTGAGCATTTTGTGACTCAGGTGTCAGAGGAAACATGATGTAATCGAGTGTCAAAGGCACTCTGAAACCCTTCATGAAGAATTTTTTTTTAAATAAAAGTGACCTTTTAAATAGAGTAACATTTTTAAAGTTAAAAAAAAAAGTTGATTAGCATGAAAATACAGGGAGTTAAATCACTTCTCTAGGTGTTGGAACAAACCCCAGGATGTTGTCTTTTCTTGCTGGGGAAAAAACTTGACCAAAGTGAATGTATTTTGAAATATGGAATAGATTTCCATGTTAGCTTTATTGCTATCAGCAGGGGGGGGGACTATCCGTGGAGAACACGAGGAGCCTCACCAGAAATTAGAGGATTTGACACTGCGGAGTCATTGCTACTGTGATGGATGAGCATCTCCCTGTGCAGTGCTGTGAGTCTTGTGATTGCCTGCCCGAGGAGGGAGTCTCCCACGACACTGGTGCTTTCTGGACCTCGGTTGCCCGCTCCTGTGCCTCTTGCTGAGTGTGACACTGCCCTCTCCCCTGGGAGGTGGGGGCCAAGTAGATAGATGACAAGCAGGTTTCTTGTGTTCAAGTGTATATAGCAACAGGAGCAAATGTTTGGGGAGAGGACACCACTGATGTAAACGTCCATTAGTCTTATGGTGAGATCCTACTTTTTTTTTTTTCCTAATTGTGAAGCTGAAGGATATGGCTGTTTCCCAGTCTGTGCGAAGAGTCCTTCAAACCCTTCTGTGATTCTTCATTCCTCTGGGCTTACAGGCCATCTTCTATGTTCCCCCGCACCAGTTCTGTGAAATGGCTGGCTGTGTAAAGTCATGAAAACTGAAACATTGCTCCCATCCTTTGCATCAGTGTATGTTCAAAAAGTTCAATTCTAGCCACAAAATTTGCTTTTTTTTTTGTGAACCCATAATAACATTTTCTGTGAAAATCTTCAAAGATTTTTACTTCTCCCTGCTTGATTTATGAACACAAAACTGGTTATAAGCTCAAACGCTTGGATTTGTGGCTGCGGTTGATTCTTGTATGTATACTTTACTCTTCTCAGATTTTAAGTTCTGAAAATGCCAACTGGAATAATATACCCAATGTGACCCCTGTAATCTTTTGCTTGGGTTTAAATTCAGCAGAGATTTCTGCCTATAGTGGTGCTGTTCTTGTTCAAGTACGCTGAATGGCAGTAGCTCCCTGGAGTCCTGCAGCTCAGCTCTCGTTTCCAGCCTGACTTTTGCTTGTGTTGGGGCAGGTTTTCACCATTGTATGTTGGTGGGTTTGATTTTGCTCTTGGCTTCCCAACAGCCTCTCTGGCACGGTCTGGTATTGAAATGAGCCTGTGTAAGACAATAAGCCATGCTGAGCCTTAGATGTGGGCTTTGCAGCCAAAGGGCTGTGCATCGGGACTTTTTGCTTCTTCCCAGTGCTGCCTGGATCCAGAAGAATTAGATACCAGATACAGGGAGTCAGTGCTGCCTGTCCCCTGGCTGGGACTGAACTCTGCGGTTAGATGGGTCTTGTCTGTGGTTGCCAGCCCACGTATGCCTTTTGAAAATGGGTGCTCATGGTTTACTCTCAGCCTTCCCGTAGATTTACCCTTGCTTCTCTGCGAGGCTGAGGCGTGTTTCCTGCATACCCAGCTTCCGTGGAGCTCAGGGAGGTCTGTTCTATCCATTTCTCCACCAGAGGGGATTCAAGCCCATCTCTTCTACACCTGGGACAAGCTTGTCGCTACAGTATTTAGGTGCCTGCATTGGGTCCAAGTTTTTCAGAAAAATGTGGCAGTCTTACGTTTGTAAATTTAGGTTTGTACTGAAGAGAGAGAGGTACATACCCAAGGATGTGAGCAGCTGTCCTTGCAGTAATTTGCACTGAAAATGTGAAGTGCTCTCTAAGTGCGAAGTAGATGTTCTTATCTCCTAGTTAGAATTGCTATGGTAGTGCAAAGTGTTACAGTCTAAAACCAAAAAAAAAAAGCTTATTTGGGACGTTAGAAATGCTGCTTTTCTGAAGGCACATACGTGTGAGGTGTGAATTCTTGATGGGAACAAAGAACAGAGTGGCTGAGTGAAAGCTTTCCATGCAGGCAGGTGGGACAAGACAGAATCCTATGGATGCTTACTTTTTCAATTTAATACAGAATTTGGTAAAGTCTTTGCTTTGCCAATGGATGGATCCCACACAGGCAATGATTAGGACTTTGTGTGCAGCAAATATTATGAGCTACTGTACTTGGGTTGTTTTCTGACAGCAGAAACAATTAAAAACTGTGACATACTGCATGCTTTCCATCTCCAGCTGTCTTGCTGCACTAACTGCTCCCTTCATACCCTGCTAAATTCATGCCTTAGCTTGAAGCGAATTTGCCAATGTGTCCAAGGAGACAAAAGAGCAAGCATAATGGCAGGAATCATTGTTCGAGGCTCAATCCAAAATTGCTTTCACGAAAGCCAAATGTTAGGATAAAGGCGATGGCTTTGCGGGGAGCCCTGGCACTAATCAATGCCTGTTTGCCCCTGACGGAGTGGTGATGTGAGGCCATACTCTGGCCTCTTCCCAAGAATTGTAGTGGCTTTGTGGGGAGTTATTACCTGGTTTATCCATGGTTTCCAGGCAAAATGCCATGGTGTTAACACAGGGACTGTGTGCAGTTTGTGTTCTTCAGCTGTCGTGTAAATAACTTGTGTTGCTTGGATCAGAGCATTTCTCCTGGATAATAGCTGTGATGGTGTTTGCTCGGTGCTAGAATCATCCCCTGTGTGTAGTCTGTGCTGGGAACTCCTACCAGGTGACTTTGTATGGGATCTGCAAGGAATATTAATCTTCCCCAGTTTGGGGACAGATTTGTGGTGTGGGGTTTTTTTTTTTGTTGTTGCTGCTCGGTGTATTTCTAGGCTTCTCTGTTGTCAAGAAAGGCTTTGACAACACGTAGGAATTTGTCTTTTACGATATATGATAAAACAGTTCCAGTTCATAGCTTCTGCAGGAGCCTGGGCAAAGGAGCTGGCTGATGGAGCATGGCCATTACACCAGCTGATGTCTGGGATCTGGACTTGCTTTGGGCAGGTGGTCTCAGTACACGTGAAAACAAACAGCTCTCTTCGCTTTCTCATAATCACTTATGTGGCCTGCACATCTCCAGCTGACCATGCCTGTCCATGGGAAGTAGGAGTTGCTGGAATGGAGACAGCTGGACAAAGAAGGGAGGAAGGAGTCTATCTGTGGGTCACTGGCCACCTCAGTCCATCGCATCTGTTTAGTGAAGATCAGAACAGGATTCTCTGGAGGCAACAGAGTTTGCATTGAACCAGTGGATTTTGGTAAGTGTGCTTTAGATGTTAAATGTTCTTTGTCACTGTATTTGCTTCAAAACTGAGGAAACAAACCTTTAATTCCTAAAGTAATCATGAGTGAGTTTTCACAGCCTTTCCCAGCCCTCCCACATACGGTGAATTTTTGGGTTTGCATAGGTCCTTTGCTGTCAACACCATTCTGGTATGGGAAATCTGCTGTGCCCTGGCAGGATTAGATTTCTGGGTACCAGGGAGTTCATGGGGTGGAAGATGTACCTCGTGGTGACCACATTGAGAAGGTCATGGCTTAACCCTTTGTGTATGCTGAGATACCGCCTCTCTGTGTGGCGAAGGATGGACAGATAACTACAGGATCAAGTAGAAAAGATGCCACTGCAGAGGCTTGATACCAAAACCCTTTTGAAGGGCCACATTTATCACTGACTGTTTCTAATCTATCCTCTCTTTCTGTACTTGTTAATTCCAACACCAAACTGAAAGCCCCTTTATAGCTCTAGGGCAGGTGGGTAGCTTAAATCTACCTCATTACTTTTAATGAATAAGACTTTTTCACTTTTCTGGACAGGTGGCTAGTACCAGAGTCTATAGTCTTACTTTGAGGCCAGGAATGTGCTCTGGCCATTTGTCAAACCACCAAACCTTTTATGCCAAAGGACTCTAAAATTGCTGTTGTGACATTTCAATAGATGAAGAAAACGAAGTTGCAAAGGATGAAAAAGCAGGTGTTGTGTAGTGGATGGTGATTAGTGTTTGCAGCCCCTAGCATGTACTATCCTATCTGTGTTATCTAGCGTGTTAGAGGGGAGCTGAATAAATAAATGAAATGTAGAGAGGGGGTTGTAAGTTGTTGGTGGAGGAACTTCAGTCAGCTATTGTAGTATTTTGTTCCATAAATGAATGCCTGATGTTAAATTGTCCCAGACAGATACTGTATACATACAGGTTTGTATACACAGTCAACGAAGGACTTTGGAAACCCCTATGGTCCTCTCTTGTTTCCTTACCCATCACCAAGCTACCAGGGTCTTTGAGATATGTTGGAAGATGCCTTATTATTTGGCTGAATTACTTTTAAGAAAAAGATTAAGTCCTCTCTTACTATGACGACCTGCTTGTATGACCCCAGAACAAGACAGGCCTGAAACACTATTAGTGTGAACCCGAATTCAGCTTTTTATGATGCTCAAAAAATGTTGTTAGCTCTGCTCGTTCACTGCCTTTGGCCTCCCTGGGTTTGACCGTACTGGAAATTGAAATGCCAAATAGCAGCAATAAAACTAAGCCATCTTGTGATACTTCCAAGAAGAACAGGAACTTCCAGAAATCTCCTGAGAAGGGTTTAGCTCATAAGGTTTGCAGCCCTGTTCAGCCTAAATCAAGGAGTTTGGAGGAAGTTCAGAGGAAACACCCAAGCTTTTGAGCACTTCATTACACTGAGCCCTTGTAGGCTCTCCCATTAGTGAAGTCTGGTTATACACTGTTCCTCATCAGAGGCTCAGCATGTCTTCTCCACAAATGAGCACTGTTCAGCCCCCCTCTTCCATCCCGTGCTGTCTTCTCTCTAAGTCTCGTTTCCTTTTAATTGCCTTGGAAGAAAAGTAACTTGCCAACATAATTTTCTCTTGGAATGATATTACAGCTTCTAAATGAAGCCTGGGTCAGTAGTATCACATGGATAAGAGACTCTTTCTCTCTCATGTGGTGCTGTTTTAGTAGAAGATTAAGCTTTTAACCCTGAAATAAAAGGAGCTTTCCCTCTTCTACCTCACACTCTCTTGTTATCACTCCTGCTCTTTTTTTTTTTTTCTCTCTTTCCTCAAGACCCATCATTTAGATACGACATCAATTCTGGCTGCTACTCTAGTGAGCAATCCATCCTGAGACTTGATCCGGGGACTTAATTAAGTGTGAAATTGAAGGGAGAATCGACACAAGAAATGGACGGGGTCCTGCGAGGCAGAAATTTTATAAGTTGCTAGAAAGCAAAGTGCAGATGGATATTCTCTGAGATGCCAGGAAGTTATTGGCTGTTATTGTTCAACACCATGATGATGAAAAATAGTTAGGTACCTAGGAGGTATTGTCAGGGACTAGATATTTTGCTGTGGACCTCCTACGTTAAGTGAATACCGCTGCTGGCTTTGTGCCTGAGTGGGTGCAACAACCTACCTGTGGCCTTGGATCTCTTGCTTCTCTTGTGTAGGGCTTTGCAAGGCAAGAATCAGCCTCGGGAATGCATGCTGTGCTCAGTTTGAGCTAATGCTCTTAGCTGCCCAAAGATGGTCCTTTTGTGGTAGGAGGGACTGGCTGATTCCTGCGGGGAAGTCACCTGTGCTGCTTTGTGGTGGGATAGCCCGAGGTGCGAAGTCCCCAGGTCTCCAGCTCTGCTCCATGTCATCTTACAGCTTCCCCCTCTGTCCCCAAAAGGATCTAAAGTTAGAACATAATGTCTTGGGATGCTGTAGTGTTCATCCTGTTGCTGCAGCGCTGGGGAGCGCTCCTGCCTGTACTTGGCTGCTCTCCTGGGGTGATCTCTTGGGGTGGGTTTGCACCAGTAGGGAGCGACTTGGAGTTGGGCTGTAGCTGACTTGCTCCCATGGGTGTTGAAACCCTACAGCTACAGGGTAGATAATTGGCTTTAGGGTTTCCTCTGGGTGAGACTTGTTATATAAAAAGTCGTTGTAGGTAGGTTTTGCCCTGACCTGTGCTTGGCTTCTAGCCCTGGGCACTTGTGCTGATGTTTATTGGTAGAAAATTTGAGGGCTTTATGGTGGCAGAAATATAGTTGCTGGAGGCCTTTGAGGACTGGGAAGCTGAGCAGGGGTTGAGAGTCCTCTGAATGCTGCAGCTGATGCTGAACGCTGCAGTTGTTAATTCTGGGCGTGCATGGGGGAGTGTGAGGCTGTACTGGGGACCTGGGGTGAGCGGGGCATCTGCTGGAGCAGGCTGGGGCTGTGCACAGATGCTGCCGGGGGTGCTGGAAGCAAAATGTGATGTCCCATTAGGGCTGTCTAACCAGCACTGCTGTATGACTCCTGTGACCTGAATTAGCCCATCTGGGCTGCCCAGGAACTGCAGGGCAGAGAGGTCCCAAAGCCCTCTCTGCAGGACCAGCAGTCTGCTCTGCCTTGGTAATTCTTCCTCCCCCAGCTGCGCCACTAAAGATCTTTTCTGCCACATGAGCAGGAGCTGCTCTCCTCCCACTTTGCAGTGCTGATGGCTCATTTTGGTCAGCGATGGGTTTAAGCAAGAGGAGGGTGTCAAATGTTCCCATGCGACAGGGAGACCGCTTGGACGTGCTCAGCCCTGAGCCACCAACTTAATCATGTCAAGGCAGGTTCCCTCCTGCTGGCCTTGTGACCTCTGGGGTTTGCAGGCCAAACTCTAATGCTTCCAGAGAGCTGTGCCAGTCATCTCCATCCCCCTTCACGCTGCTATTCCCCCCTGCCTCGGGGAGGAAGGAAGAGAGGGTGATGTACAGCAATGCGATCCCTTTTAAGATAATACAGTGTTCAAAGGCAGTTGGTACCCATTAGAGAGACAAAGCATCCATCCTTGGGGACCTCTGCTTTCTCTCACCTTACCTTCCTCTTTCTTCATCCTCTCCTAATGTCATGAGATGGGTTTACAGGTTTGGAGGGGGTGAAGGTGTCCAGGTGCTCAGATGCTGAAGCGGGGCAGAGCCTGTTGCATGCAGGGACTGGCTGTTGCTGCAGGGTGCAGAGCTGGCAAAGATCCTCTTTGGGGCAAAGCATCTTCCTCCTTTCCTTGCCTGCTGGAGAAGTAAACTCCCATGTGTAATGAACCCAAAGAGGGTGAATGGCTGAGCCTGGTTGGGGTGGGCAGGGGTTTACTCTTGAACAAAGGCCAAAGTTAATATTTGAGGGAGGTCCTCAGTGGAGTGTGGAGAGCAAAA
>NW_009647271.1:1738587-1745990 GCF_000708025.1 Charadrius vociferus | reverse complement strand
ATCAACCTTTCTTCTGTTTTCCCTGAGTACTGGACCTGAGGGATGCACAGCTCAAGGAAGGCTGTCATAATTTTTGTGGGAGAGGGTTACAGCCCTGCTGCAGGCTGTTTTCTGCTGCACCTGCAAAGCTTTTAGCTCATGGGCAGTGAGTGTATGGGGCATGTGCAGCAAGATACTCCTGTGGACTAAGTCTCTGGGATTGATGCTCAGTGCCTAGAAGATGCTGAAGTGTTTTTAAGATAAAAATCTTCCTGAACAGGCCGTCCCATGGATGCAGATTGAGTTCACGAAAGCAGGTCTGAGCCTTGCAGCCATGCCCTGAGCATAATTTCCTTTGTGTCGATTGAAAATTTTCTGAAGAGCAATAAGGACAGTCGGTGAAATCAGTGGTGCTCCAGTATTTTACATTGCCTGAGGATCTGGCCTCAGGCACTGATGATAATTGCCTGCTGAGATGACACAGCAGTAAATATTAAGCCTCAATTTAATGTTGTATTTATGTACAATAGAAGCTGACAAAGCTTCACTTCAATAAATTGCTTTTTTTATAAGCTCTCTAGAAACCCGGTGGTCTATCTAAACTCCTCAGCAAAGATTTAGTAACAGATGCTGTAGCCATGTCTAATGTTAGCAAGATTTCATTAGCTATATATAGCATGCTCCTCTCATTTCAGTGCACCATGATGTTTGCTCAGAAATAGCTACTTGAAATTGAAAAGGAGAGCATTTTGTGATGCATTTGTTTGTACTTCTCTTGCTCCTTTTAGTCTGAAATATTCAATGTGGTTTCCTCGCCTTTAGCGTGAATTAGTGAGGTAGTATTGTATTAATCTCCTCTGGGCTCAATTCCAGTTTTCTTATTTGCACCAGCTCGGATCTGACTCCAAATGTGGCTTCCCCAGGACCATTTGTGGATTAAGATTGTTCTTCATAAGCATACCATAATCCAGCTTTAATTGTGGTTTTTATACTGACTGTAACAAAAGACTTAGCAGTAATGAGTAACTATAGACCTTTGGGTTTGACCTGAATAGCAGGAAAAGCTTTGCAACGAATCTTGGGGAAAAGAGTGCTGAAGACATAGGGGCAGGGAAAGTGGGTTGGGACGCAGCTTCGATTTAGGTGCATTGGACTGGTTAAATATGACACCTTTGTAAGCTACACTGCCTTTCCTCTATCTGGAAAAAGGCAGGTATCTTAGCCATGATTGTCCAAGCATTTGTTACTGTGCCACGTGGGAAATTACTAACTAGCTATGGAGAATAGGGATTAAGGCACGATTTTAAAGTTGCTCTAAAGGGAACTTCTTAAAGGGCGTGTGACAGATCTTGTTGATAGGAGAGGTGTCAAGATAAAAGATTTTGTGAGGTGGAATCTCGTGAAGTGGGTTTTATGGCTGGTTTTATTAAATATTTCCATTAGTGAAGTTGTTGCGGAGAGAAGGTGTGTGCTGGTGTTTCACTGTTGAGAGGCATCAACAGAGGAGAAGACTGGAGATGTGGAGCAATACACGTGGCTTGACATTTAAGTGCAAGGTGATGAATTTAATTAGGAGCAGGAATTTTTGCTGTAAATTGGAGCCTCACTGGCTATCAATGACAGAAGGGAAGGAACTGTCTGTGTAAATCAATCGGAGATGCCTTCAAGACCCTGACATAATCAGAAAGGGAGTATGCAGGCTGTCACCAGCAGCGATAAGGCAGCACTAATGTCATGGTACAGAGCGGCCACACGATCTGGGAATCCCATGTATAGTTCTGCTTGCAAACTTTCAAAAAAGAAAAATTCCCAACGGAGCAGGTCCAGAGAAATCTGGGTGCTAGAAAAGATTAAGGACAGGGTAATACTAGGCGGACAAGGACTTGCATTCTCTTTTATGCCACAAGTTTTCTTGTGTTTTGACCCTACCTTTGTGTCAGGTCTGGTCTAGTCTGTAGATAACTGTAAATGTCCAGCTCTACATCTTCTCTGCTATTTTGGGATGAGGGCTGTGTGTATTCCAAATTACATATGTATATGATGCTAAAAGGGAAAATATTACGATGTGATAACAGTGGGAGTGGAATGGATAAGTTTTTTAAATTTGATAACTATCCCCGTTGGGCTTTCTGGCAACTTCCAGTGAAGCATCTGGATGTGCTTATAATGGGCGGTAACTGGACAAGGTGTGCTGCTGATTTATCCAGTTGCCATTTCTTGTGTTCAGTGTATTAACTGATCAAAAGGTGCTGGAAATACAGAACAGAAATAAGAAGAGGAGGTGGAAACTAGAAAAAGGCAGTGAAGTCCCTTGTGAAATGATGATTCAAGACACACATGCCAGAGGAAGATGCTTGAGAGTTGGCAGGGCTGAGGAAGTTTTGAGCAGATCAGATAGGAACCTGCAATGCACCAGGCAGCTGGTGGGTTTTGTGGTGGGGTTTTTGTTATTTCTTATTTTAGGGGAAAAAAGTGCGTTTTTGAACTGCCTCTGCATGCAGGACCCCACAAACCAAGCAGGTGACAGTTTCTTTTGCTATAGGAATGGAAGAGAGGGGTTATCCCCAATTTCTGTCCCCTGAAACTCTCAGGTGTTAGGTACAACTGCAAAGGTAAACTGTGGGAGGCTGGAAGGGTTGGCTCCTGCAGAAGGAGGAGAGGGATGGGTGAAGGAGCTCCCCTGGGGAGGTGGGATGGGATTTGGTTGGATAACCTGCAAGTGAGGGGGGGAATGGGGTTACACAGTCACTTAGGGGCTGGGAGGAAGGGAGCAGTAGACCTCAAGGCCATCAAATCAGCTTTAACCTTGTCAGTAACAGACTAAAATGTACATGAAGTGCTGTGCTGAGAAGAGATCCCTAGCCCCTGCCTCCTTGCAATCACTGCAGCCAGCCCATCATGGCAGGGTGGTAACGCCTTGAGGCATTCCTACACTGAGCAGAGGTGGAGGTTGCCCAGCAAGAGCTGTTCTGCCCCGGCACAGAGGTTGCCATGAAGTGAGCTTCTCTTTGAACGTTGCGGTTTTAACATTAAGTTTGTGGGAGGAAGGGCTGAACTCCTGGTTTGTCTTTTCCACTTCAGTTTTCTTCATCTCTCTACCAAACTAAGAAATCTCTCAAGACTTCTGGAGGTTTGATAATATCACACCTCATCCTCCGTTTCTCATGCTTGGGCCAGTTCTTCATGAGCAGACACAGTTGTGGTCCCCACTGGGCTAAAATAAGAAATGTGGAGGGCCACCAGAGGGAAAGGCTGTTCTGGCAGATACCCAGTGTCAGGAGCTTCATGTACTTCCACAGAGCTTTCAGGCTGCTGTGGAGACTGTCTGGTCCTGAGACTTCAGCCTCCCTGGGCTCGTTGACGTGGTTGGTGGGCGAGCAAAGGCAAAGGAGTTCTTGTGGGGCTTTATCCTCTTGGGTCCAACGTGGGGACTGATCCTGCCATTTCACAGTGTGTTTGGTGCAAGGCCATGCCTGCCTGAAAAATACCAGTTGTTCACTTCTTGTGGGTCAAGGAAATCACTGGTCAAGCCCCAGCTGGGTGTTGGGTGCTTCTTCCTCAGAATGGCTCTCCTCAGCTCGCTTTGCATATTGGTGGCTGCAGCGAGGAATGAGGCTATTGGGATTTATACCTGTGTTTGCGGAGTGGTGTACGTCACCTCTGCTTGGCTAAAGTCTCTGTTTTGCTACCAGTTAGGAGGGGAAAATCCAGGCAAAGGTGATAGCAATCAGTGAAACTAAAGGAGTATGAAAGGGAGGATCTTGCCCTCTGTGAGTAGAGTCTGCATCTCCCTGATGCATTGGGCAGAAGTTCTCAGCACGTCACCCTAACTATGTCTTGTAAAAATAAGTGGATTTTGATCAAAAACATTTAACATGTATCAAGGCTAGGGATATTTTTTTTAATTGCCAATCCAAGAAAAGAGGTAAGTCCCACCAAGGTGTGAGATTGGTGACTCTAGCCAAGACAGCAAAAGCTTTGCTGTTTGAAGCGCCAAGTTAAACAAGACACAATTAGGACTAACGTGCCCCCCACAGCTCCCGGAGGCCAGTTTATGAATCCTGAGGGGGCCAGAATTGGACCTTGCTGTGTCTTGTTTGCCTTGGCTACATAACACAGCAAACCCGTGTGCCTCTTGCTTGGCGTCCTAGGCACAAATCACACCTGCGGGAAGCTCAGGCACTGACTCTTTTTTCTTTTCTCCTCCTTTATGTCCAAGTGGTTTAGTTCTGATAAACTGCAGTGTAATCCTGGTGCCGTGGTGCTGGCTCTTCTGAGGAAGAGGGCTCATCAGCTCCGCTGTGATGACACAGGCTCCCGAGTCCTGCAGGCAGCTCTTTCCCCTAGGATCTGCCCATGGTTTGTGTGTCTCTTGTGGCTGGCAGTTGTCTTTTGCTCTGGTTGCACGTTGAGCGACGTGCAGGTTGCTGGGGCATAGGTAGCATTTTGGGAACTTTTTCAGCTTCCTTCAAATATTTGCCTTTGATGAATACTGGAGACGGAGCAGTAGGTTACCACCAGATTGCTTGTTGCTCTGATATGGAAATACAGCTCTAATCTGTTTGGTACTGCAGATCCCATTCTTGCCTGAGCTCAGGGGAATTCTTGGGTCTGTTACAGCCTTACCTAGGAAGTTTTAATTCAGGTTCTTGCTCATGTGTTTAAACTCTAGAAGCTTTCAGTCTTGATCAGGATGCTGTCTGTGAAACGTGCTCCTGTAAGTGCTTGTGTTTCAAGGCTTGTCAGGACACTTCATATACAGAGTCTTTGGGGCTTTGGCTGAAGAAGAGTCTAGTATCTTTCGGTTTTTAATTATTTGAAACTCTTTCCTTCTGTATGAATGCCGCCAGGTACAAAGATGCTTTCCCACCGCTGTAGGGAGAAGATAGGAAAAGGTAGGCGGGAAGAAGACTCCTGACTTACTGAGGAGCTGAGCTCAGACTGGAGGCACAGGTAATGCTTTCTTTATCCACCTGACATAGCTGAAAACATCAGCTTTCATGCCTGCGAGCCCTCCTGCGGAGCTGTAGCTTGCCTTGTATCATTAGGCCATATGGCTACAACTGCACTACATCAAGAAGGAGATACCCATTCATCTAAAGCCAGTGACATGTGACTGCAGAGGTCAATGTGTCAACTTAATCATGTTTTAGTCCTGGAAGGGGTTCAGAGGGGCTGAGGAGCCTCTGGTCTCAGTCTGATAGGTTACATTTGCAGACAGTGTTCAGAGGACCTGAGACTATCCTCAGTTTTGGAGGTTCCTGTGCAAGCCCCACACTAACAGTTTTGTTCTGCATCTTTTTGTTTAGCATCTGTACCACGTCAGCAGTTGTTGTCTCTGCTTCTGGGCTCATCTGGAGGTGTATCTCCCAGGGCCACGTGAGGACCCTGGGAGGTTTCAGAGGGGCAGGGTGTTGGTGTGGATGAGCTGAGACACTGGAGTGGGGACTGATGTGATGTCTGGGACGTGCCTTTGTCCATCCGTCTCCTCCTGTGGCCATTAAACTCACCCTAAAATTAAAAAAGCAATAGCAAAAGGCATTTAATGGCTCCCCGGTGAGGGTGAGTGAGAGGGAGGGGCACTCTTTCAGCTTTCCCATCGTTTTCATGTGTGCTGCTGTCCCCAAGGGATGTGCCCTGGGTGCCTGCTCGTTTCAAAGACGCAGACGAGGACTGTTGGAGGATTTGTTATCCCATATTACAACTCCTTTGGGGGCAGTTTGGTATTTCTCACACTTCCATGCAGAGCAGGGTTTCCCAGAGACTCGAACTTCAGGATGATGCTGAAGTCACAAAACGTTTCCCGGTGTCGCTTAGCTCCACTGCTGGCTCGTACGAGGCCATGCAGGGCTTCACCCCTCCTCGCTGCGGGGCTGCATGATGCTGTGCGGCGGAAGGCAGTGGGGTGTGAACGGTGTCGTTATTGTCCCGGGGAGGTTAGATGATGGAGGCAGCACAGGTTGAGCCGACTCCTGTGAATGAATGAACTCATTATAGCTCGCTGCCTTCAATAAAAAAAGTTGTGAATCTTAATTAAAAGCATAGTCGTCTGCATTTGTGGAGACATTGTTTTGGGCTGTTTAACAGATTGTAAAACATTTTTAAGAATTTCTTTTTTTTGGGGGGTATTACTAGTTAGGCTATTCAAAAAAAAAAAAAAAGGTTTTATTATAAAAAAAAAATTAAAGGAAGATTTGGTGGTTATGGAAGTAAGGACTTGAACAGACTCTTTTGCTTCTATTCTGCTCGTCTCAGTCCAAAGTGGAGTTTGCATGCAGAGGCTTTGAGCCTCGTGGTACCCTCTATTTCACACTGTGGAATACAGGCTTTCTCTGCTTTTTCTCCAGGCCACCAAAATAATGCCTAGCACCCTCTTGCTCTCCATGTATGTGTCTGGGTCCTTGTTGACAATACAGCTCGGATAACTGCTGGCTTACCTGCACTTCCAGCCGTGGGCATGTCCCGGGAGGAGAGGCTGCTCAGCCCCCGCAGTGGGAGCCACGTCCCAGGGTGGGGAGTTCCAGCAGAGGATGCCACTCACAGAGTTTTCCAGAAGTGACTGTCTCAGGATTTCTACCTCCAGCACCTGGAAAGCAGGTGGCTTCAGTCTTTTTGGGTTATGAAAATAGTATTTGTAAATGCACATGTAGCAGAAGCAAGGCTTAGGGGATGGCCTGGTTCTAATTTTCCCCTATATTGATTTTCCCATGTCAAGTTGCTTCCTTACCCAAGGGGAAGGGGGGGTTGGCTTCCAGTTATGTGAAGATTTCTTCAGTGCTATAAAGTCTGCAGAGGCAGCAGGTTGCAGAGCTCAGACCTGTGTGGTTTTCATAAGCATTGCTCTTCTCTTGTAACGCATCTGTGTGGATAAGACATGCTTGCCAGGTTCCTTTCCGCAGAAGAAGAGGTAGAAATCCTGTGTCAGGCAGGGGCTTTGTGCGAGCTGTTTTTGCAAGGAAGCTAGAAATTGTTGGGTTATGTGTGAGAAAACTCAGCAAAGATGACAAGTGTTCTCCGTTTGTGATTGATTATATATGGAGTTTTTCAGTTTTTTGTTAAAAAGCCCCCTCTCTCATTTTCACTGAACATCACATTTTTGCTGCTTTTGTTTCTCCACTGGAAACCTGAAATTTCTTCATGGAAATGGATGTGAAAAAGCAATCCCTTTCATCAAAGGTTGTTTTATCTGTAGCAAAAATATTTTGCTAGGCTTTTTTTTTTTTTTCCTCCACGCCCCCTTCTAGTATCATTAACCACAATGAACAAAACCCTGTTGTTGTGTGCGGGTTTCCTATGGAATGACCTTGCTCAAGTCTGCAGCCTGAATGTGTTACCACGAAGCAGCCCAACGATATGATCTTATAACAACTGAATGTTCGCTCAGGGTGAGATTTCATGGCAGGTGATATTTCCCCCACAACAAT
>NW_009647271.1:1724335-1738576 GCF_000708025.1 Charadrius vociferus | reverse complement strand
TTCCCTACATTCAGTGTCACTGAAAGGTCTGTCCCAGTGAAAGGCTCTGAATGGTCTGTTTTCACTTTCAACACTCAAACTTTCACTTGGAGGTGAAAGTTCGCTCGAACCCCGTCTTGGTGAAATATCATAATATCCAATTCCACAGCAGGTTCAGAGAGTGTTTCATAACATTTTTGAACCAGATGTCAAGCTGATCTAAGAGGGAAAATTGGGGCATCTTTAATGTGTCACCGGACTTTATCTTAGAACAAATAAACCTCCTAATTCTGTGAAGGGAGGTCGGGGCGCGGAAAGCAACTCAAGCCCTTGTTTTAGCGTGCCAATGACATCAGTCTGCCAGGGAAGTCAAAACAGCTGGAGCCCAATCCTGGAGGTGTTACTCAGGTGAAGATTCCAGTGATCCTCCCTAAATGTTTTGCCTGGTTACCAATGACTGAACTGCTTCAGGATTGGGCCCCTGCTTTGTGAAGGGTACAGTCTCTGCAGGATCAGCATTTATAAATAAAAAGGATGGGTTGGTTTTGCTTGTCGCTTGCTTGTTTAACTCTTTGGGTGATGGTTTGGGGGAGTGATGGGTATCTGCCCTTTGGCAGCCTCTCTGCTCTGGTCTTGGAGTTTGGGGTGGATATACCTGAGGAGTTACAATACCCAACTATGTTTTTGCAGCACTGAGGCTTTAATTCTCCAGGATTGTTGCTGGACTGACTCTGGGTTTGAGTGTAACTGGGGACAACGCAGCTGTGCTCTCTGCTTTCATCCTTTGCTGTTCTTTTTGTTTCGTCCCTTAAGGAAACGAAGGTTATGTAGTTGTGTGTTTGTAAGTCTGCCGCTATCTATTTGCAGCCCTCTAAAATAGCCTTTGAACCGCCGGTGACTGCAACAAGACTTGCTGGGAGGGAGCGAGGTCCCACAGCTGTTGGGCTCATGGCTCTTTGACCAAAGCAGGTGATGGGGTAGTGGAAAGATGCGGCTGTGGGGAGGAAACGTGATGTGTGTTCAGGCTTTAATAAGCATCCAAGAATGTACAGGGGAAAACAGATCTGTAGGAAACCAGGCTTTGCTAGTTTTGCTCTTAAATAATGGGGGTGTGTGAAGCAAAGTTCAAGGGGGTTGAGGCAGCTGTTTCGACTGCCCGGCAGCGAGATGTGCAGCCTTTTGGGCATCTCTGCTTGGGTTTGCAGGGTCTGATGTCTGCTCTTCCTGCCAGGTGTTGCCAAACACCTCCAAGGTCCCACCACATGTGCTCCTGCCCCTGCCTTCCCCTGCCTCCTCCAGCACCCATGCTTTGGGGCCGAGGGCATCCTCGCTGATGCTCACCTGGGTTGTCCTCAGACCCCTACACCTTCTGCCAACTCGAAACTGTGGGCATTTTCCCCATCCTCATGGTGTTTTGCCTGTGTGAGAGAGCAGCATCCCTTGCTCTGCCTGGTTAACCCTAATCCATCCTCAGCCCCCCAGTTGGAGAAGGACCTGGGGGTGTTGATTGATGAGAAGCTCAACATGAGCCAGCAATGTGCGCTCGCAGCCCAGAAGGCCAACTGTATCCTGGGCTGCATCAGAAGCGTGGCCAGAAGGGCGAGGGGGAAATTGTGCCCCTCTGCTCCACTCTTTTGAGACCCCATCTGGAGTACTGCATCCAGCTCTAGAGCCCCCAACATAAGAAGGACGTGGACCTGTTGGAGCAGGTCCAGAGGAGGGCCACGAAGATGATCTGAGGGCTGGAGCACCTCTGCTGTGAGGAGAGGCTGAGAGAGTTGGGGGTGTTCAGCCTGGAGAAGAGAAGGCTCTGGGGAGACCTTATTGCCGCCTTCCAGTCCCTAAAGGGGCTTCAGGAGAGCTGGGGAGGGACTTTTTACAGGGCATGGAGTGATAGGAGGAGGAGGAATGGCTTTAAACTGGAAGAGGGGAGATTTAGATGAGATATGAGGAAGAAATGTTTCCCTGTGAGGGCGGTGAGCCCCTGGGGCAGGTTGCCCCGAGAAGCTGTGGCTGCCCACTCCCTGGAGGTGTTCAAGGCCAGGTTGGACGGGGCTTGGAGCAACCTGGTCTGGTGGGAGGTGTCCCTGCCCAGGGCAGGGGGTGGCACTGGATGGTCTTTAAGGTCTCTTCCAACCTAAACCATTCTCCGATTCTATGATAGGCAGTTGTTTCATCCGTGACTAAGATAATAAAGCTGCTGGCTGGAATAAGGCAAATATTTCATGCTTTGGGAGAGAGGCTGCAGTGGTGAAGTTCACTTGAAGCCCTGGGCTCTGCCCTGTGCAGGCGGTGGGGGTCTTTCACTCCTGAATGTCAGTTTAAAGCAATTTATCCTAATCCGATTAGTGGCTAATTCAGTGCCAGTCTGCTTAAGGCAGCCTGGTTGGGGGGAGGGGGGGGCTCAAGAGCTGGTGTTTACCCTTCGAGTGTGGGGTGCTTATCCTCTCAAGGGGGCTGGCTCCAGGACGCTGAGGGCTTCTTTGTGTCCACGTGTGCAGGATTAAAATAATAATAATAATACAGGTTCAAAGCACTCATGGGCTGAGGCTGGGGCTCCCGGGCTGCACGGCGTTGTCTGAGCTCTTAGCTCAGCTTTGGCTGCAGAGGGAAACTCGGGGGGTCAGTATTTTTTTCGGTGGAGCGGTGGGGGTGTAAAGGCTGAGTGAATGGCTTGTTTCATGTGGATGTCCCCCTTTGGAGACATTATACGTGAATAATTTGTTGCCCTCTGCTTCACCCTTTTTGAGACCTGCCTGCCTTTTTGAAGTGGCCTTTGGGATTTTCTTGATTTTTCCAGGTTTTTTGCTTCTGGGGGGCTGACCAAGACTGGGTCATGGCTTTATCTGCTTCCTTCCCTCTCCAGAGAGCTGGTTCCTGGCCCCACCAGTACAAGTTGTTCTGGTTCCAGTTGGTTGTGGAGCTGCTTCATGCTCATCACGGGCACTGGGGTGTCCCAGCTCAGCCATCCAGGTTCGGGCTGCTGCTGCTCTGAGCTGGTGGATGTGTGATACCAATCAGCATGTGTGCATAGAGCTTGGCTAATCCCTGCCTGTGTGATGGCTGCTTTAGGTAAATGCTCTTTGATTCCCTAATTTTTTCCTCCTTAGGCTAGTAACACCGAGTAGGGCATCAGGAGAGGTGGCAGGGTGCTCCAGGGCCTGTCGCCTGGATGTAAAATGGGATTTCAACTTGTGCAGATAAACCTCTGTCCCATCGTGTACTGTGTCCGCCCTCTGTCATCACCTGCTTGGGGCAGAGCTCGATTCTGTCTAAGGATAACTATTCTGGTAGCAAATACATGTACAAACCCCGGTGAGGAGAGGGCATTGCGCCTGTTCTACCCCTGTGATGTGGAAAGCGGTTTAGTGTTAAGACTTCAGTTTGCACCGTTTGCTCTGAAGTTGTCCGCTCAGCTGTGTCTGTGTTAGGTGCCTTCACAAGCACCATGACTACTTTCTGAGCAGGATGGGATCCCTGGCTCAGCTCCTCACCTTTGTGGAAATGTTCTGTAAACTGTCCGGCACGGAGGGATCTCCATCACAGTTTGGCTCCTGAGGGTACGATGTACAGATAGCATTTTTGGATTTCTTGAAATAGCCTGGTCTAGTTGTCTATGTGAGCCCAGACTTCAGGAATTGTTATAATAGGAAGACTTACTACTGAAAGTTATTATTTATGGGCCAGATTTATTCTGCCTTGTATTGCTGAATACCTGGAGTTTCTTTTTAGAAGCCAGTGGTGAATCTCGGATCAGGTTCACTATTTTGATACATGATAGACCGTATTTTATCGTCTTGATCCTTCAGATATGTGCATACCAACAGACTTAGACATCTTATTTTTTGTCTTTTATTTAAAAACTGAACTAGGGATAGATCTTTAACGTATTGCTAGTTTTCCATTTTTGTTAACACTGTAGCAAATGCTCATTGATTTTTAGAGAGGAGATAGGATAGAAAAGAAGCAGAAAGAATCAGGCCAGGAAGTTTAACACAGTTAATTGGATGACCTTTAGATGTCAGTATAATCAAAGAATAACACAAGACTCGGGACAGATTTGGAAATATTCCTGCGTGGTGGAATTTGGTGGAGTTTCTTCCCTGGCACTAATTTGTTGGACTCTGGTTCCTGGGAAGTTTGTTGCTGCTAATTTATGTGTTTGTCTGATGTGCTGCTAATGTGACAGTTAGGGGTGTGTGTAGCTAAGTGGAAGGAGGGTGTTTCTCCTGAGTGTTTCCCTGTGGCAGATTGTCGCTGAGGGATTTTGGCTCTGCTGTCCTCTGGAGCAGCAAAACTTTGTCTCGGTCATTCAGAGGGGAGGGCAAGGGAAACAACTTCACTGGCGTTTTGCTCTCTGCCAAATACTTGTACTAACATGGATCTATCAAAATAAAGTTTTTCAGTAAGAATTGTGGTATATGGTTGCAGGAAATGAATTCAGTGATTTTTTTTTTTTTTTCCTATCAGTAAACCCATTTCTCCACCGTTACTAAGCACTTGGACACTAAGGTGATATTCTATTCCTTAGGGATTTTTTTTTTTGGTCAGAGTGGCTTGCTGTGCTGCTGCTGACACGATGCATGTGTTACTCTGTTATTATAGACTTGCTTTGAAGTGTTGAATTGTGTATGCAAAAATGTGCATGTAAGTATTCTTGTACTTACCCATCAGTGCTCGGCAGCGTGTCCTGCGTTGCTTTGGTCACCATGTGCTCATGGGTTTGAACTTCCTAGTCCGGGTAGGTAAGTGCTGTTCTCCAGTCTTGGATGGCAACTACTTATGACTTATTTATGAAACATATGACATCTGCATAGGGAGCTTCTGTATTTTCTTCTACTTTACTTTGCATTTTAAAAGCGTGCTTATATAAAGATCATGTAGAATTTGCAAAAAGCCAGGCAATGAGCTGGAGACCACTTCAGCGATCTCCCCTATCCACTTTAGTGTCTGTCCTATTGTTTTGAAACACTTTTTTAATTGCAGTTTTCCGAGGCAGTATTTCAAGGGATTGACAGGATCCCATTAAGTCAAATTTGGCCCCTGAATTATGTTCTATTTAAAAAAATCCAGCACCCCCCAACTTCTACAAAACCAAAGACCAACAGAATGTTTCCATTAAAAGGAAATCCAAATGGAAACAGCTTTTAAATCTATCAAATATATGTTCCTTTTCTTTATTTGCCTGTCAGACTCTGTATGTGCATGAAGGCCAGACAGTGAATTGACTTGAAACATATTATTACCTAAAACGATACTGACATCAGAAATGCAAAAGCACCAGTGAAATAAGGTGGCCAGAGCTGGAAAATTCTATGCTGGGCTCGGGTCCAGATTTTAAAGACCTGCTGCCTACATTTTGGGTCAGGAGCTTGGGATGCAGGGCTTGCGTGTGAGCCTGGATTGGGCCATAAACAGCGATGAGATTTCAGTGTTTAATAGTCTCAAGCTGGGCTGCCCAGTGTCTGGCTCATGAGCTGCATCTGGCCTGCCAGGACAACTCATCTGGCCTGGAGCCTGCTCCCACCCTCTTGCTTTCTTGAGGGCCTCTTGGACGCCGGCAAAGAGTGGACTGTATGAATGATGTTGGCTGTCCTCAGCTAGTTCTTAGCTACCTTTCCTATGGATGTCGTCCCTTTTCGCCCACCGTGAGGCGAGATGTGGGCCTGTTGTGTAGTATGGGAGAGTTGATGGGACTGGTGGGAAGGAGAGCTGGTCAGTCCCAAAGGGAGAGGGCACCCAGAAGGTTTGTAGTCAATGGGGAGACGCAGGGTGACTGTGCTGTGGGTGGGAGGAGGGCTGTGCAGCCTGCTGTGCTAGAGGCGTTGGCCACCGGTGGTTTGAAACACAATGGCAAAGCTAAATAAGAAGCTCAGCTCAAGGAGGGTGATGCAGCAATGCAACAGGGTCTCAAGGGCTGTGAAATCTGTCTTTTGAAGGTTTTCAGTACTTGACTGGGCAGGGCTCTGAGCAACCTCGTCAGGCTTTGGAGACAGCCCTGCTTGGGCTTTGACTGCATGCCTTCAGGGGACCCTTCAAGCTTAAATTTTCCTTTGCTTTCTTAATTGTAAGAACAGCCTTATTTTTGTTACATTGAATGTACAGTACCAAACACGTGGGACCTGAGTCCTTGCTTGGATCACACAGCAGTAGGAACCACAATGTTGTCGGAGTTGGAAACCGTGTATAATATTCAGTATCGAATGGGTGGGGAATGGCAGCTTAGTCAGCATGAACCACCTCTTCCAGCTCAGAAACTGAGGCAATGACAGATTTAGTACTCATCAAGTTTCAATACAACTCGGAGAGGAAGCCTTGCCCAGTGTGAAGGTATCCATCGGGAGTTTATAAAGTCAACTTTTAAGATCTTGGTTTGTGTTGAGCCTGTGTTCTTCATCTCTTGGTTCCCTCATCAAAACAGTGGGGATAACAGTTCTTCCCTATCTCCCAGGGCTATTGACGCTGTCGATGTATGAAAGGTTACAAGGTGCCTAGAAATTTTAACAGTGCAAAATACCTAATCCATATGGATCAATGTCCCCTTGAATTTTCCTTTTTTTCTGAGGCTTTCTGAAAAGTCTGATTTATTCTCCTTTGAACACAGTGGATGCAATGTCTGCCAGGTGGTGCGGATGTTCTCGTTTATAACTATAATATCCTTTACTCAAATTCCTGAGAACATGTTCCAGAAACATATGTAATTTGCCAGGTGAGGGTCTATAAAGATGGGATGGGTGAAAGAATACAGATGGAAGAACAACGCTCCTATCTCCCTGAAGAGTCTTTGAGAAAACCTTGCAAGTGCAAAAAAAAAAAATTTCTTCTTCCCATTATTTCGTCTATAATTCCAAGTTTTGGGCCAAAAGCAAAATGATGAGTGACATGGCCCATTGTCATCAGAATATATCATTATGATCTTATACTATTTCTAATTGGTCCAGAAGCAGGAAATTCCAGAAATCTCCCGAGCAAGCCCTCTCCTCTGGGATTCTCAGTCTGTGCTGGCATCCCCATCAGGTTTGGATTGGTTTTCATTTAAAAAATGATTACACTTCTAGTTGTTGCTCTACCAAAGAGTCTTCCTACTGTAAACCAGTGCACAGCTGTCCTGCTGACTAGCCCTGCTAACTATCTGTGCAGCAGTGAGAGGAGATGAAGTCATCCAGCTTGGGGTGCGGGGCTGGGGGATCGCGGAGATGGAGTCTCTCTCGTGCCTGGCTCTAGGCTGCTCTGATTTGGGTCTATTTGCTCTATCTCCCTGTATTTTTCAAAGGCATCTCAGCTTGTGACAAAAAAAAAAGACAGATTCCACATGGAAGGTGACTGCGAAATGCTACTGTTCCTTGATTGCTGTTTTGAAAGAGGGAAGAAACAGCTCTCTGAATTTGACTCAGATCTGTGAATAGTTTTGACCAACTAGGTGCTGTGTTTTTCAGCAACCAGACTTTACCTCGTGTTTTTTCCTCTGATCCTCAGTGCCGTGAAGGTGTGCAGGGCTGGTTACAGCCGCTGTGGGAGGGAAGGAGTAGTGCAGCTCTCCAGGGCAGCTGGGGAAGAATAACGGACCAGAGCAGACCGGGCTCTAGACTGGGGGTCCTGTTGCCCCTCTGGACTTGTTGCTGGCAAAGCTGTTTAGCTCTCCTCTCTGTGTGAGTATACATGAAAGCAGTGAGGAAAAAAGTATATGTTTGTGAGCAGCAGAATGCTCCCTTCCAGGGTTCTTTGGTGCCTACTAGAGGAAATATTCAAAATGTTTGCCTTTCATTGGGCTTCCTTGGTGCCCGATGAAGATTGGGCTTATGCTACAGCCCGTTCATGTGGTCTTTCAGCGTGTATCTTCATATATGTGATGCTTTTGAAAGCTCTGCGTTGCGGTTGGATCTGGGTGAAACAGGGCACTGGGCTCAGAAGTTGTTGGGTTGGTGGCACAGGCAGACCTGTGATTTTGCAGCAAGGTGGCAAGAGCCGCATTAGCGAGGTTGATTTTAGCACTTGGGCTGAAAACAGCAGAGTAAGGAAGTCCCTGAAGTAATTCCACCCCCTGAGCCAACATCCTCCTTTTAGTGACTGTGTGTACTTAGTTACTAGTCTTCAAAGGTGTTTCCAAGTGTTAACAGATAGCGCAAGTGAGAGTGATCATAGCAGTGAGATTTGTGCATGTTTTCTGTCTGTGATCCTTGACAGCATCCCTTTAAAGTATAAGCATGCTTTCTCTAATAGCCTTTTCCAAGGGCCTCTTTGCAGAGGCAGCAGAAGATTCAGAGCAAACGAATAACAGAGCAATAATTTTCCGCGATTCTAGCAGTGATAGGTTTTTGATATACAGTAACCTCCTTCCCCTTATCAAAAGGTTTTTCCCACTCTGAACATCACTGAGATGATCCTTGCACCCTGAAAATCACTTTTCTATTTAAGGAAAACTGATTGAATTAAACCACATGTGTATCAAAGCAGAGGCTGGAGGTTTAAAGGCTATCACAGAATACTGAAGGTAATATATTGCATGCAGAGTTCTTTCCAGATGGGACAAATTTCATGTAGCCTCTTGATCGATCGGTATGTCATTCTCAACAGGGAAATTTTATAGCCTCATCACCATCTCGTATCCAAGCCTGGCAGTCTCAAGAGGAGCTTAAGTGACTTAAGCGTTCAAACCACCTAGCTTCTGCCTCTCCTTATATCCCACCTGTACACAAGCTTTGAGCTGGTGTTGGCTTTCCCAGATTCCTCTGATGGTGTAGGGACCGAGAAAATAGTCCCACTTGGGTTAAATCCATTGCCTCTCTCCAGCTACCAACTGCTGGATGTGTTCCTGTCCTTGCCAGGCAGCTCAAGTGGCAAGGAAGGCGATAGTGAGTTTTTGGAGACCTGCATTCAGAAAAGGATTAATCTGGATGCGGCTATGTTGGTGTGGGGTTTCAGTCACACAAGTTGTATGAGTACCATTGGCAGTGTAGATAGGAACTGTGAGTTGGAGGTTGAATTTATGGGCCACAAGAATGGGAATATTGATTCGTGTGGTCCCTGAGTCAGGAGGAATCTCTCATTACAGTGATAGTGGCATAACTCTTGGAATTTTGTCTCTTTGTAGAGGCCCTGTGTAGTCAGGGCATCGATGAAGATCTGTCTCTAAGATGTTGAGTGCATATCTAAATAGAGCTGGAAATTAAGCAGTAATGAACAGATCCATTCAACTGGTCAAAAAGAGAGGTTTCAATGTCTTTGACCGGGCAGTCATTAGAATTGAATGTCATCTCTTGCAGTGTCATTAGCCTACATGATGAAAATGGGATTTTTTTTTTTTCTAGCAGGCTTCTGGGAATGATTATTCAGTGGGGAAAAAAAAATATATAATTCCCCGATAATCTAGAGCTGTTGGAGCTCTCAGTGAAATCTCTGCCGATAATCTAGAGCTGTTGGAGCTCTCGGAGCTCTCAGTGAAATCTCTAAAGTATTGGCACAATGATGAATGGCCTCTTCTGGAATACAGAAATGTATAAGACATGAAATAAATCCTTCATGCATTGCAGGGCTTTGGTGTAGTGCTGCTTATCTTAAGGATATTATGCAAATCTGGTGCCTATTTAAATCTTGACACTCTCATCTGGAGCAGGTGTATTAGAAACTTACTTCTCTTGGAGAAGGTTAATTTGTCAAATATTGACTGCTGGTTTCATCTCAAATGACTCATCGTTCCCATGAGTTTAGAGTCGAGTTTCTGGCCCAGCTTCCTTCCAGCTCTGCTGTAGGACCCTAGGAGTGACATTTTAATGGCAATCTTCCAATCATGAATGCTTCTAGGTGGTTGGGGATACAGCTTTCACTACCTGAAAGCTGCTAAAGATGAAACTTTCCAAGGGCAGAAAATGTGTAGTAGATAACCACTGATGACAAACACTGTACATGTGCTAGGAGCCACAGAAATCCTTGCAATGGGATGAGCCCAAAGAATGCTGTTTGGGTTGCAGAAGTGAAATACAAAAAAACTCACTTGGTTAAATGTACTGTGTAACAGTTAAGCGTCTTGGATGATAACCTGTTGTTAACGATAAACTAGCTGCACTTGTGGGACATTATCTAACCGTGGTAGTGTTGGAGTCCATTCGCCTTCATATTCTGTATTGCATACCCTGGGGTCTTTAGACATTCTTTTAGTTGTCTTTAGGTGAATTTCTCACTGTCACAAGGCAATGTCCATGACTGCATCTCTCTTTCAGTAGCGACATCAGTTGTCTTGCCTAGGGCTGATCCTCCTAATTATCTGTGGCCACTCAAGCAGCCGTAAGAATGCTTTCCTACTTGTATGCCTTGTTTGGGAGTTGGCTGTTCTTACTTCTTGTCCTCTGAAAGGACAAGAGTGCTTCTGCATGAACAGAAGGATTGTTTCCTCCCTTCTGTCTTTATAAAGTTTGTTACTCACTGAGGCAGTAGAAATGGTATTGTGCAACTTGTATGAAAAGTCTCACACATGGGTAATGAAGAGCAAACACGCTGGAGTGAATGGTCCGTTGGATGAAAATGATTCATTCCAGCTCAGGGGTGAGCGGTGTTGAGTAATGAAGTCATGGATTGGCTCACAAAAACTCATGGACTAGTTCACAAATGATGAAGATTGAAGCCACGATGACTGCTACGTGCAATTAATTGTTTGATGAATCTAGGGGATAAAGTGAGAAATGGTGATGGAGTTTATTTTGTGCTGGTTCTGTTGGTGCTCATGAAGAGAAGGAGGAAAGTTAGTTCATCCAGCCACTGCTCTTATAATATGTTTAGTCAGATGTTTGAAGCGGTTAGATAGGGCTGACTGAGAACTGTCTATTGAAACTGCTTCTCAGTAAAATATTGGTTGTGCTGAACTAAAATTTTGCTGAGACATGTTAGCTTGCTATTGCAAAAGCTCATTCTTTTTGTGTGGAAAGGGTCAACGTATTTTTGGCAAAAGCTCCTTTTTGACAGGAAGGGTTAGGTTCTTAGTTTTCCCAAACTCATTTCAATTCCATCAGTGTTTTTCCAGGAATTCACTGTCTTCATCCTTTGTCTAGATCTTTCCACTCGGCAAGATGTGAAAACGATGCTCGTTCCTGGCTCAGGCCCGTCCTGTTCTGGGGTGGGTATCCCCTGGCCCTCAACTACAGAAGTAATTTCCTATGCAGATGCAATTATGGCCTTCGTGGTGTTGTGAGGCTCAGGGTAGCACTCCCGGGGGTGAGTTCCCAGCTGTTGTTTTGAAGGACAGAGCACTGAAAGCTCAGCCCCTCTTTTATTTTTGCCTCTTTCCTTGAAAGATATGCATTGAGGCAGCAGCTGCTGACCTCATGGGTTTTTGGTGGCTGCCGTTCATTGACGGTAACAACACATCCTTCCCCACTCAACGCATTAAAGCCTTGAGGAAATAACATTGATTTTTTTTTTTTTTCCTTTTGGTAATGTTTCACTAGTGATGGGGAGCGGTGGTGGGACCTGGTGTGCGCTGGTGTAGCCCATCCTGTGCAGTGCGGTGTACGTACCGCTTGCAGGTCTGGTGGTTGGGTCTTTGGCAGGGTGTCCCTCACGTGCTGGAGGACACATGCACGCTGCTGTGTGTTTAGCCTAGCCGTGGCCTGGCCCTTGGGCCTTTGTCCTGGCTGTTCACACTTCAATCTCAGTGTTTAAATGACAGTGTACAATATCTGCCTTGGGAGTCAGCAGAGGTCTTTGTAAGCCAGAAAAATGAGCCCTGTGTTGCCAAGATGACCCAATGTAACCCGCAGCCCAGGAGTTCAGACCCAAGGCCTGTTTTGGTGCAGCACAGCTGTGTGACCTTGGCTCCGTTTTGCTGAGAAAATAGTTTGAGCTGTGAGAAAGTCCGTCAGCTAAAGGCATGCAAGGTAGGAAAAGAGAAAACAGTGTAATTGTTGAGATAATGATTCAAGGATTGAAGAGGGATACTCTTGACATGAAGTGTTATAAAACTGTAAGGAAAAATGTAGAAAAATGGAAGATGGCAACTGTGAAGATTGAGAATCAGCCTGTTTGAAGATGGCTAGCACATCTGATGATTGCTTGGCCAGCAGAGACTCACTGGGTATGCTTATGCTTAACCTAGTGGCACGTAACTCCTAGAAATCTTCTGGGGATATTAACCAATAAATCGTTATTCTGTACGCGTAAATTGTGTGTATCCCACCTGCAGAGCTCTTTGCCCACGGTGTAAGGCATCTGAGCAGAAGTGATGCAGGTAGAATTACACCAGCCATATGTTAATGGTGTACACATTGGAAAGTCATTTGCCAAAGTTTCTCCTGGCTGTCAAGGATCATCAGGCCCTGAGAAGCCACTTAATGAGGGAATTTCAGATATCTACCTGAATGTCTATCATCATTTTCACCCTACCCTTTTTGATTACTAAGGCAGGGTTACGGCTCAAGTGGCTCCTTTGTGAGAAGACTAGCAGGAACATCTTGGTGCAGATAAACCTGGAATAGTGGGTCCATCCCATAAAAATGCCCAGGATATTGCAGGCAGCTTAGAAATATGATGGACACTCCAATGGATCAGGATGGGAGTGGTTTGCAACTCAAGACTGAACTGAGAATATCTTCACATGACACCTTGAGTCAAATATCAGTCAAGTTTTATTGTGGGGGCAGGTGTGTCTCAAAAATAGAAGGTGACAATAAGGTATGGTTAGAATAATGCTGAGGATATGTCATTGATCAGGCAGATGACGGCAGGTTACCTTTTAAGTAATAGCAGAATACTCTTTAACCCTAATAATTGATCCCCAGTTCCACATTAGTAGCTCTGGTTGGGCTACCAACCTGGCTCTCCTTCTCTGATGCCTTAAAGGACAGATGGATGGAGGAAAAGTGGAAATCCCAAAGATGGCAATGTTACATGGCTGAGATGTTTTTGGCCTGCAGTCTGGGGAGGTTTTTTTCTTCTCTGCTTAAACCAGAACCTATATACCAAAGACCCCTGAAACCCCCAGTGATCCCAGCTGTTACCAGCAACTGAACTGCATGAATGAGGGCCCTGCCATGCCAGATCCATCGCTTCAGGCTGTGAGCGCAGCTGAGTCAACAAATGAAAACAGAAGGAAAATTGACTACGTAGATCTTCTGGGGAGAAAAAAAAAATAAATTCAACAAAATGATGCAGGCAGCAAGGTGCACTCCATCCCGGGTGTGCATTATTTTTCTGAACTGCTGGGTCCTTACGAGCCGATATGTGAAATCCTGCATCCCCCGAGCACAAGCCTGCCGGAGCGGATGACTTGGGTGAGGCTGAGTAAGCCCATGTGGTTACCATTGCGCCACTTCATCAAAAATCCTTCTTACAAGGGGAAGTGAGCTCAGCAACCCGGGAAAGTGTCATACCAGGGGCTGGAGGAATGGCTGGAGGGCAACGGGAGAGACTTTACACAAACCAGCTGGCATATGGGTGTGTTTGGTTACATCATGCTGAAAGACAGACGGATCCCGCAAGGTCTGGGTGCGTTCCAGACAATCCCAAGACCTCTTTGCCTCCACTCTCCTAATACTCTGCTGCATGAGAACTGCTGTTCCTCCTTCTCTGCCTTTCCCTATGAGTCACTCCTTTGTAGTCTTATGTGGCTTTTATAGTTAAGTGAACCAAGCGGCTCATGTAGGAAGGGGAAAGGATTTTGCCCCCTGTCCGCTTCCATCCGAAGTGGAGATATAAAGGCAGATTCAGGCCCAGGGGAAGTCACCAGGAGACTTTCTGTTCATGTCAACGGGTTTGAATTGCAAAGTGCATGAGGAGCGTAGGGACAACACCTACCATAATCTGACCACACCAAAATACAGCTCAGTTCACTTACTTCTGGGCAGTGGCAAATTGGCACTGATTTGAAGGAAGTTATGATTTGTACCAGTGATGTGTTTCATCAGATTTTTTTTTTGAACGGACAGTTATGCTGGGTTATAATTGGCAATACCTGATTATTTTTTTTTTCTCTCCATATAATGCTATCCATTTTCTGGAGATAGGGCAGAGGTGCTAGGAATTAGTGTGGAGTGTCAGTTTGGAGTGATTATCCCCTGATCATGGAATGCTCCTTCTGGTCTTGCCTGTCACTTCTCATTATACTTAAATTTTTCTTGAAACCCTCATGCCACCAATTGGTCAGATTGGACCAGACCCATACAGTCTTGTGTCCTGTCTCTGGGACTGGAATGTTCCTCATTCTTCCTGAGACTTTAACGCTGGGTGATAGCAGGGTTTGACATCTTCTCTGGTATTCTTATGTGACTTCTTTTT
>NW_009647271.1:1705511-1724294 GCF_000708025.1 Charadrius vociferus | reverse complement strand
CCTGAAGAACATCTTGCATTAGTTAATTCTGCAGTGTAATCGCATGTTTCTTTGGATTTCAGTTGCTGAACTTCTGATGTCCTGGCATATTGCCTGTAAGAAGTGATGGGACTGACACATTGCTTTTCCGTTTGACTGAAGGCATTCGTCTCTGGATGACTGCTTCAGCATCTAATTTTCACCTTTGTCCTTCTTCTCCGTGTTGTTAGTCCACTTGTGGTTCTGTGTGTGGCCCTCAATAGTGTAATGCCAAGTTTGGGCTCTGGTGACTGGGAGAAGAGGACTCTGAGGAATGATATCTGGTGCTTTTCTCTGGGCCTAGGCTGTTAGTGCCTCACTTGCTTGGCGACTGAAATTGGTTGGAGCTTTGAAACCAATCTGTAAGAGTATTTAAGAGGCAACATAGGCAGCACAGTGAAATAACGTTACAAAAGCCTTGAGTGAATAGCACTGCTTGCCTCTGGCATTCTGCAGTTGAGATATTACACTTATTGAACTTGTATCTCTGGTTGATATTTGAAGCAAAATGTACCATGAGGCTTTACCTCCTTGGGATATTTAAGAAAGACTAGAAAACAGGGCTTTTTAGATATTATTTAAGCTTAATGAAAAACCTCAAGGCTTTACTGATATGCTAAAAGCTAAGAGGTCAGCTCCGTATCCAGAATTTATTTACCCAAGAGATCTGGGTGATTTCATAGATCATAAAAACACAACTTCAAAAGTCATATATTATTTCACAGCGGTGGTCTCTGCCATAAGGTAAGGTCAGGTCAGGTATCTATTCCTGGGAGAGAGACAGCAGCCCTGGAAGATCTCCTTTCAAATCTGTAGAGGAATGCCCTGATGTGCCCTGAACCTTCCCTGTGAGGAAGCAGAAAGCGTGATGTCTGTACAAGGCTGCCTCGTGCTCTGCTCCCCGTAGGGACAGAGGAACTCTGCGGCTGCTGCCTCTGGTAACACATAAATGCGTCTTCAAGGTCTTCTGTTTGTCTAGGCTGCAGGTACCTGGGGCTGTCGCCGGGAGCGATGGGAAGGTAGCACAGATACTTGTCAATGTTGGAAGGCTTCGGAGGCGAGATGTCTTGTCTTCTCTAAATTCTCTTCACTGAGCTTTAATACTCATAATTATGTCCAAGGTGGTCACTCTGATACTCTGCAGATAGGTTCTGCAGTGCCAGTCTGGTCTCTTCCCACCCCAAACTGTTCCTTGTTCCAGCATCAGCTGCTAAACAGAAAAACCATGGACCAGACCCGCTTGCTGGCGATACTGCTGGAGGCATTTTCTTGGCTGTGGATAAAGAGTAACCACAGTGATCAGAAATAAGCTTATCACAAGAGAGCTGACAGATGTGGCTAACAGGATGCCTAAATTAACGTCATCGGGGTGATGAGATGTGAATGATATCAGACTTGGCCCAGAGCTAAACTTAGTGCAGTGCAGGCAGCTAAAACAGCCAAACGGAGAATGCTTTGGAGAAGGACCTTTGGGCATACTGAAACTCGGAGTGATGCCAGGTTTTGATATAAGAAAATAGTTCATTCAATGAATGATCAGAGGTCCCATTGCTGCTGTTTCAACAGACCCCGCTGTCCAGCCGCAGGGCTGACCTGCAAAGACCCTTCTTTCCGTCGTGGAACTGCCTGTGCAAACCAAACACTTCTCTTACTCGTTTCCAAGGGATAAAATAAACTGAGACAGAGACGGAAACGTCCCCATCTCCTGTTCTACTAGTTATAGAGTTAGATTGCAATCTACAGGAAAAGAATGTCCTTCATAAGCCTAGGAGATCATACCCACATTGTTCCCCATTCTGTACCAGTGCTGTCAAAGACTGTTGTACTGTAATTTAAACCCCAAAGCTTATACATTTATTGATGGACACATAGTAGCAGCATAACCTTGTTGTGAGGGGTCTGATCCTGAAAATACCATGGCAAAGACTTTTCAGGGTCTATTCTTATTCCCTGCTAGACTGGCTGAGTTTTCCCGGAGCAGGTTGGTGATGGCAGGGGTGAAGATGAGCTCAAAGGAGTGATTGTTCCCATCTGCGCTAAGCAGAGGAAGTAGAAGGTGATGGCTAATTAACTTAGCACTCAGCGTGGCTGCTGTCCCATGAAAATAACAACAACTGTAATGAATCCCTACAGAATTGGCTTTGGTCTGGAAATGAGGAGAGATTGATTGAGGTAAATGAGAAGGAAAATCACACTGAGGAAAAAATGTTGGAAGAAAGGGAAGGACCAGAGAGAGCTCCTGCTTGGTGCCATAGAGAGTCCTCGGGTCTCATTTTCGGGTATCTGGCCCAGTAGTGGCTCTTCAAAGCCAGTGCTGAAGACTGGCTCTCCAGCTGTTCTTCACCACCATTTGGTGTTGATGTCCAGGACAGAACTCGATGCAATGACAGCTCAGACAGTATTGGTGATTACAGATCTGTTTTGCCAATCTTTGCCCTAAGTTTAAAATGTGGTAGAAATCTTAGTGTTTGGGACATTCTGATCTGCACCATAATTGGTTGGGAAAACAAAAAAAAATAATGCTGCAGGGGAACCAAAGTAAACCTTTAACATCCACAAGCTCCTTTGGCAGTGAAGGCTAATATATTTAAGGTAGGGACTCATCTGCTTCACTGGATTGGAGCCTGGCTCCTAACAGCTCCATCTGATGCTCTTTCTGGATTCGTGTATTGGAAGAAGGGGAGTGAACAGTATCCACCTCTCCCTGTCATTTGTGGTTTCACAGACCTTTGTCCTTTCCTTCTGCTAGTGAACTCTTTTCTAGGCTGTAGAGTCCTAGCTTGCTTGAGCCTTATATTTGGGAGCTGCAGTTACCTCTGACTAGCCTTGTTGCCTCTTGCAATGCCCCAATATCCCTTTTGCGTTGGAACAACTGCATGTGGCAATTAGGCTGCAGGTGAAGCACAGACATACAGTGGTATAATGGTATTCTCTGGTTTGTTCTTTACTCCTAATACTATCTAATAATGGAATTTTTTTTAACTGCTGTTGAGCAATGAGCTGTTATTTCACAGATCCATCTGTCACAATCCCAAAGTATTGCTCCTGTGTGGTTATGGTCAGCTTAGAGCCCATCATTTTATATAGGAAGTTTAGATTGTATTTTTTTTCCCAGGCGAGTCCCTTTACGTTTATTTGCATTGAATTTCATCTGCCATTTTATTACTTGTCCACTGTATCATAAAATTGTTTTGTAGGTCATCACGATGCTCTCTAATTTAGTATTGTCAGCAAACTTTCCCACCTCACTGCTCACGCCCTTTTCCAGGTCATTTATGAACATGCATTTTTAACGGCACAGATCTCTCCAGGGCTCCATGTTGACCTTGCCTCCCTGGCAAGATCTGACCATTCCCAATTTCCTTGCTTTTAACCAGGATTTATCCTTGCAAGGGCTTTTCTTCTTCTCTGTTTGCTTAGTTTCTTAAATTGCCTGATCGAACACTTTCTGAAATAGATTTAAAAAATCCGGTTTTGGCTGAAAGGTGCATCTTGCCTGAAAACAAACAAACCACATAAAGATGGAAAAGCATCCCCCTGTTTTTATTCATCCAGCAAAGTTTCCCCTCTCCTTCCTGTCTTTCACCACCTGAAGATTTTTGAGACTAACTTTTCGTCTGATTTTGCATGGGAATCTCAAAACCCTTCTGGGAAAGGAAAATTGTTTCCTGATTGCTTTTCTAGTGGTAAATAAATATGCTTAAATTGAGCTGTGTTTCCTTTCTCCCCCTTCATTGCTCATTTGATTAAGCCTGGCTAATATTTGATACGGTCACACTGGATAAAACTGACTTTTAATAACTGCACATTCAGAATTGTGTTGGCCTAATTATAATAGTGTCAGGATTTACACTGGTACAGCTTATTTCCCTCATAAGGGGTAACTCCACTGGTATAAAATACCTAAAAATAAATATTTATAACTATTCACATCAGGAGGTGTATCAGCTTGCAATTAAGGTAATGTGGTACCACCTCCTAATGGAGGACAAGAGATTAAAGTCCCTTTTGAGCTGGTGTGTAGCTGGGAGGGTAACTCATGCCATGCTGTAGAAATGCCCCCACACCTCGTTTACAAACCCCCCCAGTCCTGTCTGCCCTCTAAAGCCTCTGGGCCTGAAAACTGCATGGGGTGTGTGGGTATTTTCTTCAAAATTTTCCAAAAAATGTTCTCCGGAGCTCTGCTGAAGTGTCAATGCCAAGTTTCGGCAAGAAGGGAAAACTTTTATTGCCATTATAAACCTTGAAAATATGTTTTTTATAAAGCAAACGCCAGCATAACCTTGGGTACAGCTGCGGTAACAACCCTACCTGATTTCCAGGGCACGTCTAAATGAGAAACTCCTAAACAGCGCAAAGAAAACAACGGAGAATTTACAGCGTAAAACCAACCTGGTAATTCTATTAACAGTCCCTTCTAAGCAGAATCGGGCTCCCAGCTGGAGCTGAAACCCATAAAGAGCACGCCATTAATTTTATGAAGAGAAGTAGCCATTTTAGTCCTCTGGAAGCTCTGGAGTCTGTAAAGATAAGGTGATGGACTTTTCTCACAGCTGCAAGAGCTACATCTGGAAACCAGGTCTGTACCGCACCGTGGATCCATAGGAAGCCTGGTGAAACCGCATCCTGCCGGAGGATGGTCACCACGGTGGGATCGCTCAGAGGGTAACGCGCCCGCGTTTGCCTGTGGTGTGCGGCGTCTGGCATGTTTGCCCTTGGCATCATGGTCCCAAAAGGAAGGTTGTGCTTCCAGAAGAACAATCCCCTACTGTCTCGAGCAACAATGGAAGGGCCCAATGAAAGAAAAATGATAATCAAAAAAATCTGCTGAATCTAATGTCACAATTACCTGCTCTTGATTTTTGTCTCTCTTAGCTGGCTGTCTAGATTTCACAAACACTCCTAATTTGCTGTTAAATTTGCAGTTTATATGATCCTAGATGATTTGTTAGGCCTTATTGAACAGCAAAGACTTTCTCCCCCCCCCCCCCTTTTTTTTTTTCTTTTCTTGGAGATGGCTTTTCACACCATCAAGGCCACTTTCTCAACTTATTGACAGCTTTATGAGCACTGTTGGAAAAGCACCAGCTTCCTTCGTTTCACAGCGCTCCGGCTTTCCGTCGAGTGAAAAGGCAGTTTTTTAATTAGGGCCTGAGAGCCTTTGCTTTGCTCCAGCGTTCCCCAGGTACAAAGCAATACACTGGCCTTTCTGTAGTTAATCACTTTTCCAGACTGCAGCCCACTAAAATTAGGTGGGCTTTTCGGTCAAATGTTTACCTGGCTCAGGGCCATCTGAAGAACCTCTTTGGGCTGACACATCTGCATTTGGCATGTGTTCTGGCTGTGCTCGCCAATTAACCAGGAGAGCAAAAAAATAAAATTAAAAAAATAAACAAACCCAATCTTGTCCTGCTTAGAAGATGTCCTGTTTTCAAGCTAATTCCTGCACACACAAGAAAGGAAAACTCTTTGATTCTTCTTCCTTCTTGCCCAGGTTTATAGTTGTGTCTTTGTTATTACTTTCTACTGGGGTAGCTCACATTCGCACCAGCTCCTCTGGCTCCCTTTCAAATCTGTTTATGAGAGTTTTAAAGTTTTATATTTGTGGTTACATTTAAACTCCTCATCAGCATTATAGTCCTAGGAAGCCAATTTCTTCCCTTTTTGAAAGGGATGGTTGCAGCTTTATTTTGTTCGAGTTAGCGACAGAAGCGTTGCAGCAATGCCGTGGGCTCAGCGGCAGCTTCTGCGCGTTGGGAGTTGGGTGGGATATTTTGCTGCAGCACTTGCTCCATGCTGGAAGCTGCCGGGGCCGGAGGAGCTGAGGACAGTCCATGGACTGAAGGAGCTGAGGACAGTAAGGTGTCAGCATCTCCTTCGGGCGTTGAGAGTCCCTGTGTGGGAGCCTGAGGTAGAGCAGCAAACGGTTGCTGGTTGAGAAGATGGAGCCCGAATCTATCTGATTTCTTTGAGAACTGGTTTTATGCCCTGAGGCAGAGGGGTATTTCTAAGGCTTGGTCTCAGGCTGCAGCTGTGCTTGCTACGGTGCTTATCTTTTCCAGCTGTTTGTCCATCCTCTCCTCCTCCAAGTCCACCAGCAAAGCTGCTCTGGTAATTGCTTCCTAACCTGTCCCAGTCAAAGCAAGTCTGATCAGGAAAGAATTGCTCTGTATACTGGTTGGACTGTTAAAATCAGGGAGGGGAGAGCGGCTGCTGAGCAGCTGGAGGTTGTGTCTTCTGAGGAAGGAAGACTGCAGCAGGAAGAGGGTGTGAGATGGCGCAGTATGAACCAGGCTGGTCCTGTGCTTATCGCTGATTCCATGGAGGGCTAACTGCACTGCGTTGTTTGTCCTATAAGGCTTCACGGGAAGACAGGAATTGTCCAAGTGGTTCCATAACTATGTCTTAGTGCAGCCGCGTGCTTCAGAGAATGGTGTAAAAGGAGGAGTTGGGGTGGGAGATGCCCTTTGTGCAGAGGCATTGCATTAAGCCTAGGAAACGAGTAATTTTAGACCCTTTCCAAGACTGTTTTTTTTTTTTTTTTGCAAGTATTTATCACTGTGAATATTATCTGGTTCACCTGGAGCCTGGAAAAGACCTACCACAGTGATGGGCAAAGGATGAGCATCTGCAGAGCTCATCTTGCCCTAGGGCCACAGAGCAGCAATCAGGTGGTAGCAGGCTCCCAGTACATGCTGGAGCTGGGCCACCCCTGTCCAACTCATCATATTGGTGATTTGAATTCCTAACCGCATAATCATCTCTATCCACGTAACCCAGAAAAGAGCTGGTCAGGAATGTCTGGGAAATGTAAGTCTTGAGAAATCCAGTTTTTCAAATAGCCCTTAATGAGAAAGGGATCATTTTAAGGGACAATTTGACTTTTATCATGTTACAGAATTAAATACTCCCAGCTCCAGCAATGACTTTTTTCACACAAATGCTGTGTTGGTTTGGAATTATCAGTCATCTGCAATAAAAAAAAAAACAGGTTAATCTGTGTCCTTACTTAAAAAAAAAAAGGAAACAAACTTTTGGCTTTAGTTGAAAAAGAAATATTTACATCTGCTCAGTTCCGTTGATGTTGGCTTATGCAACTCTGTAGACGCTTGGGTGTTGTGGTTTTTTTTTTTTTTGGGATGTCTTCTCCAGTTTTAAGATGGGAGGGAAAAAATATTCTTTGTTGGAATGTCAGGAGCTGGGAAGTATCCTGCCCAGCTGTGATCCTTCATTTCCCTTTAATTCCCTTACCCTATTGCTCTGGAAGAGAAGAGATGCTTCTTTCTGAGCTGTGCTAATTGTTGGTAAGAGTAGAGACAAACCGGGATAAAGGAGAGAAAGATTGTAGAACAAGAAGAGAAAGGAGAAGGTGGTTTTTGAGATTTGCACTTGTTCTTTGAAATTAATTATAGATATTGGGACATAAAATCTTCCAAACTATCCATTTCACTAAAGTTAACTCACCACTTTCCTCCTATTCCTAGTAAACTGTGACAAAGGAGTTGGGTGTTGGGTTTTTTTTTTCCCCACCGCGGGCAGGTTGTGAGTGCAACACGATCACAGGAGCTCAGCTCTCTGAAATCCCGCCTGTGCTCTGCAGGCAGCAGCATGAGAATGATACGTTTCAGTAATGCCAGCGAGTGTTTAATGGCATTAAATGTGTTTGTTTAGGGATTAGAGCAAAAATCCCCTCATCTTCCAATAGGGGGGAAAGGCTCCTTTTTTCTTTTTTTTTTTTTTTTGCTTTAGAGTTTGCTTTAGGCCTGCTAGGCTGGGGGCTGTCTTTACAAACACCATGGGTTGGAAGGCCTCTTTTAAGTTACAGTTTGATGGCTCTGCATTTCCATACCTGCCAAGGTGTGTTTCGGGAGGAAATCGGTTGTGTTTTCCTGTGCAGATGTGTGACCGCTGGGTGCTAACGGGTTTCTGTCGGGCTGTTCACTTGCAGCGGCGGCAAACCTCCTTTTTTTTTTTTTTTTTTTTTTTTTTTTTTTTTTTGCTTTAGAGGTTGCTTTACGCCTGCTAGGCTGGAGTGGAGTGAATAAGCCACAGTTACCGGCAGCTGAACTCCAGCTTCTCCAGGGAAAACCATCCTGCTGCGCTATCTCTGTTCGAAGTCAGGAGTGCAGCAAACCCCACCGGGATGTCCTCTGCCCCAGTGCTGGCAGTCACCCCTCCTTTGCCACTGATTTCTCTTTTCTTAGCCTCTGGCTACTTGTTTTCTTTGCTGCTAAACAAATTCCTGCCATTGCTTTTATTTAGGCTTTTCAAGTGGCTTAGCCAGGTTGTGGATGATGGGGAATCTCCCTCGGGACCGTTCCCTCCAGGAGTGGGTCTGTCTGGGGGACTGCTTCCCGTATGGGCATTAGCTGGAGGGGAATTACGTCCACCACAAATAACTTGGAGGGAACAGCTTTGTTGAAAATCCCGACTTGGACTAAGGATCAGAGGAAACCTTTGCTCCCAAATGTAGCTGAAAAATACCTGTCTGAAATGCAGTGGTCTGTTCTTTGCTTCCCTTAAAGCAGGAGGCAGATATGGAAAGTTGTTTTTTTGGCAGCAACAGAGAGATCAACTTATTGGATAGAGCCCACGAGTCTGGCAGGAAAATTGGACTTTTCTTGTTCTCTCTCCTAAAAAGTCAGTGATGTCCAGAGAAGAGAGGATTCTTGAGTGGGAGAGGTGATGTGAAATGCTCCTCTCTGGGTCCTCTGCATCTTTGCTGGGGGAGTGATGGAGGGTGCAGGTTTTAACTGATGCTTCCAGAGGGGGCCATGTGGCACTGGTCCCCAGCTGGGCTGTGCCACTCCAGCGGCACTGAGGAAGCTCTGGGAGTGATGGGCTGTCCAAAAAATGTCTCATTTCTGTAGGAAAAATGTTAGTGAAACTTAAAGATTATCAGTTTTGTCAACAGACCTGACACTCCCTCTCCCAAATGGGAGATCCTTAGAGCCCACTGGGGTTGAGCTGGAAGTGTTTAGATGATTCTTCTTTAAAAAGAAAAATATAAAAATGGCTTCCAGATTTTTGGTGTTCTGTCAAAAAAGGGTTTTCCCACCAAAATTACTCTTTTGACAAAAATAGCTGGTGTTTGTTTTTTTTTTTTTAATAACACACTCTGCTCATGCTCCATCCATCACCCGTGTGTACGGCTGTGATTGCACAGCCCTGGGGCCTGCCTGGGATGCCTGTGCTCCCATCAGTTTCTCTGCAATTTTCTCCTGTTATATCTCTCGTCGGGTCTAGATCATGCCTTAAGAGGTTTAACTGAGGATTGAGTACATTTTGGGACATGCTCGTGTCATTGTGTGATGGAGACTGGGATCAGCAGTTTGTAGTAATAACCTTGCTATTGATTTGCCACTACAACTACAGAGCTGGGAGCTGCTTTGATATATCTGATTGGAGACAACAAGAACTTTACATTTCTGTCCTGATATAAGCACCTCACAGGTGAACAGGGAAATATGACCTCATTTACACCAAAGCTCCTGATTTGGTGGCTTGGGTTACAGCTGTTTGACTGGGGTTGACCCTAAGCGCTAGCTGTCTCGACCCATCAGCACTGGGGAGAAGTCAGATGTGCCCCTTTTCTGGATTATTGTGGTATAATTCTCCCTGTGTGAGGAGAGGAAGAGTGAGGGTGAAAATGCAGCCTCCTGGGTCTGAGGGATGCTCCAGCCAATGATGTGGCAAGCAGCATAGAGTTGTAGAATAGTTTAGGTTGGAAGGGACCTTGACTATCGAGTTCTACCCCCCTGCCCTGGGCAGGGACACCTCCCACCAGCCCAGGTTGCTCCAAGCCCCATCCAACCTGGCCTTGAACACCTCCAGGGATGGGGCAGCCACAGCTTCTCGGGGCAAGCTGTGCCAGGGGATCACCACCCTCACAGGGAAACATTTCTTCCTAATGTTTAATCTAAACCTACTCTCTTCCAGTTTAAAGCCATTCCCCCTTGTTCTATCACTATATGCCTTTGTAAAAAGTCCTTCCCCAGCTCTCCTGTAGCCCCTTTAGGCACTGGAAGGGGATCTGAGGTCTCCCCTTTTTCGCCTTCTCTTCTCCAGGCTGAACTCCCCTAACTCTCTCAGCCTGTCCTCATATGAGAGGTGCTCCAGCCCTCTGATCATTTTTGTGGCCTTCCTCTGGACCTGCTTCAACAGGTCCATGTATTTCCTATGTTGGGGACTCCAGAGCTGGGCGCAGTGCTCCAGGTGGGGTCTCATGAGAGTGGAGTAGAGGGGCAGAATCCCCTCCCTCACCCTTCTGGCCACACTTCTTCTGATGCAGCCCAGGATACAGTTGGCCTTCTGGGCTGCGAGCGCACATTGCTGGCTCATGTTGAGCTTCTTGTCAGTCAACACCCCCAGGTCCTTGTCCTGTCTCTGCTTGCCCCGGTGGAGAGCTTGGGGCTGTCCAAGTGTTGCACCCTTGTGTTGAACCAGATGTACCCAGTTCCAAATGCTGTTAGCTCTCTGGAAGTGCTAATCCAGCTGTAATCTGGAGCATCCAGAACCATTTTACTACCAACCAAAGGATAAAACAAAGGGATGTGTAACTCAGTAGTGATGGTAGACAAACCCTGGCAAAGCATCCAGGGCCAACCAGCAGCTAATTGCCTGCAGTTTCCAAATGCAGGGCCTAATTCTGTAGTTACGATTCAACCTCTGCAGTAATTGTTGCATGTGGGGGGAAAAAAGAGACCTCTCATTTTATTCTGAGCATAATATTAAGAAGCAGGGGCTTTTCTGTTGTGTTTTGTTTTGCCAACGCCACTAATGAATGTGTAAACACCTCCTGGCATAGATTTCCCAGTTTACTGAGGTTGGAGTTCACGCTGCTAACACGCCTCCCTGTATGAAGCGCTCCATCCGTTAACCTTGTGCATCCACTAATTAGTGGGTCACTTGCAGGTCAGAGGTGTGCTTATGCTATGCTTCTTGGCTGTCTGTTGTATTATTACAGCAACTGTAAATGCCACATGCGGCAGACTTGACGAGTGTGTTTGGAAGGCTAGCTGTATAATTAGGGTACGTTATCCCAAGGCAGAGTATGCCAGCTGACATCCAAGAGGCAATAAAAACAATGCTGGGTTTTTTTTCCTCTCCTTCCTTTGCAACACATCGGCTGTCAATGGAAAAAATGTTGAAGTGTTGCTGATTTGAGTAAGTTTGGGGTATTTGCTCCAGGACCAGCAGCTCAGCAGCCCCACCATCCATCCATCGGTCAATCCATCAGCCCATCCTGGCCTCAAGTTGGCTTCAAGTGCGTGGCGTATGGGGCTGAGCTGTTGCTTCCACTGTTGGTTATGGCATGAGTCCGGGCCCTCCTTCATAAAAATATAACCATGAGTTTACTTGAATAATGATGAGTTCTTCAGAATATAATTTGGCTTCCTTTCATTGGTCCTCAGTTTTTCTGGGCATTTGTTGTCTCTGTTTCCAAGCTGCTTATCCATTCACCCCTTTGCAGAAAGTCCTTTGGAGGTGTTTTCTGCTTGGCTGAAATCTTAAGGGAGCAGCATTGTTTCTCAAGCCACTGCCTGACGCCCTGTACTGGGGCTTTAAGTCGGTCATTAAATGTGTTGAGTGCTCTGCCTTTGCTCTTGACACAACATTAACAACATTGGTGAAACTGCTTGGAAACAATTAGATGGTAAATAAGCTTGTTCAGTAAATATGCGCAAACTGTTCTGGCTACATCCAGATGTTCCTGCTTTGTCAGGCTTTCCTTCTGTGCTACAAGACTGGGAGGTCTTCTGATAGTTATCAAAGCTGTTTGAACATGTATTACCTGCTGCTTCTCCACCCCCAAGAGACATAATCAAATCAGGAGAACTGGTCAGAATATGTGGTAGAGTAGCATATTTTTGGTCTCTTTTACTTAGCAGAAAGTGAATATAAATCAGAAATATTCTTAATGATATTTTATTTTGCTTTTCAGTAGTGGAAGTGACTGCAAAAACTATGTAGCAATGGAGAATTGGGGTCTTTGTGTTTTCTATGTAGCCTCTACATGCCTGTAAAAGTCTACTTAAAAGCAGGGAAGAGAGGGGAGAGGGAGTTCAAAATTTTTGGAGGAAGAATGCATAAAATGCAGACAGAAAGGAGGTTGAAATATGAACATATGAGACACTCCAGAGGGTCCCTGAAGTAGCTCAGGAAAGCTATGGATCCTGTTTAGTTTCCAAAATTAATTAGAAAAGGAAATAAGTCTATATTCTGTGCTGTTCCTGCATTGTTCTGCACTTAGCAAAATACGTTTAAAAGAAAAAAAACAACAAAAACCAATGAAAAGACGTGAAAAATCCAAGCCTCCCCGTTGCAGTTGGCTTCAGGCCTCAGCCAAGAGCTTTGCAGACTGCCCTAGTCCCGGAGGGCTGCGCGTGCTCGAGTGTGGAGCATCGCCCTGCGCCGGCAGGAGGGACGGTCCCTGCAAAATGCCAAAGGGGAGAATTACTGTACTGGAAACTGGGGACAAAGGAGTGATTTAAAAGGGCAGGAAGAAAAAGGCAACTCACAGCATGGAGACACTTTCTCGGTCTCTCCTGTCTATAGTTGGTATGTTGAGGAACAGAAGCAGCCAAACAATGAGGAACGGGCTGTTCCCATGTCGGGCGGGAAGTGCATGAAGTCCCATGAGCAAGTCTGTGCTTTATAATGGTTTCCAGATGGCATCCTAGCCCCAAAGTGTTGTGGTTGTCTGGATATGCATTCGCACATTGCGAAGCTTCTACAGAAAATCAGAGGATCTCCTTTAAAGTCATACCTTGGCCTGAACCAAGAGCCTTGGATGTAAAGATCCATGTGGTAGGTTTGGCTTCCCATTTACCAGGGGACGTACATGCTCAACCTATGGAAAATGTACTTTAGACGATTGTATAGAATTTGCGTTTTTGGCCGTTTTCCACCAGAAGCTCGATCCAGACTGCAGAGCATACTTGGATTTTCAAAAAGCTTTTGTTGAGTTTTCTCATCAAAGGCTCTTAGGCTAAGTTATGGTTGGAGATGAAGGCATGTCCTCCTGTGGGCTTGTAGCTGGCTAAAGGATACGAATGGACAGTTGGTTTTCCTGGTGGAGAAGGTCACTAAAGGAGTCCCCCACAGCCAAAGTGTACAGTGAAGTGACAAATTTTGCAAGTGACAGAAGTATTTAGGATAGTCAAAACTTAAGTTGCAGTTAGAAAACGTAAGGAAGAAAGGGGGTCTGCCTCCAGCCAACCGTATTAAAGTTTGAGGTCCAGCTCTGTGCTGTTTACCCAAGGCTGACCAAACAGCAGGCAGGGCAGACAGTGTTCAATGATGATTCGAACAGTTGAGTGTGTGTGTCTGTCAGTCTGTCCACCCTCCCTTCAGCTTAACTCATCTCTGTGGAGTAGTACAGCGTGTTGGTAGTGCGCTCCTTGAAAGCCTTTTCCTACTGGTAATCTGCTAGAAAGGAAGACACAAACCAACGGTGTAATATAACATCATCAAAGGAGGAGACATGAGTGGCCTTCTTTGTGCCACATTAAATCAGCCTTTTAGGCAGGTAGAGCTTATAATCTGGGGAGAAAAGATCATGCGCATGCCGTGCTGTTGAATGCTACCTGTTTGCATCCCTGCAGCTGCCGTGCCACGAGATGTAAACTGCAAAAGGCCAAATGCAAATCTCGGAGTCCTAATGTGTCAATTATCTTTCTGACAATTACATATGGATTTCATTAGCTCACTAAATGGTACCTATTACAGCATCTCACCAGCTGGAGGGATTTCCAGTAGGAAATGTGAGATGGGAAATGCCGACAAATCTCGAATTCCCAGAGGCTCTCTGGAATTCGTGCAGATGAGGTGCGGTAAGGGCAGCCTCGAGCACCCCTCCTTGGCTCTGTGCAATCGCGTCTCCTTGGAGTGAGGAGGGGCACCCGGCTGGATCGGTGGTAGGATGTGCCTGTGGATGCACGTCTGGTACCTTGCAGTTACTGCAGAGAGGCGAGGATGAAGCAGAGCGGGAGGTTATCCTAGGGCAACCTGGTGATGCTTGCCTTCTCTGAAGATCTTTGGCACTATATTTGCCTGTAGTTTCAGCATTATAAATTGTAACTTGAGCTTGAAGGTGATGGGGTAATCCCCGCAAGGGGTGTATTTGAGTGAATGCCGCTCCAGATGGTGAAAACGCCCAGGATGGATATGGTCTTAGTGGTGTTTCTGCGATGCAACCTCTCTGCACTGTCTCTGTGAAAGTATTTACTACTTTCTTCATCTTTGACCTTGCTCTTTCCAGGGACTCGTCAAATGGGAGTGGTGAAAGAAAGGAAGAGGGGCTGATGACTTGGAGAGGGTTTTATGATGATTCCTGTGGTGCACCTTTGACATCTCACCTAGTCCTGCTGAGCTCCGCTGGATGCTCAGTGGCTTTTAGGAGCAACCCCACCACCTCAGAGACTGAATCCGTAGCTTGCATGCCCTCGTGTCAGGATGCACACCATCTCCTGTGGTACGGTCCCCATACACCTTGTGGTTTAGGGACTTAACAGGAAGGTGTAGTCAGCTGCCAGCATGGTTAAGTCTTGCTGGAACATGCTGGGGACTCTTTCCAGACTTGGGTGTGCGGTCTCCGCATACCTCTCCCAGTGCTCCGCACTGCTGATTTTCCAGCCACCTCTTGGAAACAAGGCTCTCCAGATGGCTGCTTAGCGCACGAAGCTGTATGCTCCTGCCAGCACGTTCTGGATACCAGCCGCTCTAGCAGAAGATAAACTAAGCTTGGAGTGTGAGGTGGCAGATGATAAGAAGGGGCAGAGAGGATTTCTGCAGGAGCGGCTGGTAAGCGGAGTGCCTGGGGGCACACGGCTTTCCACAGCCCACCGTGCCGCCTCCCAGCTCTCAAACCGGAGTGCTGAGCGAGCAGGGTGCGTGCGGGTGTGTTTTCAAGATGATCAGTGTGACTGAAGGGCGAAGACTTGCCCCCACGCAGTGTGTTTTAGGTGAAAAGCCTGGAGATTAATGATGCGCTTCTGGTCGATGCATGCGTCCTGGGAGTGTCATGGGTCTTGTTAACCGGTCTTGCGAGGAGAAGGGACTGCTGTCTCTGGGATGCAACCACAGGAGAGCCCGGGACCCCTTTTTCACTGCTCTCAGACATGTTCTGATTCTCCATTAAATGTTCTGCCACTGTTTCTATGCTTGGAAAATTTATCTCAAGTGTTAATTATGCCTGTGAGCCTGGCTTTCCTCTGGCCAGGTCAGCATAGGAGCAAGTTAAAAACCTATTTAAAGACTAGGAAGATGTTTCTTTACCTGTGATGCTTTCTGCACGCTGGGAGAAGTGCAAGCAATAGGGATAGTGACTCTAAGGACGCATTGTTAATTTTGTCTTAAAAAATACCAACTTTCAGGGCTTGGGAGGGAAGCATGAATGAAATACTGCATTGATTAGTGCTTTCACTGCCGTGCTGTTCAGCCGGTTTGCCTCTGGGATTGAGGGGGGCGGAAGGCTGATGCTGTGATGGAAGAGGATGCCTCGAAGGCACCTTCATTTATTGCACAGTGCTGCTGATGCCAACTGGGACTTGCCTCCCTCAGCAGTCCTGGTACATGGGGGAGATGCTGCCTCCTCCTCTGAGGTTTGTTCTATTTTCTGTTGAAGTTTTTCTGCTCTCTGCACTTAGATGTTAACTGTAGTTCAGCTCAGAGTGCTCTTTGGTCATGACGTGGAAAGCATGCTCTAAATCTCCTCTCCAGGTTCCTCTGTCCTGGGTGTATCAGAGGTTGGAGCACAAGCCAGAGATGTCCCTGGAGTCCTCAGGGAATCCCTGTTGGCAGAACCATGCTCCACACTTTCCCCCTTCCTCCCAAAGTGTCCAAGCCAGGAAGGGCTGGCGTAGCCTGCTGAAACTTTTAGTGTCATAAAAGCCTAAAGGCTTTGCTGAATTAGAGCCTCAGGGGCAAGTAAATGTAATTCTGTCCTGATGAGGTGCACGGTGGAGACTGTTGGTTTGTACCTGGATACTAAGGAAAGTCACCGTATAGACACAGTGAGACAGCGCGCTGAACCGAACTGCAGGTAGCAGGTGAGTTAAAGAAATAAAGTAAGTTAAGGAAAATGTGTACCCATACAACTGAGTCACTATGCCTTTAAATGAGAAGCCAGCCTGGAGCAGACCCTGTTGGGTGGTGGTAAAGGCAAACAGCTTTAAAGATCTGATTCCAGTTTGATATGTGGCTGTGAACTCCTATATGTCAGACCCCATCATGTCTCCATGGGGTATCTCCACCATCCCGGGGGTCAGGTGTCTCTGTGTTAATTGTCCGGAAAATCAAACGAAAAGCTGCCTTTGATGCTTACAAGGCGCGAGTGCTTGCGTGGCAGCTGGCTGGGGCTAGGGCAAAAGATTGAGCTGTTTCTCACCCAAGTATCCTGCTCAGAAGGGCATGATCAACAAAAACCTAGGGAAACTCCAAATTACATTAAAATCTTGCATGCGTAGAAAAGGAAAGTTGTCACTCCAGTTGATCTTGTCTGCAGTGGGACTTTTTCTTGAATTTAACCGGCATCACCAAACATAAAATAAGACGTGTCTTTAGCAGGTGAATATGGACTTAAGTGACCAGAGCTGAAATAACCAGTCCTTGGGAAAATTATGGTTTTCACATATTTTTACACATGCACAAACCAGCCTCGGAAGGAGCACTGAGATGAAGAGCTGCAGCAAGGGGAGCTGAGTGTGAAACACTGTCCCAAGTGTGCAGGTGCTATGTGTATGTTCACCTGAACTGGGACGTGGCTGGCGTTTGGTTGTGTCATCCCTCCTGCATTTAAGAGCTAAGGGACCAAGACTCAGCAGAATGAAAAAAAGGAAAAAACTTGATCAAGTGGCATTTGGGCTTTGAGATGTGGATGATCTCTGCATCTAACTGTTGAGGGCTAAATACATGGTTACCTGTCACTTTACCTGGCATAAATGCCTAATTGCAGTGTTGGGATCGTATATAAATATCAATATTACAGATTGCATCTCGGTGTCTGGTCTCAAAACTGTGATATTAATGCAAGGAAAGCGTAGTAGGTGATTGTCAGTAATCTGGTCTTTATTTTCCTCTGTATGCAAACTTTCTTGAGGGAAAGAAGACTTCGCAGCGGACAGACACACAAAACAGGAGGGAAGAGGGGACTGTAGCACTCGCAGGGCATGGTTGTGTTACTTGCGAAAGTCACATGAATCCAACCCGTTTTCACATGCTCTGTCTCTATATGCCAACCCACATCACGTGTGCAGCAATGGTAACCGTATAGCCCACCATGGACAAACACAAGAATCTGATTTATCATGGCCTTTCGATTACCTCGGCAGCCCTCTGCGTGCCAAGACCTTTTTCACAGGCACCACTTATACTGATCCAAACCCCTACGGCAGCTTCAAACGGTTGCCATTTTGAGAGCAAAACCTTCCACGGAATCCTGCTTCCACTGGGGCTCCAAAGAAAAACGTCTTCTCTGCATTACGTTGATTTAAAGAGCACATGCGGCATTTGGCTTTGGTTCAATGCCAGACGAAAGGTTCTCTACATTATAAACTATCAGGGCTAGAAAGAGTTGCTCTATAAATGGCTCCGTATGCATGTGCACTGTATATATATATATATTATGGATCTGCTTATGTCATGGAGCACTTCAAATATCCCTTAATAAAATAATAGACCCCTAGGTAGCGATATATACTGGCAGAAGGTTGTTCAGCCCTTTGGAGCCATGGAAAAAGTTAGCGCTCCTAAACATTTCTTCTTTTTCCTCCGGCTGGTTTCCACTGTGGGTAATTAAAACCGCAGAACATCCTGGATCCTGTTGCATGAAGGGGTGCAGTCGTGGTCCTCTGAACCTGACAGGAGCAGAAATGGAAACTGCTTAAAGAGAATGTGAAACGTGCTGCTCGTCTCCTGGCTGGCCTTGGAGATCGATGGGCAGCACTGGAGAGATCTCCGATGAGCAGAGAGATATTGTTTCTTGGCTTCCTTTACAAGGGCTGCGACATGAGATGTCACTGGCAGGTTCACAGGTTTTTAGCGCGAAGCTGTTGCTGGTTGGAGAGGTCTTTCCAGCTGTGGGAATGACCTTCTGGCTGATCCTCTACTTTGCAACACATAACCCCTGATACCCAGTGAGGGTACGGGATGCGGCCAAGCAAAAAAGCTCTGTTTTTCCGAGGGGTTTTGTTGGCTATAACCTGAGCACCAGGCTATGAGGTGGGACTGTTGCCTTAATCCGAGAAGGGGGATCAGGGCTTTAGGCTGTGGCTTGTCTCTGCAGGAATTTCCTAGGGGAGGAGGAGTGCTCTGTGAGCAAACTCACCCTGCTCCCGGTGGTACTCAGTGAAGTCAGAAAGAAGGGGAGTAGCCGGGGAGAAAAATGCATATAAACACCAGTTAATGGGTTGAGTGATGTGGAGATACCCCTGGGGCAGGCAAGGGGAGAGCCCTCCTGGCTGCGGGGCAATAGCGGTACGGCTCGGTGGAGGCGGGCACTCCAGGGACCCATCTCGCAGCCCTTACCCTGCACCGCCTGGGGTGTGGGGACCACAGCCCTGCTCTCCAGCTGCATCTGAAGGACTTGGGGGTGATGGCTGATGAGAAGCTCAATGTGAGCTGGTGATGTGTGCTCGCAGCCGAGAAAGCCCCCGGCATCCCGGGCTGCATCCCCAGCAGCGTGGCCAGCAGGGCGAGGGGGGATTGTGCCCCTCTGCTGCGCTCTGCTCTGGGGAGACCCCCCTGCAGTGCTGCCTCCAGCTC
>NW_009647271.1:1699776-1705153 GCF_000708025.1 Charadrius vociferus | reverse complement strand
GTTCCTTCCAACTCTAACCTTTCTATGGCCTGGCATGGAGGGTCACAGGGAGGGGGAGAGGCTGCACTGTGGGTGTCCTAATTGGGACTCTGCTCAGAGAAGACCCGTGTTCGGTAGTAGCCGAGACCTCCTCTCCACACTCCCAGCCACATGCCTGGGGCTCCCTGCGGCGCTGGGCACAGGCCGTGGCACTGGGGTGCAGACCCCAGCTGCCCTCGGGGACTCTGTAGAGTTAACAGCTGCGCACTACACCGCGGTGGAAAGTACTTTTAGTTCTTCCCCTATAAAGGAGCTTATGCGAATAGAAGCTGGGTAACACTGACCTATCCCCAGATGGTTTTTGGGATGGGGTCCTAATAGATCCTTCTCATGAGGCTGGACAACAGGGATGGTGTCTCAGAAACTGCTTGCCTGAGGTGTCCAACCTCTTGTGTTTCCTGGCTAAAAACAGACAATAAATATGTGGCTGGTTTTGCCACAACAACGGCAAACAAAGAGTGACTGCCAAGCTGTGAGCACCTCTCCACTCTGAATTTAGCATTCAATTCTCCCTTAATTTATTATTTGCAGTTAATTTAATCCATATTGAGCTGCCTCAAAGAGAAAAAAGTTCTAGATTTGGTGAAAAATAATCTATTTTTAATTATTTCTGATGTAGAACATTAGCCCATAAATAAATTCCACTGCTACCCAGTGGTTTTTTTGCCGTCAGAACTGTCTTGCTGGAATCAATAAACAGTTGATTAAAAACCTTGTTATTTAATATATTCAGTAACCCTAATCTATTCATTAGAAACTTAATCACTTTCATGTCACCAGCTGCTGTGATGGAGAAAAGAGCTGTAGCTAATTATTAGCAATTTTACAAAGCTAATATTGAATTTCTAATGGGTCCTCTGTGGCCTCTATTTCAAGCAGTTTGTATATCCCGCAAACATGTGTTTTGGCTCTGGGCAGGGCCAAGCATCTCCCACTTAACAGCCTTGTGGATAAACTTGAGTCCTAGCAACCAAATCTCTGGTTAGTTTGCGAGAGGAACACGTGTGCGCGGCGCTGGTCCCCGGCCAGGTCCACCCCTGATGCTCCTCTGCACAATGGCTGGCCACAGGACAAGGAGTTGCCGCTCGCCTGCGCTCGCAGCTGCGGGAAGGGATGCGCTCCCGTGCGCCCCGCTGCATTCTTCGCGTGGGATGGAATCGAAGGGGAAACAACCGGGCTGGGGCGAGGGAGAGCCGCAGGCGTTTGGTGTGACCTGTGTGCTGCCCAACTGCCAAGAGTTTTGGGTTTTGCCTTTGGTTGGTTTTGTTCTTTGATATTGGAGCCACTGGTTTGGCTGCGTGGGCATGGGAAGCAGAGAGGAAGCTCTCGGGGTGAGATGAAGTTGTAATTTTCTTTAGGGGTGTGTTAACTTTAAAGCCATTCATCTGTCTGGATTGTTTGTATTTGCTGTCGCTGGATGTACATCATTATTATTTGCATTGTTAGCGTTACTCTTACTATTTGTATTGTGGTAGCACCTGAGCTGCCTTTTGTTGTACCAGGCAGGGTCCAGTGCACGGAAAAAAGACAATGTCACCCCTCAGGACCTTGTGCGGGACATGGGGTGCAGAGGCACTTGAGTACACGCACACCACGTGCAAGGCTAAAGCACGTGTGTGGCTGCCGGAGGGGCTTGTGCCCCTCGGAGGTGGCTGAATTGTAAAATATTTTCAGTAAATGTTTGTGGAACCAGCTAAAACTTCCTATAGGGGAGACACAAGAAAAAATCCTGGGTTGGAATTGCACAGGTAACGAGCATCGCCGTACTCAGTGCTGGGGTGGGAGTGCTGGAGGGGGTGGATAATGTCACAGCAAGTGACAGGCTGAGGCACTGGGGGGCTAAGGACCTTTTTACTTGGAAGGATGATTGTTTCACACCTCTCACCTGTGGGTTTTTTGCTCTCTGTGCTGATGGTGGCCGTTACTGGAGCTAATTCTAGTCCTTAAAGGGGGCATACGGGAGAGCTGGGGAAGGACTTTTTACAAGGGCATGGAGTGATAGGACGAGGGGGAATGGCTTTAAGCTGGAAGAAGGCAGGTTTAGGTTAAGTATTAGGAAGAAATTTTTCACTTTAAGGGTGGTAAGGCACAGGCGCAGGTTGCCCCGAGAAGCTGTGGCTGCCCCATCCCTGGAGGTGTTCAAGGCCAGGTTGGACGGGGCTTGGAGCAACCTGGGCTGGGGGGAGGTGGCCCTGCCCAGGGCAGGGGGGTGGGACTGGATGATCTTCAAGGTCCCTTCCAACCTAAACAGTTCTATGATTCTGTGATACATTGGCTGGACTGTGCTGTGGCCATCAGCCCCTCTGGCTGCTCCCGGTGTAGCTGTTCTTGGGTGCATCCTGTCATTTCCCAGGTTTCTGGTCTTTGCAACACTTTCTGCATCAGGACATAATTAAATATGCTCTAGAGCTGTAGTTTAAGAGGTTTAATAATTTGGTGTCCTTTGCCTTTCTGTTCCTGCCCTGTTTTGCTGTGGGATAACTGACCTTGCAAGCTCTTAGGTTCAGTTCAACCTTCAGCACAGGGCTGAAGATGTCCTGAGCCTCAAAACAAATGCAGAGAGAAGAACACATCTAGTGATGCCTTTCTGACATCCTCAGCCTCGAGCTCTGCACATGGGGATGGCTCTACCCTGTAAAGCATCTTGCTGAGGTGCTCAGGTCTGGAAGGGTGCCTGGGTGCAGGTGTATTTGTGGGTCCTGGAGCCTGTGGTGTTATCCTTCCTCTGCGGAGCCCCTTCGAAAACAGTCTTAAGGGGAGAGAAAGGCTTGAAACGTGTTATGGTTGGATGTTGGGGTTTTAGCATCATGACAACTTGCAGAGCTGCTCCACAGTATGCTGGAACCAGCCGCTCTGGAGGTTTGCAGACAGCAGAGGGTCTTGTTTTCCCTTGCGTGCCGTCACAAGCAACAGCATCTTCTCATCTTCTGTGCCGTTAGATGCAGCGTGTGCTCTAGCTAAGGGGGACTGATGGCAATCCTGTTTCAGGAGGGTGTTGCTGAGAGGTGACTGAATGCAAAAACTTCCTCCCTTGGGCTCTGTCTCGGGAGGGAATTTGCCAGATGGAAGGAAACAAATACACAAACGTATCTGTAAACTCTTCCAAAATGGCTTCATGTTCTCGTTTTCGAAAATATGTGATTGAGCTTGTTTTATGGGCTTGGCGAACTTCTGGCGGCATCTGGCTGAGCTAAATATTATACTTAATAGCCCAAGACAGCGGTGATTGCAGAGAGCTGTCTGCATTTCATGTGTCTTTACAAATGTGCTGTAGTAATTCCATGGAAATTAGCATAGAGCCTTAACAACAAAACAGGGGATGGAGAACAAAGAGAGATGTCTCTCTCCTGTTTATATGTGTATCGGTCCATGTGTCTGTCTACGCATCCTCATGCATAGCACTTATCTCTCTGCCAGTCTGTCTATTATTAGTGGTAATTTTTGCACCCCAAACCCTCCAACCTCCCAAAAAGGATTTTTTTCTTATGTATCAGATATTAGCCAGGGGAAGCATTAGCAAGAGGTGGTACCTGGATTCTTTTAAGTTAGTCTGAAACATGAGGTTTTTACCCAATGGTGTGAAATTATGATCTATGAAGTTGCATAATGGTAACACTGAAAAAATATTTAGGGTATAGAATTTTCAGTTTGCCAAACAGTCTGTTTAGTAGGATGTTTGTGATTTCAGAGGTTTGAAGGAACCTCTTTGTTGCCTCTCGGCACGGTGTCTCTGACGATGAGCCCAGGACTACTGGGACCGTGGCTCCAGCCCCCAGCAGCTCTCCCTGGGCCGTGTCTCTGTTTCCTTATGTAGGGAATTTCAAACACCTTAAATTTTGGCTTGCATGTAAATGAAACAAAGAAAAGGACTTTTGAAATCCTCCACAAAGTGAAGTTGCTTTTCTCCAGACAGCCCTGATCAGTATGATGTGATGCAAGACTGGCCATCGGTGGGAAGCGCCGCCCTTGCATCAGCTGCAGCGGAGCCGAGACTCTGCTCTGCCTCCTGCGCTGTTGGTGGCAGCTACAGGGCTTGTGGCAGCCAAACGCGTTGCTCTGTTTGCAGGGTTGCTGTGGCGGGTAGGCTGGGCTGTTGAACCAGGGAGCCTTTTTTCTTATGACACGACCCACGTCAAGAATGAATGGGTCAGTTCTCCTGATCTCCTACCGGGTGGTGGCTGTGGGCATGGACATCGGAAGGCCACGCAGATCCAGCCGTGGCAACGCAGTGTCTGAGCAGAGCATGTTTTTCCACCTGTGTTTTTCTGTGAGGAGTATAAGGTTATTCTGAGGATGTTTGGGAATGCTCTGTGGTGTGACACAGAGAGCACGACAGCGTTGCCAGCTGATCTAAGCTTCCACCTGACTCCACCTGGACTACCGCATCCAGCTCTGGAGCCCCCAAGGTAAGAAGGACATGGACCTGCTCGAGCAGGTCCAGAGGAGGGCCACGAAGATGATCAGAGGACTGGAACGCCTCTCCTATGAGGAGAGGCTGAGAGTTGGGGGTGTTCAGCCTGGAGAAGAGAAGGCTCCGGGGAGACCTTAGTGTGGCCTTCCAGTACCTAAAGGGGGCCTACAGGAGGGCTGGGGAGGGACTTTTTACAAGGGCATGGAGCGACAGGACAAGGGGGAATGGCTTCAAACTGGAAGAGGGGAGATTTAGATGAGATATTAGGAAGAAATTTTTCACTTTGAGGATGGTAAGGCACTGGCACAGGTTGCCCAGAGAAGTTGTTGAGGCCCCATCCCTGGAGGTGTTCAGGGCCAGGCTGGACGTGGCCTTGGGCACCCTGGTCTGGTGGGAGGTGTCCCTGCCTATGGCAGGGGGTTGGAACTTGATGGTCTTCAAGGTCCTTTCCAACCTAAACCATTCTATGATTATCACATGGGCTGTGCCTCTGGCAACACTGGGCAGTCGGGACGGTGGCAGCTAGGCCAGTGCTCTCTGCCCAGTGAAGTGGGCTGTCTTGGCTGCCGCAGACCGACAGCATGTGTAGAGGAGCATGGAGGCTGTTCAGTCATGTGCTGGAAGCTGTCCCAGATTTCAGTTAGCCCAAAGGTGGGGAGGAGCCATCAGAGGAGTTATTTAGGTGTGCACCCACACCCCACGTGCAATTAAATGCACCTGGCCTAGATCATCAGTTCATGTAAATAGGCAAAGCTCCATACCAATCTTCTGAGTCTTTGCATCTGCAGATGATGTATTATTGAATTATGCTTGATTAGCTGTTTTTCTGTTGCTTAACAGAAAGCAAATCTCAGCATAAATGAGATTAGTATGTGCCCTCCATGTACGCCAGCTCTTGCTCCCAAGAATTTAACATTCTTAATAGAA
>NW_009647271.1:1649002-1699743 GCF_000708025.1 Charadrius vociferus | reverse complement strand
CTTTGAGGCTCCTGTTTCATTTGCCAGATTATCCGAACATTAAATTAAGCAAGTATGGAAATTCAAAATATAGCTGTTCTACAACATGTGCTGACACTGGCATAACAATATCAGTAATCCCCCTTGACAGCCATTACAGCTTAATGCTCTAAGAAAATGAACTACTTATTTTCTTTACCCCACATACAGTGTCCCAAAATCTTTCCCTGTCTTCCAGCCAAGATGACTCTTTGAATTAATCTTCTCCAGGTACCAGCTGTGTTTGTCTCATCCCGCTGAGCAGCACCAGTCGCTTTGAGGCTGTGTCACCTTGACAGCTCAGAAAATCCCCAGCTGCTTTTGAGGACTTCGTTGCGCTGGGTTTTTGTCAGGTGATAGAGGGCCTCAGACATCCTGAACTTTGGTTCATGCCAGGAGCACCCCTCATCTTGTAGGGTCTTGCCCCGTCGTCTTTTTGTTGTGCCTTGTCTCAGCGCAGCTGAAGGAGATGTGGAATCCATGGTCATAAAGCTTGTAGGTGTTTTCACAGAATCGCAGACTGGTCAGGATTGGAAGGTCCCTCTGGAGCTCCCCCATCCCACCCCCTGCCAGAGCAGGGGCACCTCCAGCAGTGGCACAGGACGGCGTCCAGGCGGGTTTGGGATGGCTCCAGAGGGGGAGACTCCCCCACCTCTCTGGGCAGCCTGTGCCACTGCTCTGCCACCCTCATAGCAGAGAAGTCGCTCCTCAGGCTTAGATGGGACTTCCTATGTTCAAGTTTGTGCCCGTTCCCTCTTGTCCTGTCACTGGGCACCGCTGGAAAAAGACTGTTCCCACCTCCTAGGCACCCCCCCTTTAAGTATTTATAAGCGTTGATAAGATCCCCTCTCGGTCTTCTCTTCTCCAGACTACAAAGCCCCAAGTCCCTCAGCCTTTCCTCATCAGAAGGATGCTCCAGTCCCCTCATCATCTTTGTAGCCCTTTGCTGGACCCTCTCCAGCAGTTCCCTGTCCTTCTGGAACCGGGGAGCCTCGAACTGGACACAGTGCTCCAGATGTGGCCTCCCCAGGGCAGAGCAGAGGGGGAGGATGACCTGCCTCGACCTGCTGGCCACAGTTGTCTTGATGGCCCCCAGGATGCCATTGGCCTTCTTGGCCACCAGGGCACATTGCTGGCTCGAGTGTGGATGAGTTCCCCTTCTGCCTGCTTTAAAGCTGTGGCCTTCAAGAAGCAGTTGTGACAGTGAAAGCACCGTGTTGAGCTAAGCTTTGAAAGTGGTGTTGAGTAGGGGTTGAGGAAAAGACAAGTCATGTTCATTGGAGGTGGCAACTGAGCCTGTTGCTTGTGCTGAAATTTGTATCTTTGTTCTTCTCTTTAATGAGAAAGGTTGTTCTTACTTCAGGCATCACCTTGTCCTTGTTGCCTTTGAGAAGGATCCAGAGAACTTGCATGGGATTATAAAGACAGTTTAGCTATTTCTTTGCTAGGTCTCTGGATCCCAGCAGGTCTCTGGCCCACCAGGATGGTCTGGGAACTTCTGTTAGGAAATGAACAGGGCACAGAGAGATCACTTGAGAGTTTTAAGGGCTTCTAGGAGTAAGTGGTTGTGGATGCAGGGACTTTCAGATGTGCTTTTGTGAAAGGAGGTGCTTAAATTCCACAGAAGTCCAATTTTTTGGTACCAAATGAGCTTTTCCCCTGTGCACTGCTGAGCTCAGATTTACCAAGATATTTAGGTGCTTAATGGTGTGGCTGGGTACCAGGTGGGATTCCTAACAGCCTCTTGGGAAGCTGGACTCCAAAGGTGGCCAAGGGCTTTTGGAGCAGCCTGTGGACACTTGTTGTATGGAGACTCAATTTTGTTGAGCCATTTTACTCCATAAAAGGACTTCAACAATTGTCTCTTCTATCAAAATTTTACTAAACAGTATTACTTCTTAGTGAAAGGCTTTCTTCAGGAGTTGAGGGAGGCGAGTCAGCTTTAATGGGCCTGATCTCAGCTAGTGTAAACTAATTTCCCTCCTTTGAATATACTAGCGCCACGGTGATGTGCATGAGGACTTACCTCTTTATCATCAGGTGCGTTTTACAGCTAATTCATAATGAGAAGAGAATTTCCACTGTCAGATCATTGTACCGCTGAGCAAAATCGGAGCAGCTGCCTTGTAAAATGTGAAATGGCATCAATATACTATGCCGCGTTCCGAAGCATGTGACTGAGAAGGTGATTGCGCTCGTTAATAATGAGCCACTAAATTGGATGCAATTGCAATAGCTCATCATTGGTATAGAAATATTATGCTTTATAGGTACATTACTGGGCTGTATTTTATAAGGCTGTTAAGCTTACGCACTTTCCCCTGCAGTAAATGTCAGCAAGGTTACAATAAAATTTAATACAATATTATTAAAGCTGAAGTGCATCAGTATGGAATGATCATGTACACACACTAAAAATTCTTTATTATTGCTTCCTTAACCTTCTTAAGGAACTGCTTGTTTTAAAATACAGCAATAAAAAGGATCAAAGCTTGGAGGTCTCTCTGTCCATCCAAAGGTTCATTAGAATTTTCAGTGTAGATGGGAATTTTGTGACGCATTAGTTCAAGTAAATTAAACATTAAAATTTCAGCTCTGCCAGGAAAATTTCAATACAGCTGCAGATTATAATACAGGTGGTGAGGTCTCCTCGCGTTCACCTTTGCTTTCATGGGGTGGAACTGATTGGCAGATTGTTGGCCTCTGAAGAAGGCCAGCATGCCCTCCACGGTGCACCTCTTGGAGGGGTGGTACACCTAACAAGCCTTCTGGGGTCTGCCATTACCATGACAATGCTAATGTCCTCCCCCTGGTAAAGAAATCAATAGGCTGCGGGGCTCCAAAAACAATTTCCCTGACCTCCCAAGGTTGCCAAAAGCAAGGTCAAGCAGCAAAGATCAAAGGCCCAGTGGAAAGAGGCGTCCCCTCCTTGACCTGCTGGCTTGGGAGGGGGATCAGTCTTACCTTGAATTATTTTCTTAATTTAAGCAACTGGTATTATTTGCACACACTCTAGCCAGAAGAAATCGGAGAAATCTGAGGCATTGTGTCCCATTTAATTAGATTTTGAGTACCTTTTAGGGTGGTTTTCATGTGCAAACCAGGATGCAGAACCGAACAGCAGCCCAGAGAGACAGTTTTGTTTGGGTTTTGGTGCAGAAGAGGAATGTTAAGACTCAGCTGGTTACCTTTGAGAAGTCCTTAGTGGTTAGTACTGTTCTCGGTGCTCGCAAAGCTAATCCTGAAGTATTTGGAAAGAGGAAAATAGACCTTGACTACATGAATTTTACAGTCAACTTCTTCAGACTTGTCTGGTATGAGTAGCTGATGTAAAAAAATGTATATCAGATGCATTCTCTTATCAGTAATCTTCAGCTTCCCACAGGCAGATCACGGGAGCTCCAGAAATCGCCCTCTGCTTGGGCAGATCACGGGACCTCCAGAAATCACCCTCTGCTCGGGCAGATCATGGCACCTCCAGAAATCACCCTCTGCTCGAGCTACATCAGCTCTGGGACCGGCTCAAACAGTCTGCGCTGTGTTTGCCTTCTTAAGTCTTGCAAATTACTTCTTATTTTCCTTTGTCATGAAACAGATTTGGATTCTTGTCAAAATATTTTGGTGCTTGAGAGATCCCAAAGAGGGTGGATTTTAGGCAAGTGGGTACTTGGTGTGTCCCAGAGATATGGTCCTAGCAGGGCTCTTGGAGCAGCGGTGATCTGGAAATGCTCTTGGGGTTCATGGGCTCCTTTTCCTTTCCAAGCAGCAACTCCTGGATGTGGTGGTTGGCTTGGATGAATGAGGTTCCTCTCTCTGCCACTTCTGCGTTTGAGCATGCTTTTAAATCACAGTTTTAAGAGCTTGTGTCAGAGATTTCATCTCTGGAAATTTATGAGGAGCTGCTGCCTTTTATGCAGGCATGATTCTGCGATAGCCTCACTGCAGAGTACCGTCCCTGCGGCAGCCCTGCGCGGTGTCAGGGTCTGCTGCGTCCCCGCGGCCAGAGACGATGCGGGAGGAGAGCAGCGGCCGCTGAGCTGGGAAAAAGTGGGTTCAACTGAAGGTGAAGAGAGACCTGCGAGGCCAGCGGCATGGGAAGGGACGGGGAAGAAAAGCAGGTGGCATTTGTTTGGAGCAGGGAGACCTTCGTGTGCCATGTGTCACTCTGTGCACAAGTGTGTCATACAACTCAGGTGGGTCTGCGTGTGCACACAGACCAGCATATGCATATAGACACACGTGTGCACGTAAAACTTCTTCAGATGAAGACTTAGCTTTTTCTTTTCAGCTTCTGGAGTGCAAAGCTGCCAGCGGATGCCTGGGTGTGCTGTCGCTGCCCTGCCTGTGCATTGGGTAAAGACTCTTGAAGACTTTCTTTGAAGGCCAGCCCAGGTTTGGGCATCCTGCATAGTCTGGTCAGTCCTTCCTGTGCACAGACCTTGTGCTCGTGGTCACCTTGTGTGTGTGGCACCAGCGCATGGTGGTGATGGGAGGAGAGGAGGGCTACGGGGAAGGGCCACTCTTACCAAATAAAATCTTTTGATTTTTTTTTTTCCCCCCTTCCCTCTTGCAAAGCTATAGAAAAAAAGAGGTTGTGACAGACCCCCTGAAAAGGGTCAAAGAAAAATTTGCCTGAGATCAACCCCAAAAATCTTGCTCTAAGTGGATACAGAGCATGTTGCAACCTTTCCTCTTTCCACCTTGCTGGCTTGCTCTCTCCACTCTCCCTTCCTCCCTGCCCAGCCCCTGCTGCCTCTCATGGCTGTACTGTGGTACCTGGGCAAAGCACAATCCTTTTTCCCATGTGTGGGTGACATTGTGGCAGCGGTATTTAGCTGCTGCCGTGAGCTCCCACCAGCTCTGGGCGGTCGACAACCCACCTCACAGCGGCTGTCCTCTCCATCTCCTCGCCGCTCGTTTTCGTCTGCAATGATCCTCCACTTTCCCTTCCGTAATTACTTTCTTGAGGTTTATTTTCATCTCAGTGCCTGATGTGACCAAAGTACATAAGTCTGTATATATTGATTTCTGACAGCAGAGTCTGCTTGTTCTCTACTAATATTTCTAGCATCAGCATTCATCTTCCTTTCAATCTAAAAGATATGTCAGTACCACATCACTAAGGCTTCAGTTTTTTCTCCCTGTCAGCAGCATTCTTTCCCCATGATTCATAGCCATAAATTGCTATGGGAAAAATTAAGCTTTTCATCAGACCCTTAAATATTTTGAGACTCCACAGTTTTTCCACGCTTTCAGGAGGGAGGCCACGGCCAAGGAAGCTGTTCCTAGTGATCTCTGGGCTTTTTGGGAACTGCCTCTTTTGTCTGGTGTCTGTGGTCCCATATAAGCAAAGTCATCAGTTCCTTTAATATATTGACAGCTTGCATCCACATGCACACACACATTGCTTTCACCATGCTTGAGGGTAACCCGTACTCATCGATAGCCTTATTTTTTATTTTTAGTTGACGCTAACTGTGGTATTTCGGGGGGTTGTAGCGATGAGCTATGTCTGTCACTGTCATGTATGATGTAGGTTAATAGGTGTTGGTCAGTGCAATTCCCAGCTGCTTCCACTTTAGCTGGGGTGGTTGTAGGATAAATTCAATGTACGTGCTGCGGAGGCTGGGTGGCAGGACGCTTGTGTCACTTCTACCCAGTGCAAAACCACTTGTTCACTGCTGCTGTTCATGCTGATGGTTTCTGTTTCCCATAAGAAAATCACAGTGAATTTGGTGAGATGCTCTGGAGTTCCTTTATCTGATGACAGAGAGGGATGTATTGGATATTTTGAGCAGCCTGTGAAATGCACAGCCAGTGGCTGCTGAAACTCTATTTTTTCAGTGACATGAAGGATGTTTTTAATTTCCCCATAGGTGCCTTTTCCATCTCAGGAACCAGCTGATGGTGGCATTAGTTCTGTTTCTATCATTTACTTCACGTGTCTTGAATTATGCCGTGCCACGCTTGACCATCAGAGGGATGCTATGATAGTCACAATACTTCACGTGCCCCTTCTCTTGAACCGATTCCTTTTGTCGAATTGGCTGGCCAATTTCCAGGCATCAATATGTCTTTACAAATTTTTCACCTGAGAGCAATAGAATGATCACTGATCACTTTGAACTATTCTGCTGATTTGCCTTGGTGCTTTCCCAGGGTTCATGTTCAAACTGGCATGCACAATTTCCTCCATCCAGCTGATATATCTGTCTCGGAGATCTCCGTTTTGGGTTGGGACTGCTGGATGTACCTATTCGTCCATAGTCTAACCCCAGCCGGCAACTAGGGTCACGCAGCCGCTCGCTCCCTCCCCCTCGGTGGGATGAGGGAGAGAATTGGAAGAGTAAAAGAGGAAAACTCATGGGTTGAGATAGAGACAGTTGAATAGGTAGAGCAAGAGCCGCGCACACAAGCAAAGCAAAACGATGAATTCATTCCCTGCTTCCCATGGGCAGGTGGGTGTCCAGCGATCCCTCGGAAAGCAGGGAACATCACGCCTAACGGTGCCTTGGGAAGATGAACACCATCACTCTGAACCATCCCCCTTCCTCCTTCTTCCCCCAGCTTTAGACACTGAACATGACATCGCATGGTATGGAATATCCCTGTGGTCAGTTGGAGTCAGTTGTCCCCTCCCAGCTTCTTGGGTGCCCCCCGCCGCCTTCTTGGCAGGCCAGTATGAGAAGCTGAAAAGTCTTTCACTGCTTAGCAACAACTAAAACATTAGTGTGTTATCAACATTATTCTCATCCTAAATCCAAAACGCAGCACTATACTAGCTGCTAGTAAGAAAATTAACTCAGTCCCAGCCAAAACAAGGACGCTATTATTTCAAGGGTATTTCAGGTGGTGGTTGATTCCTGCACCCTCAGCAAAGTTCCTATTTTTATTGCTCTTTTGCTGCTTTCAGATGGAGCAGAATATTTGCAGCAAGGAGTCTGAGAGCTGTGAAAAAACACCTGGTAAAACAGAACAAATGGACACCAGTGCGGAACTTATCTGTCTGTGTCTCATTGCAAAGCGCTGCAGCAGGGCACAGATAAAAATGACCCACATAAAGCACTTTGCAGTGGACTTACAGGCTTGAAGGGTCACCAAAGTATGGTGGAGGGCAGGTCCTTCCTGGTAATAAGAGTATAATTGCATTTATGGTGGTGCTGAACTGAATTTTGGGGGAATTATAGTGCTTGGTGGGAAAGAAACGAGCCTTTTGAAGCTGTGTGTGGACACGGCTGGAGCTGGCATTTGGAAAGTAAAGGTGAAGGAATGCTTGCTATAATGTCCAGATCATTGGAGAAGCATATGACGGATATATGTGACTTACATAGGAATGGAAGAATTGGGTTCAATTTGTGGTGGCAGGAGCTGGATACTTGGGATGAGAGAAAGTGTCATTTATCGTCTGCAAACCGACACCAGAGAGCACTCGGGGAGAATCCCGTCTGCGGGAGAATCGCCGCAATCTGCCTTGGAGGGACTCCAGTCCCGATGGTGATCATAAAGGTTTTGTGCCCCTCTGATAGCAGCCGGTGGCAGGTGGTTAACAAGTCCTTCAGTGACATGAGGAGGTATTTGTTAATGAAATTGCCTGGTAGTTTTTCTAATTAGGAAATTAACATTAGATCTGGAAGGTTAAGCTCTCTTTAAGAGGTGATGGCAAACAATAGTCAGTTTTATAGAATGATAGAGATGGGCTTTGTAGGCTTTCTTGGCTGCTGTGGTCACCTGCTTGCTCTGAACACCCAGGTCTTTAGCATGTGATGTTATGATGAAGGACTGAGCCAACTAAGCTGACTATGCTCTGGAGACTGAGTGTTTGGTGGCCGAAGGCTTTCCAAAGCGCATGTTGCTGTTGTCATGATTTTAACCCCAAAACGAGTAGCTTAGAAGGTCAGGGCCACTGCCCAAGGCTGTGGTGCTCGAGTCAGTAGGTGTACTACCACCCGGAGCTGGGTGTGCTCATGAATCGTACTCCAAAATGGAAGTGTTCCTCAAGGTCCCATATTCACGTTGTCAGCTTTAGGTTGCACCAAGATGAGTGGAATGGTTGTTGAAGTAGCGAAGAGGGAATGAGGAGTGCTGGGAGGGGATGGGATGCAGAAGTGAGTGCTTGAAGTCAGGGGGAAGGTGTAACGGGGCAGCCCGGAGCTATAAATCACTGTGCGTGCAAACAGCCGTGTTTCTCTCTGGAGGAGCGCTCTCCAGCAGTAGCTGCTTCCGAGACTTCGCGGGGTGGTGGTGGGCTCGGGGTCCCTGTCCCCTCTTCCCATCACCGTATGAGCACTAACCCCTGCACGCAGGTGGGAGAGCTTCAGAACAAGCCCCAGATGTTTCGTGTTACCCCTTCTAATGCCTGCAAAGAGATTATACGTGTGTCCCCACGTGATGGCCACGGTGATGCTGTGTGAGTGGCTGAAGGTGCGGGGAGCCTGTGTGGGTGTTGGGTGTGATAAATTTGACTGTAGGTCTTCAGGAGTCACGGAGAGTCATTTGTTGAGGAGGGTGTCTCCAGAGGGAGCTCCGGGGTGTCTGTGCCTCTGCTTTTGCTCTCCACGAGTCGAGAGGATGCAGGGGCAGATTTCCCGGCATGGGGGATCAGCTTTTTGGGCTGGTGCTGCCAGCAGCCTGCGCCCCTGGTCGGCTCCCTGCTCTTCCGCCCAGCGCCGGCCCCAACACATACAGGCTATAACACAACGCTTCCATCCTCCCATCCTCTCTATCCCAGCAGCTCCAGGAAGCTTCTATTCTTTTTTTTTTTTTTTTCCTTCTTAAAAAGGGAAGATTTTTTCAGCTGCGTGTCGAGCTAAGACTGGCTCTTTGTTTTATTCCCTGTGATGGATTCCTGAGCTGTGGTGGTACAGAGAGCCCGGTGCGGTGTCGCACTGCAGATCCCGGCTCTTTGCAGGGTCTCCAGAAGGACACTGAGAAATCACCAATCGCTTCTTAAACCCCGCAACAGGCATCTGCGGGGAATATCCACCTAACTAAAGGTAGTCATTGCCGTGGAAAGGAAATTGTTCCCCTTTATTCATGGGATATGACTGCAGGTTAAATAAAAAGTGAGAGCAAGTTTTAAGTGCTTACAGCGGGAGGGTTAGAGGGGTCACTTGCATTTGTGAAACGTCCAGCGCCTCTTGTCCCCCGCGCAGCTGACAGATGGAAATCATTTCAGCTCCGGGGGTGTGAGCCGGGGTCAGCGAGGGAGAGAGGCAGAGCCCGTAAGGAGCAACTCATTAATACCCCGGGGCCAAAGAACCACCTTCCTGAGCTGTTTTCTTTGTGTTGGTATAAAACACAAAGGCGAGCGGGCGGACCCATGGGCTGGAGGAGTTTAAATCAATATGACAAATCCGTAATTACACAGCGACTTGTGCAGTGGGAACATCACGGGCTTATAAGGAAAAACAAACGCCGGTGTGAAGGTGTAATGTTATATATAAAATCCAGGTATATATATTCAATATATAAAAATTCAATATATAAAAATATATTTGTCTTATTTTGGATATCATGTACATGAGTGTTTTTCTCATGTCTCTGATCTTTCTGCCTAATTCATAAATCATAACAGAAGATACAATAAAATGAATTAGGTGATCGTTAAGGTAGTATGCACTGGATATATTTTTCCTTTCCTGTTTCGGTCTGAGAGCTCATTAAAAGCTCACTTGCTTCTTGAAGTATCTTGACACTGAAGATGATGATGAATAGAGTTGCAACGAGTGTTAATAATTTGAAATACACTGTCAGAATCACATGATGATGCTATAGGAGATTGTTACAGTGGAGTTATTTGTGTTTGTTTTATTCAGTTATCCTCTAATCGACCAAGATTAGAAACAGAGCATTAAGCCAAGCAAGTATTTATTTTCTTTTTTGAAGGACTTTTTAATTAAAAATGAGCTATTAAAAAAAGAAGTGAGAATTACTGGAATGACAGCGTCACGGCCAAGTTCACCAAGGCATGCTTAATTCCAGTCCCTTGCCAGAGTCTCCTTTGCTTCCCAGGCACAAGTGCTTTGTTGGCTGGGGGACAGGTCCTAACATGCTGAAACTTAAGTGTATGCTTAAGTGCTTTGCCGAACCTGTCCCTCCGCAGTTGGAGCCATCTGTTTGCCCTTAGCATAAGAGGACAGCGGGCTGGATGCCCTCGCTCCACACTGCTGACAACTCCTGTATCACAGTTGGCTGGACTCTTATCGTGGGGAGCAGCTTGTTTGCTCTCCATGCAAAAATCTCTGCTGATGCTGATGGAAGGAGCACCTTTTGCTGCTAGGAGGGGATTTCTCCTCCGTCCTCAGCAGCGGAGTTCAGCCCATCGCAGAGGCATTTTTGAAGGAGTCTGTACAACCGAAGGGTCTCTCTGGATGGGCTTCGCCTTCGCCGTTTGAACCACCTGAAATTCATCCTAATAGAGTTATTAAATGTATTTAGGAGGCCTTGTCCTGGAGAGAGGCCGTTTTCTTCAGGGAGCACAGAGACACACGGGCAGTTGCATCCCTGCGTAGAGGTGGCTGTGGTTCAGCTTCATACGCCCCAAAAGAGGTTTGGGACTTTGTCCCTTAAGGTTAGGCTGTGCAGGGAGGGGGGATGTCCAAGCCATTTACGCTCCAAGGGGTGCAGGTTTCTGAATGTTTAAATTGCTTTTGGTGATGGGGAGCATGTGCCTAAATCCCCACTGCTCCGATTTGCAAAGGAAATGGGGTACTTTGAGAGGTGTTCCCGAAGTGCGGGGGACGGCTGCCCACCTCCAAGAGCTGTGCTGCCCTTTAAGCGCTTTTCTTTCTCTCCCCTCCGGGTTTGCATCCTGCAGCAGGGAGGCAGCGGCTGCCGCCCCGAAGCGCATTACTCATGCCAGGTCGGCTCTTCATTTTCTTCCATCCACTCGATGCTCTCGGATAGAGCGTCCTGTAAATCATATTTAAAAATACATTAGTGTAATGTTTCTGGAGTTGATATTAAGTGAGCTTTGGGGACCCTGCTGGCTCCAAATTCCCCTGTCTCAGACTAATTTACAGTATATTTCACCAGGACAGGCATTTCCATACCCAAGGACCCACCCCGACCCTTTTCTCTCTCTCTCTCTTTCTCTTTTTTGTTCTATTATTCAGCTGTTTTTAGAGGATGATTGATGGCTTCTGATGTCGATGCGAGATTGCTCTTCTGTTTTCCCACCTACCACTGTAAAAGGAGGGGGAAAGAATAGAAGGGAAACGCATTACATGGGGCAGGCGAAGGCTCCAGCTGATCCCTGCCCTGCGGTAGCTCCTCCGGCCTTTACGGGGCCGCACCGCTCGGGCCAAGGGGCACAAAGCGTTTGGGCAGGTGGAGCGTTTGGCATGAGGGCTCGGCGCTTTTATTTTCTGCCGTGGGTCGAAACGCTGCGTTAGCGGGAACTCTGTCCCTGCTCTGCTCCCCGGCAGCGGGAGGGGGCTCGGGGGCAGCCAGGGGGGCTTTTTGGCCACCTGTAGCAGCAGGGAGATTGTTGGGCAGTTCCTACAACCACACAAAAGCTCATGAGTGTTTGTTCAAGCAAGAAAGTTAAAGCAATTTAGTAGAGGAGAAAAGATTTCTCCCCCTGACGTGTGCATGTGAGAAGCGGAGAGCTCTGCAGTCTGGGTGAAAGCTTAGGAAAGGTAATACAATAATACCACTTTGCATTTATATAAAGCTTTCGTAGAATGGTTTCAATGCACTTGGCAAATAATGCGGACCTGAGTCTTGCAGTTCCCCTGCGAGACAGGCTAGAAATTCCTCAGGACTTAGCGCTAAGAGGAGTCCGCAGCAGGAAGGGAACGGGGCTTCTTCCAAATGTGTGCTTTGCTCTCTGGCAGGGGAGCGAGCAGTTAATTTTTTTAAATGTAAAGGCTGATCATCATCTTCAAAATAATGACGGGCTCATCAGATGCTCAGACTGTGAATCTGGGCAGTGCGATTATACCCATTCTGCTGAAGGAATCCCTTTAAAGAAAGTGAGATCTTGGTGGGCGCTCCTAAGAGGCAACCCTTGTGTTTGCAAAAATGTACTCCCAAGTTGAAGTCTCAGTATTTGCTCACTGAATGCACACATTTAAGGCATAACAGTGGTTCAGGTCTTTTTTCCTTTTATCCTTCCTGATTATTAGGCTATGCATTCTTTTTGCATAAATACATATTCTTTTTTTTTTTTTTTCTTGATACAGGTGAAAATCAGGGAGAATTTGGGCTCCTGGCTGTTCTTCTGTAAGACGATGTTCTTCACCCACTGAGCCTTTTGAGTGAAGGATGAGCTGAGCAGACTTTGTTCCTTGCTGATTTTTAAATGAGATGATGGCCCACCACAGAGAAATCCTGTGAACTGTAGTCCTGGTGTCCTACGGTACCTTTGGGCAGAGACATGTTTCAAGGTGAAGTAACAGCTTGTTTCGTGTCCAGGCGGTCAGACCTTCACAGGGCCCTCTCACACCTCTCTTCCTGGCCTCCCCTCGCTTCTCCTGCTCTGTTGAATTTGAAGTCGCTTCAAAATATATCAAGAAATTGTAACAGTCGTGTTGTTTCAAATCTGGTTCACAGGGCTGGCTGTAGAAGCCCTGACATCTAAGGAGGCTCCCTGGAGAGAGAAAGCCGATAAAACAGCCACTCTCGCTCCTGGAAGCCGGGCAGACCCAAAGGCCTCTGCTTCTGCTTGGTCTCCAGTGAAGGTGATTGACTTTGAGTGAGCAATTGCTGCAGACTCTGCAACTTGATCCCGGAGTTTATGTACTGTGTAAGTAACCTTGAGATAGGGATAACTCATAACCTTTACCTGACCCTGGCTGTGCATCTCAAGTGAACAGGAGCTCTTTGTTTGAGGTTTTTGGAGCCATGGGAGGTATATTTAGCTTGTAGTCATGAATTGACACTAAACATATGTGCCCAGAAGGCTGCTCCGTCATTTCATCCGTAAGTATTGATTAATGGAAATATAAATTTGTACATTTATTGAATTGTTCAGTCGAATTGGTACCAAGCCATAGGTTGCCTTGGTCTTTTTTAATAAAATGAAACACTTGTTTTGAGGGAAGACGTACTTGGGATATTGATAGGTGAGTGATGTAGCGAAGAAAATAAAGTGCAGTCCATGCTCTGCACGTTGTGAAATTGCCAACAGATGGACAATTGATTTGGCACGTTGCAGACTTTCGGAATGCCATGCAGATGAGGAATGCTTTGGTGATGATGGGATGTGTCGTGCACATTGTACGCAGACAGGTTGTGGCAGGAAAGCATGTGCTTTCGTGAAAAGGGGTAGTAGCAAACCCATTTGGGATCAACAGCCATCTTAGGAGGTTAAGGAAGGACGATGCAAGTTGTCACCTTGATGATCACCCAGCTCCTGTGGGAAGAGTGTGTGTGGAGTTCCTTAAACACTTGGTTTCAATCCAAACGTGATCTATTCTGGACATACGGACAAAGCATTTATGACTCAAAATTAATCTTGGATCTTGGAGGTTCACGGGGAGAGTGACCTTCTTGATAGTAGTGACGGTGTCTGTGACAAATTCAGTTTCAGTGACTCCGTCTGACAGTCTGAGGTCTCGAGCTGCTCTTACAGTGGCTCAGCTGCAGTGCTGCCCGCTTCATGGCCAGCCTTGAAAGCCCCGGAGTGTGACCGGTGGTGTCCTGGGCTCGGACAAGTCCTTGGCCTATTGCTTTTGCGGGTTTTACTCGGAGCTAATGCCGTGGAAAGCATTCAGCCCATGGTATACTATTGCTTAGCTTTGCTCCAAACCCAGAGCTTCTGGAAGAATGTGGGAATCCTGCCTAGATTGTGGCAAATCTTCAGTTAAAGCCAGGCTGGTTCAGATCAAGCATTCAGATTAAACCTTTTGGTCTCAACAAAATACATTTTTTTCTCATCTGCTGTATCTGTGATTCAGCACTCTCACGCCTTGCCACTGGGAAGAAAATGGATTGTATCAAAAAACCCCATGACTTCACAATTTTTGTGCCCTAGGAGAAGCCAGAGCCTTTACACCCTTGGCTTTTAAGCCTGGTTTTGTTTTTTTGGGTTTTTTTTTTGTTTTTAGTGTTTTTTTCCTTTTCTTTTCATTTTGGTTTGGAGTTGTTTTGTTTATTTGTTTGGTATGCAGTTTTCCTGTTTGTGTTTTTTTGTGTTTTTTTTTCTTTTTTGTGTTTTTTTTTGTGTTTTTGTTTTTTCTTCCTTTTTTTTTTTTTTTTTTTTTTTTTTTTAAGGGGTGGTTTGTTGCTGGATGATGGCTACTACAAAACCTGCGGTGCTGCGGCTCTAACAGCGAAACACCCGGCTGGGCTGCGGTGGTGCTGGGGCCAGCCTGCCCTGGGCTATGGAATAGCAGTGGTGTCTGCTGCCAGTCTGCTGGGACCCGGCGGGCAGCGGGGTGGAAGGAGGCAGCTCGGCGGGGCTGTGGGAGGTGAAGCTGAAAGTGCAGCTCCGCTGTATACACCGGGGATTTTCCTTTCCCAGTAAGATGTTTGCACAGAAAATTAACTCCCGTTCAGATCCGTGTTACGTGCAGCCATGCAGGAGGTGCGTAAGTGATAGCATGAGTTGTGTCGCTGCTCACCTGCGCAAAAACCCACGTGGAGCTGCATGTGTGTGTCCACAGCCTGGACCTGGGCGTGAAGGGGTCTGGGACAGACTGGGACAGGACACAGACTGACTTTGCATAGTTGCACACGCACATCCACATCGGACTGTCCGCACACAACACAACCACTGCCCCAAAGTGGCTGGCTAGGGAAGAACCCAGTATTGATAACCCGAATATCAATCCCAACATCAATCAGAGAATAAAATGTAGAAGCTGCCTTCTTTTTTGCAACGCTTTATATTGCAATCAGTTCAGGTCGCGGAGCACCCCGTGGTTGTGGTCTCTGAGCTCTCAGACTGAACGCCTGATGATATGCAGGGTGTGTAAAAATGGATTATTGAGGGTTTGTCTGCATCACGTCCACATGCTGATACTTTTAATCCTTTGCATCAGCCAAGAGAATGAAAAAAAATGGTGAAGAAAAACAATTTACACAGGCAAATACTAGAACTATATCCTATCCTATTATTTTAAAATGTCTCTGGGGAATACAGTGTTTTCTGTAAAAGGCAGGGCGCCTGGCTTCATAAACCCTGCGAAATTACCGCCTCACAACAGCCTCCAGCAGCTGTCCTCGTTCCCCAATTCATTTTTAGCATTTGAGAATTAGAAAGAATACAGAACACGTGCTTTGAAGCCAAAACTCCCAGTGGATCCCACACCATGGGGAGGGGGCAGCTTCTTCTGCCTGGTGGAAGCTGCCGTTAGCCAGCCCCGCCAGGGAACAATAGGATCAGAGAACGGGGATTTGTTAAATCAGCTTGAACTTGTGGAACTCGTGTTTATGTGCATTTGCTTCTAGTGAAAAGCAGTGGTGATAGTATTGGAAGAAAAACTAGCTTTAAAAATAATTTAATTCTATCCACATAGGAGCTATACAGGCAGGGGGGGATTAATGTGGAAAAAGGGAAACGGTCATGCAGAATGCCTCCCTTCTGCCAGCAATATTCTGCATTTCCCTCAGCAGATACTGAGTTTTGTCTGGGGAAGCAAGCTTAGCCTCTTCTACAAGTGGAAGTGTAATGATGGGCAAGCATCAGGAGACTTGCAAGCGGGGTTGTTTTTCAGTTTAATACATAATAGGCCTGGCTCATGTCTTCATTCTGGATGAGAGACAGAAGAGAAGTACGAGATGTGTCTTCCTCTCCTTTTCAGCAATCTCTAAAAATTAAACCTTTAAAAAATAATGCAGCTTGTCTGCATGGCGATATGAAGTCATATGGCAAGTTGGGATCGTTAATGAGGTTTAGCTATAGCGTTTGCCTCTAATGCTGTTTCTCTGCTGCTGCTCATGGGAGTTTGCCTTTATTTTTTTGGAAGTTACCATTTTGTCAGTGCGTGTAATTCTGCTTTTACCTGGGTATTTTTTGGTAGATGTCACCCACCTGCCCATCTGCTGTCTTAGGGAGGCTCCAGCCGTAACAGGCGCTAATATTGTTGGTTGCCTTTAGTCTGCCTCATCAGATTGAATATGGAGATGAACTTGTAATGAAAAACATGACTGATTATCCCAGGAGTGGATAAGCTTGGTCTCTCTTGAATTTTGTATTAAAAAGTACAAGTTCAACCTTCACCTAAGAGCCAGTCTTGTGTGCAGTCTGCGTTTGAGTTTCTCTGCTTCTTCCTGGTTTGCTTATCACTAGCAGCATAATTAGTTTGTTGAGAAGCTTAAACGTTCCCTGTATGATCGCTTGTCTGTAGTCCTAATATACGCTCTGTCGTATTTAGCACCAACACCGTAGTTTTTCACCAAATCACTGATGTTGGAAAAACACATCCTTCCCCAAGATGAAGCTGCCGTTACTGCCTGTGAGCAGTAATTGACCGCAGTGGGTCTTTGATGCTCCGAAGTATTTAGTCACTCACGCTGTGTTCCTTGAATCAATAACCCCCTTTGGTCTGTAACCTAATAGAATTGCTTAATGGATAAAATTTTGCTTGTGTCTCATCCACTTAGCTTATTTCGCTCTTTTGATAGCTTTGCTCCATCAAAATAACTCCTGAAAACGATCACGCGGTTGTCGTATGCCTGTGACAATGAACATCGTCGTATTTTCCCACGTGTGCTCCAGGACACGGGTAACTTGCTTCCTTTGAAGAGGACTGGGATGAATATGTCCTCTGCATAAAATCAGAGCTGGGTGGAGAGCAGCAGCAGCTGCTGGGGAATGGAAGCAGAGCAGAGGAGGTTGGAGGCAGGAAAGGTACTGGGTCAATCTCCACTCCTGTTATCTGCAGAAGTGTGTAACCTGCGCTGCCGTCAGTCCCAGGGCTTGAAGGGACTGGACAACCTGTCGTCCCTGGGTGTGAAACCAGGTTATTCTCACTTATATGTTGTGGTATGTTGTAGCAGAGCCCAGCAGCTCCATGCGGGATTGAAAGCATCCGACTTGCGGAACAGAGGCAATGGTCATGTGCTAGATGCGAATGGGGTAGGCCAGAGGTGAAGATGTAGAAAGTTGAATTTGGAGGAAACGAGGGGAAAAAAAATATGGTTTAGGCCTTGGCTCTTCGATGAAAAGGAGCCAAAGGATTCGATCTGCTGGTGTGGATGTTGGGTACCTCGCTGCAAGTGCAGATAGTTGGGCACGAAGAGGTTAAGCTGTCTGTACTCTTTTTGTTTTGCCCTGCCTCTGCCTTCAGAAGATTTGCCTATAAATTTATTTTTAGATGCCTTCTGAGCAAGTTTTGTGGGAAGACAAGCAGCCAGCAGCCCCTGGCGAGCTGCTAAGCCCACCCCTCTCAGCTTGCAGCATGTAATTAGCAGATAATCGTGCCAAAATCGCAGACTCCAACAGGCTAATTTTATCGCGTGTGCTGACATCGGTAAGCTTGTTGAAAGTAAGTTGTGGGTTGTTGGTTAAATGTGTTTCCTCACTTGTTTATGAGCTTTGTGTTCCCCCATTTGCTGTATAAAGGCGAGATCAAATGCAGGTCTCGTCATTTAGCAGCCGCTGCTGTTTTGATTAGGTTAGATAACACGGGATGTTTCTTAGCATTAAAACTGCATTTTATTAAGAGGTGGTCACTGCTGATAGTATTTCCAATAACGCTATGGTGGTTTGCTCCAGGGTTGGTGTGGAGGGTGTTTCAGCTTTGAATCAGCGATATATTCGAGCACGTGCTTTGAGGTGTAGTTATTCAGCTAACATGTAATTGTATATTTATAAATGTATATAGAGAAAACTGTAGGTGCCTGCTGGAGTTGAGCTGTAATTCCCCGTGATCTAAATGGGAATTAAGCATGTATTTTTAAGCTGTGTTTATACTTACAAGTTTTGCTAATTTAGGGCCCTAGTAACTCCTGCAGTTTTCTTTCGCAAAGAAAAATATTACGTGTCTGATGGTTGGGCTGAACAGCCTTCAGGACCTGCATACCTCTCTTACTGATGTGATAAAATAAAGATACTTCTTAATAGAAAACACAGCCCAGAGTCATCCATCTGGGTATAATAAATCTGAGACAGGTAGATGCAATAAAAACTATCACTATTTCCTCCTGATAATAGGAAGATTAAGTTGGCGAAGGTTACAGGGTCAAAAATAGGCTCAGTAACAGGAATCTTTGGGAAAGATGACCTGAAGAATGTGAGAAACGAGCCCCATCTCCTGCTGCCTCATTTCTTGCCCACGGGCTTGGAAACTCTGACTTTGGGAGAGGTACCAGTGTGCAGGGGGCAAAGGTGGTCTTGGGCTGTCCCAGAGGTGAACCAGGGAAAGGGGAGCATTGGGGTTCCCATGGTTCACAGAACTGCCTTTTGTAGGGCGGGTTTCCCCACTCGAGGGCGTTTTAAGCTACTGTGGACAGCTGAAGGTTTGGGGGCAATCCTGTGGTGGCCAGAGGAAAAGCAGGGGACCTGTGATGTCTTTTCCGTTTACGGGTGTCTCTGGTTTTGCATCAGGACTCTAAATGGTTAGCATCATCCACCAAAATGCTTCTCAGTTCCTGCCCAAGCCGCTTCACTGTGACATTTTGGACCTGGCTTCATAGAAGCAGATGTCAGGCGTGGGAATCGGTGTCCCTCAGGTGAGCATTTAGTGTTTTATAGGAGAGAATAGACCTTTGTAACCTGTTTTCTGAACACTTGCCGTGACAAAAAGCGTCTGTAGCTGCATCGGACAGACCTTGAGGATTTGCTGCAATGTTTATCCAAGTCCGTATGGCTGTTGGCTGTAAGGTCCTGCGTATAGCCTCACCTGTGAGTTTGGGTCTTTGTGGTGGTATCTTGTGCTTTCGAGCTGAATAAGAAAAGCAACGGGGGAAGTGATAGTTCAAGCTGACGCAATAAAAACTCAAAGTGACCCTTTGCTGATAGGCTAACAAATAAATATTTGTCTAGGAGGTAAATTTGGTTCCTTTTTCCCCTGATCATAATGGAGGCTTCATGCATAGAGGAAATATCCCTTGTGAAAGCAAGCCAAAATCGCTGGGCTCCAGGCGTATTCCAGTACTCTGTCTGCCTGTCATATGGCAAATTAATTCAATGGCAGAATATGGTACCATTGCCTCAAGCAGGCAAGTGCCATTCTGCGGGAAGCATAGTTCATCCTAATAGCTGGCTCGTGAGCAGCGTATCGGAGTAGCAACGAGGTAACATCTTGCATGCGGGAGACGTGGCAATAGCTCCAGAAATGAGATTGCGAGTCTGGTTCCATCACGAGTCCCCATTTTCCCACCCATCCATCTAAAGTTCACTCGGAAGCAGTCACTGACTGCTCCATCCATTCAGATTCAGGCAGTCTGAATTAGGGAGTCTTGTCCAGGTTTCCTTTGGCACTGTTTTTTTTGTTGTCTAAAAGCTGTTTGTGGCTCTTTAGAGACAGAAAAAGTCCTGTTAGTGGAAGCATCACCATATCTTCATTTGGGCAGACAGTGATGAGGTATGGGACAGTTAGGAACGACAGTGCCTGTCCCATAGCATTGGGGTGTGATGTCACTTGACTTTCCTTTGAACATGTAGATTATTTTTGCCAGTTGCTTGTCAAAAACTCACTTTGCTGCATGGGAGAGGAAGGTGGGAGCAGGAGAACCCTCCAACACTCTCATGGGATGTGTTGGGGTTGATTTCCAGAGCTGTTTGGGATGTGTTGAGGTTCACTTCCACTGCCGTCACAGCAGGGATGATTGTTTCGGTTGTGATCCAGCTCCCCGGGGAACTGCAGGTTCATTTTGCTGTGACCCTGTACTGTCACAGCCACATAACGCTGCGCAAGCGCCATGGTGGTCCAGACTCCAGGACGCACATAGGGGCAGAACCTGCTCAGCTCGCAAGTTGCAAGGAAGCCTTCGCTGCTGTCCTTTGAAGATGAACTCTTCCACTGAAACATTTCACTGCGGAAGAAATGGTGAATTCGGACAAAACCAAGATTCGTTAGAGTTTTCCCAATCAGATCTGTTTATTGCCTAGCTCTCTCAAGAGTCACTAATTATTAGAAGTTAATTGCATTCACCCTTTTGACTTGGCTTCCAAGTCAGATCTGAAGACAGACAAAAAAGTTACTGTTGATAGTCCAGATCCTGCCAAAAACCTCATGAGAACCCGCTACGGAGATTTCTGTGTTTAAGCACTGACAGATGGAAACGGTATCTGATGCTTTAGTGTTCTTTAATTGAGCACTCAAAGGCATGACAAGGTCCGACGGCTGGAAACTGAAGCCAGAAAAATTCAAATTGGAAATAAGGTACAAATTTTTAACAGTGAGAGTAATTAACCTCTGGAACAGTTTACCGGGGTATGTGATGGATTCTCCATGGTTTGATCTCTTCAAATCAAGAATGCGTGTCTTCCTCAGAAATATTCTGTAGCTCAAACAGAAGTTAAGGGACTCAATACAGATTTTTTTCTTTTTTTTCTTTTTTTTTATTGCAATTGTGTGACCTGGATGATGCAGGAGGTCAGCCTGTCATATCTGAAGAGATAAGAATCTATGAATATGAACCCAAACATGATCATTTGATTCCAAGCCCTGCATTTAAACCTAATCCGGACCTAAATTCCAGCCCCCTTCATTCCATCTGCTCGGAGAAATAGAGGGGTTTTTCTAAGGCAGTAATTTGGAGAGTTTAATGCAGTCTTCTCTTCTCAGCCCAGGAAGTTCTATGGGGATTTTGGCTGAGATGCTGAAGAGCTTCAACCTCCACTTTGGGCTGTACAGAAAGGCTCTTTCTCGGCCCAGATCTCCGGTGGGTGTTAAAAGTCTGGGATTTATGTGGCTATCTCACGCTGGCCCCGTGGTCAGAGGTGTTGCTGAGCAGTGACACCTTTGGGAGAGGGGTATTCGCTCCCGCTTCTCATGATTCCAGGAACACCTTTCTCCCCTGCTTGTAATTAGGGGAATTTGCTCATCTTTGGAGTTAAATTTATCTCTGTGCCACGCAGCTCTTATGCTCTTCAGAGTTAATTAGTGGTGCCGCAAAAGCTGAATCATGAAGTGCATAATTAAGGATGGCGCACAGGTTAGAAAAAAGTGAAGCCGGCAATGCTTCAGGCATCTCCTTTTTGCTGAGGTTACACACACTATTTCCTCAGTTTCACTTTTTAATGGCACGTTGTAACGACCGGTGTCTCAGCCACAGGGATTGGATGCTGTTGCCAAGAAAAACTGGCAAGACAGAAGGTGGAAGAGGTCCATTAATTGGCTCCAAGTACCAATTTCTCTAGAGGGGCTTTTCTTAACAGAGGGAAACTGTTCGGCACTGCAGGGGCAAAGCGTACCTGCAGAGCAAATGGCTTTTCTGAGCCTGAAGACATCTACAGACCATGGTAATAATGCAGCAGAAATATCAGAGCTTGATTTTAAGGGACACCTGAGAATGCAAAGGAATTGCTCTTTATTAAAAAGCCCAGACCAGAGTCTCTCTTGGTGCATATCGAATACAGATTCTTTCACAAGGATCCTTTGCTGGAGTGGGGAGGAGGAGGCGGGTGGGGAAAAGGAGGAGACAGGAGGGAGTTTAACCCTTAAGGGCTTTCCCTTGAAAACCTTGTTCTGCAAAGAAGTCATTGCCACAGCAGCATCTCCTCAGCCGTGAGCGAGTTATTTGCTGTGTGCGTTGAGAGCAGCTGCCGTGCTTTTGTGGAGGAGCTGTTTGTGTCTCTCCTGTTTCACCGTGCTAAAGCAGATCATCCTCTGCATTCTGGGTTGGAAGGAGAATGTACAGGAAAGTCTTTGCATGACCTCTCTAGACTCAGTCACACAAACCTGAGCAGCGTAACGGCTGTTTCGTTGTGTCTCCTCTGCTTATTGCAGTGCTCAGAGGTACTCTTACCTTTGGGGGAGCATCTGACAGAAGACTACCGTAGCATTTGGGTTTGCTTCACTAAGACCATGGGTCCTCTTTTTTTTTTTTTTATGGTACCCTTGTTGGACAAGCCTTTAGGGTTTGGTTAAGCCAGTGTCTTCTGTACCATGAGCAAGGCAGAAGAGAGCCCAGAGCAGCAGTGGTGGGACAACCTGCCCCAGAAAGTTTTCTCCTGACCTCAGTAACTGGGAGCTGGTTCAGACTCCGTGTGTGATGCTGGGACGCTGAATGCAGCCGCGCACTTAAGAGTTTTCTGTTGGACCTTTGGTTGTTCTGGGTCTCTCCAGGACTGTTTACTGACTCCTGGCATTCGTAACTGCCTTTATTCTCAAGGAGGTCTTTGCTGCTTCCCTGCTGCCCAATGTGCTCAATATTGAGATCTCCTCATCGTCGTATACTTTGGTATTTGGGTAGAGGAAGCCTTGCAGATGTGGTGGGTGGTAGGGGAGGCTTTGGAGCACTTGTGGTCTGCCTGCTGAGAAGTGTTTGCTGCCTGCAATGATTGTGTTGGGAATGGCTCTGCCGGCTCTATATGCTGCTGTTCTGAAGCCTTGGATGAGCTCCATAGCACTCGTTCTTGGTCCTTTTTTTTCTGGAGATGGGTTGGATGGACAAACATAACACAGCACAATGCTGATGCGATGACTTGTGTGTTATTGTGCTGAACTTGTGCAGACATAGGTCGAAGGTTAGCTGGAAAGAGCTGGAGACAGCGATAGTGTTTTTTAACTCTAGAATATGCCTAGTGGTCAAAACCCTACCCCAGTGTCCAGCTGCCAACAACACAGAGGTCCCAGTGTGTGCCACTGCCACCACAAGTGGCCTGTCTGAGAGAGCATCCCGTGCTGCCTCGCTCCTCCTTCCCTTCCGCTCCCGGTCCCGCCAGCCTGTCCCCTTCTCCGTGCCACTGCAGTCCAGGACAGTGACCGGCTGAGGAAACCCCTTTTGGGGCAACTTGCCGCTCCTTTTGCGTTTTTAGACAATGCGTGTGGCACCGACAGGGCTGACTCCAGCATGGGCGAGGATTGCTGGGGCTGCCCGATGCGGCAACGGCGCTGAGCGTGCCAGCGCAAGGTCTGCCTCGTCTTGCCTGTTGCAGCGTGTTTGCTGCGACTGATCGCAGTTTTTGACCTTCTGCACACAGAAGACAAAACCTTCATTTCCTCTTTCGTCCCCGGCATCTCTCTTTTCCTTCAATCCGTGCATGACACATCCCTTATCAATTTTGTGGAATTCCTTGCTGCTGACTTATATTTATTGCCATTAATGTTTCTTGTCTTCCATGGGGAAGAATTTCCCATTTATTTATTACTTTATGATTTGGCTCTCGCTTGCCCTCCAAACCAGAGCAGCTTTCCGCCGGCACAGCCGCCTGCCTTTTCCATGGGATTGTGGTTCCTCTGCGTAGGCAGTAAAATGGGCTTGAACAGTTCCCGATTATCATTCACAGATTCCTGCTCAAATTCTTTCTCCCAATTGTTTTGCTTTGTAATTATTTTCAGCTTTGTTAAGCTGGCATTTTAAATCATCAAGTAGATACATTACTCGTTTGGACTTTATTCTATTTGCACATAACAAATGTAATCAAATCAGTCTCTTGTACCTAAGCTGCTACTATATTTTTACATTCTGTCATCAGTTCCCCTTGATCTGTAAAAATGAGGCCTAATATAGAATTTCTTCTATGTTAGATGCGATTGTTTTTGTGTCTGGATATTTTCAAGTATAATTTTAGGAATTCCGAGCACATTTTTAGTATTTGCAGCACAAGGCTCCAACATATGGCTTTCAAAATGAAATCCCTGTAGAAATGCAGCTCTCTTTCTTGAGTGATATAATTATGTTTACAATAGATCAGTGCTACATGAAAATGATAGCATTGTTAGTAATATTGTACAGAATTTTGAAGAGTTCAATAAATATGTCTGTTTCTTATGGGGAAAAGGGAGATTGTGTGATCATGTCCTTTAACAATAAAACACCTTTTATATTGAGAGAACATTGAATAGCAGCTCTTAATTAGAGATCGTAAATACCAGCAGGTTACAGCTGTGTGGAAGAAGTTTAGTTTTGTGCTATTATTTTTTAAGGGATAAACAAGGTGGCTCACATAGCTACGGATTTTTCTGCCTGACATTAATCCTAGACAAAATAATGGAATTGCTGATAGGGCATGTAATTAGTAAAGAATTAAAGGGATTAATATAAGTAGTGTCAGTCAACACGGACTTGGGTCTTGTCTAATTAGATTTTTTTTTCCAGGAAGATTACAAATTGTGTTGATAAATGTAATAGTACTGATGTGATAAACTCCTGTAAAGGCGTGAGGATCCTGGTCCGGTCTCATGGCTGACGCTGCTTTGAGGAGCAGGTTGGACATGGTGACCTCCCGGGGCCCTTTCCAGGCTGACTCACCCTGTGGTCCTGTGAAAGCAGTGCCTTGGCTATGAGTAACTTCTTACACGAGACTGGAATGATAGAAAACCAATTAGGCGTCTCTGAAATGGATAAGAAACTGCTGTAGTCTCCAGTTTTAAATGGGAATTCATCAGTGACCAGACGTGCTTCTAATGGAGTCCTGGGGTTATCACGGGATCTATCTTTGAGATGGGGTCAAAATCTGAAGAAGAGATAACTGAAATAAAAGACAGATCATCAGTGCAGAGTGATTTAAATCCCATTAGTAACCTGGATGAAAATAAGCAACGTGTTTTCATAGGACCCACATAGAGCTGGGCTGCATCCTGGGAGCTTTTCACTCTGAAAACCATGTGTGAAGTTGTGGGAACCATCAGCCAAGTATAGACCACTACATGGGAGTGTGGCAAAGAAGGGAAATGTCATCTTTGGGTGTAGAAAAAGAGGAATATTTGAGAAAAGGAGGAAGGCGCTCCTCCTGCAGTTTCCAGTTGTGACTTTGGTAGTTCATGGAAGATGTTCTCAATGACTGGAGAGAATTGAGAAAAAGGTTTTAAGAGTTGTTAAGTGATTGGAAAGCACATTTATGCAGCAGAGGCTGAAGGAGATGGTTTGCATTGTCTAACAAAGAAGAAGGTCACAGGGAGACTTGGACACACTGGTGGAGAGAAACATAAATACAATAAAAAGGCTGACTTCAGTCCAGCAAACAAACATGTAATAAAAACCTGTAGAAAGATACTGAAGGTAGGTGAACTTAGACTTAGACATAAACCACATTTTCAGCAGTGAAAGTGATTAACCACTCACAACAGCGCACCGAGAAACACGAAGCTTTCTGTTTCATTGGAAATTTTTACATGGTTTTCTTTTCCTAAAATATCTGCTCTAGTTTTAGAAGGAATCAGTTCTGGGAAGTCTTATGGCTTGGGTTATCCAGGGGGTCAGAAGTGAAAATCACAGTGGTCTCGTCTGGTTTTGTCATCGATTAATCCAACAACCCCTGACACCGTGTATGCTATCAGCTCGGCTGCCTCTGTGTCGCAGTGTAACGCAAGAGGTGGCTTCACAAAAATAGGCTGATCTAGAGGTGAATTAGGAGTTTTATTTGTTTCTTACCAGCTTAGATGAGGATTTCCAGAAGAACCAATGAACCGGAGACTGAATTTTCTGAAAAGCTTGTTATTTATTGAAGTGTTCCAGATACAGACTAATTCACTTAGCTTCATATTGATTCCTTCACCTGCTTGGAGATGAGAAGCGCATCCATGCAGACAAGCGGCTCGACGGGCTCCTCGCATCGCTGCATCTCCTGGGAGCCCCTTTTAGGGGACATCTCCGGACCATTTGTGCAGCCACTTAACTCGGTTTAGAAACGTACGGAGGTAAAGCAACACAAATTCCACTAGTGCGGACATTTGAAAATTAAGTTACATGTCTTAAATCACTTCAGGCTTTATCCTTTCGTAATCTAGCCTGTTGCTGCAGCGTGCTGGGAGCAGCAGGGACTCCCGCAGCACTAACTAAGGAGACAGCTGAGACTGGATGCGATGTTCAGAAGGTAAAGGCAGGAGGGACGAACCCCTCGCAGGACATGTGCCCGCAGGTTGCTGAGCCAGCGTCTCCCCACTGGTAAGCTGATGTCCTGATGGCCCAGCGTTCCTTTTCCCTGTGCACACTGTGTGGCTGTTCAGTCATGTTGTGATATGACTCTGAAAGTTCCAGCACGTTTTTAGACTCCTCTATACTTTCAAGAATTCACCTGGACGCTTGGAAGCAGTAGGGGAAAAAGAACGGGAGCCTGTGAATGAATGTGATTAACGGGTCATGGTTATTCCCAGGTCCATCTCTTAAATATAATTAGTTCATTACGATATATCCATGTTACAGAACTTCTATAAACAAGCATTAACGTCTGTCTACTCAGACTCTTTAAAGTCCAGATCTTGGAGAGGAAAAAAGATTTGGAAGGGAGAAAAATAGCAATTAGAGTTAAATGGCAAAATGGAGAGTTAATGTGTGGTGAGCAAAACTCCTTTTAGTGGAAAATGTTTTTTATGTTAACTTTTGTAAGAAAACAGTTTTCCATACTTGTCAGGCTTGACAGTTAAAGTTAATGGTGTTAAAAAACAGAGTACTGAAAAATGTTCCCTTCAGTGTAAAAGATTTATTCAATGAGAGTTTGCTTGAAAAGTTATTTTGGCTAATGGTGCTGGCTTTTGCCTAACGCTTGGAACAAAGATCCTTGCTGTGTTACCGGGATGTGGACAGCCCCAAATTCATGATTTCCCAATTAAGATGACATGACCTATTTTCTTGTATTGCTGACCTATTGTTGACCCCTTTTTTAAAAAGAATGCCACCCTTCAAATGTCTTTTTTTTTTTTTTTCTTCTCTTTCTTTCTCCCCACCTTCTGGAAAACACATAGAGCAAGCGCTGGTCTCGCTTCTGCCTGGAGTAAAGCTTGGTACGTGGCGGGATGCTCAGAGACAGAATTTGCGAGTTTATCTGCGCTGAAAGCTGACTGAAAAGTGCGTTGAGCTGTGTCTACCTATGACGTGCTATTTAGCAAGGTAATCTGGGACTGAGATTTCTCACGTCATATTTGTGTGGCCAAAAAAGGCTGCCCGAGGGCAGAGCTGGCTCTCCCTTTGCTGCGGTGGAGGCACTGGTTTGTAGAGGACTTGACTTGAGTTACAGCAGGGGCATGGCGGGGTGCACTGGGGCTCTTCGCTGGCTGAACTGGCTGCCTGGTAACACTCCGGGGAGGGAAGGGGTTTTCACAGCTGCCCACCTCACCTACAGACACAAAGCTGCTTGTGCTGACAACCGCTTTGCTCCTTACTCACCTCAGTACTTTTAAAAAATTGACCCTTTTTCTTTTTAAGCCTGACCCAAAGTGGGAAGAAGTTGAGGGCAGTTTCCCTCTTAACATCAGGGGGTTTGTCCCTTGAAGCATTCACTGGATTTTCATCTACTTATGACAGTGAGAAAGTAGATATCACTTCACTCTCTGTTTTTGTGGAATTAGGCTGTGGGACCATATGTGTGGGTTTTTTTCTGGCTGTGGCTCATGTTCTTCTAAAGCAAAGGCTCATGAATGGCCTCTTGAAATTTGTCTGGCCATCGCCCTCATTTTCACTCTCTTGATCTAGTGCTACTTCTTATAATCTGGACCTCTCAAAATCTCTGACTTCTACCTATTGAAAATCCTTGTAAATACAGAGTGTAATGTAGATTGGCAGAGCTCCACTGGCCTCCACGAAAAGCTGGTTGGCACCATTTGGGAATCTAACCTGGTGTTTAGAATAAATGCATCAAGACTTACTCCAGAGAGGCAGAGATTAAAGTCAATAGTGTTAAAGCTCTGGTTTGGAGCCCACCCATGTCAGAAACTGTATTTTTCTGAGCTAGTATTGAGCAAGACTTCATCGCGTGCCTTTTTCAGAAGAAAGCCAAAAATGTTCTCAGCCTTCCGTGCTCCCTAAGCACATGTAGGTACAGGTGCCTTTTTAATAGGCAATTTTGGAATTGCTGCTCCTTCCAGCCCTCCCATTTGCCTTATCCCGTTTGGATCCTGGAGAGTCCAGGAGCTGAGAATCATGTTCCGATTACTGGTTGACTGGCGGCCAAGTGTCCCAGGAGCACCTCCTTTCCACAGGATGGTCCTCACCGCCCCATGTGCAGGTAGAGAACACTGCCAGACCCTGGACGTGCTCTTGTCCAAGTCCTTTGCTCTTTTCCCACCTATGCTCTGGCTCTCGCTGTGTCCTCCAGCTGCCGGGGCGATAGCACAGACGCGGTTACAGATTGCTCTTCAGGAAAGGGTGCAAACAGAAAACAGATCGTGGAGTCCTCCCTGTAAACATCTGCGAATGCAACGTGTGCTTGGTTTAAACATGTCCCAGTGGTGTTTTTAGTCCTTCGGTAAATCAAACCCTGCATGATGCCCCTGTGACCCCACTGATGTGGGGGCTGAGGGGAAGCAATATCTGGAAGCTTTTGGAAGTGTAAAGTTTCAGCCTGGGCGTTTGGCTCTGTAGCGAAAGGTTTGTAAAGCAGAGTTAGAGCCTCCCACCATCCTCCAGCTACACCTCTTTGGAGACCTGGTAACGGTGTTGCTCGGATGGATTCTGGGATCGGCACCAGTGCAGCAGCAGATTAGACCTCGGGAAGAATGTTGATTATGTCCTCCTTCTTCACGTCTGCCCAAGAGAGGCTTTGTTAATGTTACAACTGAGTCAGATTTCCCTGACCTGGAAGATGGATGTGTTTTTCCTGGAGAAAGCTCCGCATTCCTCACGTTGGGAGTTCTGAGGAGCCCCGTTTACCAGCGCGAGGGGCTGGGGAGAGCAAGGAGGTGGATAAAGATCCACGTGGATAAAGTCATTAAATGGCTACTTTGGCACATACTTCTTGAAGGGTGGTGGAAGATTATCAGATGGACAGAGGATTTGGGCAAAAACGTTCACAACGTGGTTCCCAGGATGATTCCTAAATCCAGCTTTAGGTCCTGTATTAAAAGCAGACTGATTTCTACCGGCACTGAAAAAACCCATCTTTGAATTGCGAGTGCTTCTGATGCAGTGCGCGTGAATTCCCAGAGACAGAGTTCAGAGCCTAACTTTGTGCTCTTGTAATTCAAACCCAGGCACCAGACGATCATTTTCTACAAACTGCTTTGCTCATGGATGTTTTCCCTGGGATGAAAGCTTTCTAGCAAGATTGATTTCAACTTACCCTCCTACTTTTCCTCTGTGCCAGTCGCCCTTAGGACAAATAAAACGAACCCCAAAATGAACTAACTTCCCTGCCCATACAGAGCTTTCTGTTCAGTTCAATTTACGAGTATGGATTTTGACTGATTATTATTGTGCCTGACTGGGTACGGAGCCATCTGCCTTGTGTTGGGTTTCCATGCGCTGCCTCTTCGGCCAGACTTCAGATGGCCGTTCTGGCAGGAGAAGGCCAGGTTCTCGGTTACATGGTAGTAACAAATGGATTTTTAAATGGAAGGAAATTATATTGTTATCTATTTGGAAGCAACGCTGCGTTGCCCTGTGTGGAAAGGAAAAAGGTGCCCAATGTTATCTTTATTATTATTATAACCCATCATCTTCTGTTGAAAGTAGAGGTGGCCTTCGGAAGAGGCCAAACTGCAGGAAAATTAGGTTTTTTTTCCCCTGAAATATGTTTGCTTTTAATGACATTTTCATCCATAAAAGCTAAAAATAACATGCTTCATTAAGTTCAAAGCACTCTGGGACACAGTTTGTTCTTTCTGGCTGAAAAGTTGAAATTTTCCCCAGAGAGGATCACGTTTTCTGTTGGGTTTGGTGTTTTGTCTGTCTGCCTGCCGCAGTTTTGCGTGGCTGTGGAAAATACAGGGGAGTGCTGTGAAGGCACCGTTCACAAACCTGGGGCCTGAGAGGAGCTGAAGTCTCATTCCCGAGCGGAGAGAAGTTGTTGTGGTCTCCTCTGTTTGCCAGGAGGACAGCGACTGATGCCAATGCAGCTGATGTGAGCGTTGAAGCTGGTCGCGCCAGTCTGTACCTGGGCTTTCCAAACCTTTGCCTTCACGAGAAGACGTTTCTACCTGCAGTCCAGCAGACACTGTATTGCAAAAGTCACCGAGAACACCACCCCCCCGTTGTTTTGGTTTGGGAAGGGAGGGAATGGCTCAAAATATAACCCTATCAAACGTCTGTGGCACTTCACCGTATAATGCTGCCATTTGGTCCTCAGTACAGGCAAGAAGTGTCATTTCCTCTCTATATGATCTCATCCAGATTGTTCCTAGAATTATATCTGAATGGGAAAAGAGAGAGGGTGCAGCCCAGCGTGTTACGGCTTAGTGAATGGTGTTGCTTCATAACCGGTGTCAGATGTGCGTGGTGCGGAGGAGTCGGGATGCGAGCGCGAAGCTGGCCTGGCCGCGGCCCAGGAGCGGTGTGGAGGACAGGAGGCGGGAGGCTGAGCGGGAAACCGGAGACTTGGAGAAAAGATGATTAATGGAGCCTATCTGGTTCCTACTGAGAGCGGTAAAGGCTGAGCTGATGCCTGCAGAAGGGGCTCGGGTTGCAGAGCATGAGGCTGATGGGGGCTCCGGTAAGCGTGGAGGTAGGAGGAGGCGAGTTTTTGAGTTCACAACAGATGAGGAGGTCAAGAGCGAGGAAGGCGCTGGACCACACTGACCTGCTGCCCCCTCCTGTCTCGGGAAAAGCTGAAAGCTTAGAAAAAGCAGTGACATCTGAGAATGAGGAAGCTTGAGCAATGTTGGTAATAAATTCTGCTGTGGCATCACCTGTGTAATGTTTCCAAGCAGGAGGAGAGACCCAATGTGCTTCACGCTGTCCCTGCAGGTAGCAGCAGACATCATCTGTCCCTTCTAGTCTCTCACTCATTGATGTAAGATAGTGTCAGATGCAATTCGGTGCATGTTGCTTGTCTTCTGGAGAGGAGTAAAAGGAGCTGTGGCGTTATACGCAGGTGGAATCTTAGCCCTTCCCTTCTTATTGCAACAACTGGATGTGTTTTTAGAATATTAAAATGTATTTTAAGTAATTTAAAGCCAAATAATAATCATAGTGGTTTTGCTATTGATGCGCTCTCCAATATTTTCTCCCTTTTCAGGGTGAGTTCCTGCCCAGGTGAGAAGGAAAGTCTTTCTCAGCGCTGCTCCAGAGCAGTGAGTTTTTTACACACTGATCTGTTTTAGACTGTACATGGTGACTAGACAGAGAAAAATAGAAAAATAAGCAGCAGGAGTGATTTGTGGGGGGCATCTGCCCATAACAGTTAGTTGGCGATAGCATTGTGTGACACCTTTGCCTGCATAATTAGGCACTTGTTTGCCCGGGGAGCCCCACGGCCCTTTCCTGATATTCTGAAAGATTGTGTATGGGTTTGAAGTGTTTTTGCAGCTGATCCATCTGAAATCCCATCAGGTTAAAGGAAAAGAAAAGCCACGTTTGTTGGATTATGTTTTCCAGATCCTTCAACTTCTGGAGCGGGCAGGGAGGGGGATGGAGAAGGAATCGCGACTTGAGCAATTCATCTTGTTGTAGCTCAGACAACCCTCGTCACAGAGTGACAGTGATTTATGAACAAGGCTTTAATATTTTTCTACTGTCTTGTGCAGGAGCAAAGTAAGATCTACCCCAACATAAACTGGCGTCGTTCCATGGGCGCTTATGGTCTATCAGCTTTTCTGAGGGCAACACGTTGCCTTCTGTCATCGTTGGGAGGTATGAGTAACTGTGCCGGTCCTCTGTCCTTCCTGCAATGGGGATGTGCATTTTGATGTAACCCATCTGAAGATCCAGAGCTGTTCTCACTACTGTCTGTGCGTAAGAGACTGAGCCGAAGTCGGAGAGGTTCCTCTTTGTGAGTTCACGGTTCAGCTGTGGAGAAAAACACAGTGAGCTTACAAAGCCACGGCTGTTCCCGGTGACATGGGGTCCTTCCCATCCCGCTCCGCCCACCCTCGAATGACTTCCACAGCCTTTTGCCAGATGGAAGGAGCTGAGGACGGAAACCCCCCCTTTCAGACTGCTTCCTCCCCACCTGCACAGGCACTTTTGCCACCGCTCAACCCTGTAAATCAAAACATTTGCTGTACATTTGGCCCATAGTTCGTGTTCCCTTCAGCCAAGAGGCCGCTGGTAAGCCAAGTACGAGGCCCTGGAAGCTTGGGGATGGTGTTGGTACCCATCAGTGGCATAGAGAGGAGCTGCCAGAGCCCCCAGAAACACCATGTGGACATCGGGCAACCAGTTTCCTGCTGCCAGGAAAGGGGTTGATTAGGTAAGTCAGGTCTCCTTTACATGTAATTTGCATTCATGTAGTCATTTGAGAGGGTTTTTTTAAAAGCAGAAAGTCTCAAATCTCCTTTTTCGCCCTGTTCAGAGTGATGAAAGTAGGCGGACGAGAACATGTTCATGGTGCTGAGGGTTGAAGACTGGATATGAGACTGAAGACTAGAGCACAGTCTCATTCTTCGTCCACCTCTAAGTTCAGGTACTATTAGAGCTTTTCCTGGTTCAGACCATCAGAGCTGCTGGTGGGACAGTGTCTGGTCTAATTTCACCTTTCTCAGCCTTTTTGAAATCCAAGATTGCTGAGGTTTCCTGCTAAAATGCAAATGGTCTCTTTGCCTCTAATCTCCTCCGTTCCCTGAAGCTGCCCTCGTCTCCATCTTTTAGGCAAATCCACACGACGGCTTCTACAAAGTCCTAAGCAGCCTTGTGAACATTTCCCCACGTGATTTTCATTTCCACTTGCCTCTGCCCTTCTCCAATCCCACTAGGAGCTGAGGTTTCAATACCTTGAGGAAAGGCTATTCTTGTGGTTTTTCTACATGCTTCAGAGAAAGACAGAATATTTCTTGAGGTCCTGGCTTTGGGGGGGTGGGGAGGTTCAGTTGTCTTTTCCAGATCTTGCAGCTTTAGGCAAGTTATCAAAATATAGATGCTGAACTGAATTAGTGAACTTTCTTGAAGATTACCTGCCACTAATAATATCTTCGGGCATCAGACTTGGGACTGCTGGGGTTTTGTTGTGGGTCCGAAACCCCTCGTCTCGGCTCTGGCGCAGGGCAATGTCCTGTTGAAGGCAGAGGGCAGATGTCATTCAGAGGCAAAGTTAGGTCAGTCCTGGGCACACTCAGAAGTCCTAACCACAGCTAAGCCTGTTGTAACTTTTCTGCCAAAACTTTTGATTTAAAAAAAAAAAAAGAAGGAAAAAAAATAATTTTAATGAAATACAAATTTCTGTGGAATGTATCTGCTGTTTTCTAAAAGCGCCCATGCCTTACCGGTAACTCAAAGCCAGAACATCATGGCTGAACAAAACTGTTTACATTTGAAAGCTTTTCAGTGGAAAATGTGTATGTTTTGGAGTTGAAAATCCTTTTTTATGGCTTTCATTTTTATGGGAACACTGGAAAACTTCTGCTTTGGGGAAGGACTCTTCTGACTAGTAAGCTTTTTATTCTCGGAAGCCAAGGACTGTTTTCTAAAACAGACATTTCTACATTTTTTTTTTCCTCGTATCTTTTTCTTCCCTTTTGCTGCTCAGACCATTTCCCTTGACTTGCTTCACTCTATTTGAAAACCAATATGAGAAATGGGGCTTTGCGTCACAGACTCTGTCGCGTGGCTCGCTCTTTTGGGACAGCTAAACAACCATCCTGGATAACACTCTGGACTGATTGCAGCCACAAAAAAAAAAAAAAAAAAATAATGCAAGTTTCGCAGTGGAACCTATTTGAAAGGTTATTTTCAGGCCTGAGATATATACCGGCACTTTATCCACCTGAGTTGAGCCTCCGCTGAGTGATAAGGTGCTATGGGCAGGGCAAGCCTGGATGATTTTAATCTAAACGGGCATGACAAGATGAGCGACCAAGTGCTGAGTGTATTTAATCATCTGACAAGTGCATTGATTAACCTTAACTATTTTGTATTCAGTCCCAGGGTGGAATTTCTGCATAGAAATAAGCCCATCGGCCACGGGCATTTGTTTACTGGTGGCCGTGATGTGCGCAGCCAGTTGGGAAGTTCTGGTTGTGTGTAAGACTCTACGTAATGATAGATGATGAGTTGTTAAATAACTGCACAACTCATCAGGTGCGGGAAGGTGCTTCCAGCCTGAAGTGTGGCTTTGCCTTCCCTGGAGAGCCGCAGTGGGCTGGGGACACATGCAGCTCTCCAGAAACGGTGGGATTTAGCGCCGCAAAGTGCTGCAGTGTTTGCTGTCGGCAGGCTGGGGGCTTTCCCTGCTGCTCGCGGCTCCTTGCCCTTTACAGCTGCTGCTTACGGGGCCTTTTTTGGGCAGAAACTCCGGCTGGCGTCTTGTGCGCTGAAAGAAAGGCTGAAGGAGAGATGGCAGAAGCAGACTGCGCACCTGCGTGGGGAATTTGTGCCCTGGATCTGGCCTCTTGCCGTTCTCACGCATGAGTTTAGCTTCCAGCCCAGGTCCAGGTCAGAGCAGGGAGGGAAACTAAATCTCCAGGTGACATCAGTAGCCTCACACCATCTCCTCTCCCGGCCTGAACTGGACAAAGCGGCAGGTTTCTGGTGGTGCTGGAAGGTGGGTCTGGATCAGCCCCATCCTCCTCCGAGTGGCATTGCAGTGTGGGCAGCTGGAGGGCAGGGAGATACGGTCCCTCCTGGCTCTCCCGCATTTCCATCCCTCCTGGTTCTCCTGCATTTTGTTACCTGCTGCCTGTCCGTGGAGAGCCTGCTCTCTCCGTAGGAGGGCTTGGTTTAATCAGAGTGGTCCGCACGAAAAAGGTCTTGCTCCAAGGAACTGGCCGTGGGGTTTGGTGGGTGACAGTTCCCGGCTCGGTTCTCTTTACCATCATATTCAATTGTACGTGCTACGTCTGATGCGGGTGTGAAGGTGCAGCTTCAAATTTCTATTGAACCTGCTATTTTGATGTCTTTGATGAAAGAGATCTCGCTCACCTTGCATACCGAGGTACTCGGGCAGGGATTCTAGCAAAGGAGGTGAGCCTGTGGGCGCTGGCCGCGGGCAAGTGCAGCGCAGGCTCCGGGGATGTGTTAAACTTTTAGGGTCACGTAGGCAGCAGTTGGCACCGAATGTGGCAGGAAAAACAGTATGGGATTAATTGATGAGCTGGCATGGCTGTTTCCTTACCTTTGAACGCCTGATGTTGACCTTTATAATGGCATTCTAGTGTGCATTTTTTGTGAAAGAAATACACCATTTCTTTACGCGCTTCCCAGCTTAAAGTTCAATATGGGAAAGGCATTTCTTCTCTCCACTTCTGGATGTTTAACTGTTCCATAATAATAGTTAGCATTAAAAGTTCATAACATTTTATCTTTAATAGTAAGACATTTTACCTTTTGCCTGCAATATATTGCCAAATTTGCACATTACACACCTGAGTGCAACGCTGATGATGTTAGGAAATGCTAGCCTGGCTTCAACCAAGTTATGCAGTTCTCCACAAGCCTTCAGCCAGTTTCCTCTGTATCGAAGGGGGCAAACAGTAATATAAATGCAGGAGGAAGAGGAGAAAGAACAGATAGAAGACATTGAAAGCAACTCCCAGTAAGTATGTGTGAGATACCGTATATTCAAGCTGTAGAGTCCTTCCAGACCCCATCCTTTGAGCACTCAGCAAACACCCGTCAAACAACGCTGGTGCTCAGTGTTCAGCAGACAAAGCGGGGAAAGCTTGACAAACGGGATTTGTTAGAGCAGAACCTGCAGAAAATCTGGGCCATGAGAAATATAAGCCTAATACCGATTATTTATGGTGTGCTGGGATTTCCTGATGGAGCATTTCAGGAGCGCTGTGTGAGCTGGGTTGGTTAAAGACCTTCCCGAAGCGGTGTTGATGAGCTCCACTAAATCCTGAGAAGGATGAAAAAACCTGAAGTCGCTGATGCTTCCTCTGACATTGGACTTGCGTCCACTGGATTTGGGATGGTATCCCAGTCCGGGGCTGGGGCCAGAAAGCCTACCAGTGCGAGGCAGGCTCTGCCCACCAAGCCCCAAGGCTTGCAGTGGAGCGGTGGGGTAGAAATGGGTTTATTTAAAAGATAGAACTTATCGTCTAAATCCTACAAAATGGTTAAATATCCTCCCAAGTCTGTGATATCCATATGGACTGTGGAAGCCCGGCTGCTGCCATCCTGTATCGATTTAATCAAATGCCTCTTGTTCGTGGCTGGACTTGAACCCCCACCACCTTTAAGGAAAAAAGCGGTGTGATGCACTGGATTCTTCCTGCTTGGGAATATCCGGCAGCTTTTTCACCGTCCCTGGGAGGAGCAGCAGCCGCTGCCTCCGCATGACAGGAGAAAAGTATGTTTTAAAGAGCAATATTAATAATAATAGCAACATTAAAATGTGGGGAAGGATTACAAAGGTAATTCCGAGATCTTGCTCAGTAATGCAGGCTATTAACAAAAGATAATCACCTTTAAGTCAGTCACCTTTAGCCCTGGAGTAAAATGGAGGCACAATTATTCAGTGCAGTACAAATGCAATTTAAATAGAGATGGATGAACCGTGGCTCACTCCGTTCTGGCTTGGGAAACCAGCCAGGGCCAAGTCCTAAAGGGAGGAAAACATGATGAAAAAAAGGCAGCAATAGGTAAATAATTCCTGGTGTACTCCTCTCCCTTTTTCTACCAGAGCCGAAGTCATTCACCCTTTGGAGTGTAAAAAGGGAAAGGGAGAAAAAAATAGGAGAAACACGTTGAAAAGCAGTTTGTCATGTTCCTTTCTTAAGTAGCATTTGGAGGTTTTATACTCCAGACTGCCGTAAGAAGTTTAGGTCCATGCTCTGCGTCAGAGCGCGGGATTCTGCTGTCGGAAACCACACGGCCGTGTGGCTTCAGCATTGCCATCGCTTTGGGTCTGTGGCTGCGGAGAAGCCTGAAGTAGGAGGTGGGATGAATTTCTTAGGGAAAAGGTACCGCGTCTGCTGAAAGAGAGCTCAGGAGCCGAGGAAATTGTTGCCAGCGTGACCGAAAAGACATAGCCATGGCGTCTATTCATGTGCACAGGAAACCTTTCTTTGCTGGAAACAGGAACCTCTTTCTTCGCAGCAGCGGCTGCCTGATCCCTTGCCTTGTGTCCGAATCCCGCCTTCTTCCCGCGAAGCGGCCCGTGGTTGCTGAGCACAAGGGCCTGTTAGGTTTTGTAGGGTTGCTTCAGAGTGCTGCCTTGCTGGTTGTGTTGTTTAAAAGGAGTTTTATGCTGGGAAGAAGGAGCGTATGGAGCCTGGCAGCCTACATGAGATTGCAGGAGTGACTTTGAAAGGTCCGTCAAGCTGCGAAGAGAAGCAGTCGGGGCCTTTGGCAATGCCTGGGGCAGGGCTGTACCCACACGCGGGTCCTCTGGACAAGCCGACGCTGACTCACCATCGGAACTTGCACGCGACGTGCTCTTAACATTCCCCCTGACTTTCCTTCCCACAGAAAGAAGCACTGGAGCTGAGCATCCAAAACCCGCCCGTTGTCTTCGCGCCACCTCCGTGAGCAGCAGCAGGGCTGACAGCGGGGCGGCAAGGTGAAAACAGAGGCGGGGAGCCTTGTGGCACGTGGCTCAGCCTGAGCCGTGCTCCGGAGCAGCTCGGGATGGCCGGGAGAGATTAGGAGGTATGAGAAATTACAAACAGAATAATTTTTTTGGAAACAAAACTGAGAGTTGCCGTAAGAGGCATTGTTAGTGGCTGCTAATCCACCAAGCAGAGGGAGGAGAAGATCCAGTCCAGCCCAGTAGAGAGTGGAATAAATTCCATGTTTCTGTTTTATGTCCTGTCTGTGCAAGCGAGGGGCCTCGTGTGCTCATTCCTGCGCCGTTCCCGTGTGGCTCCGTCTGGATTGCTGCCTGCTTTGGCTTTATAAACAACATGGTAGGAGCTCAGTGCGTGATTATTCTCAGAGATATTATCGCAGTGTTAGCTCTGGTTACTCGTTTTCCATTGCACAGCCCACGTGCAGCTCCTTACCAAAGACTCCTGGGCCGGTGGCCTGCCTGTGTGATGGAGCACCCCAAAATCCTGGTTTGTAGAGTGTTGCTACGGGGTGAAACCCTCCGTGTCCCAGAGTATGGGCTTTCACGCGAGCAGTGCTGCTGTGGGAGTCCTTCAGAAGAGTTTGAAGGACACGGGAGAGCCTGTGAAGGTCCACCAAGGGACACTGTGTTGCAGCTGGTGAGCACTGCCAGGCGACTGCCGAGATCGGTGTGGAGCTCACGTAGGAAAGACCTCTCCCTGCACTGGTGAGTGGAGCGGAGGAGGAGGCAGGGAACTGGGATCAGCTTTTGCAACTGGATACCTCTGATGGCCGCGGTGTTGGTTTGGGTTTCATCCATGTGTTTGGAGGGCAGTGCCCCTGGGCGAGACACGGTGTTATCGGAGGGCAGCAAGGGGTGACGCCGCGAGCGGAGGGAGGGGTGGGATCTGTCCCTGCCCATTGCCCAGCTCAGTAAATCAGACGAGGGCTGCGTGGCGACCGGGATTCCAGTGCCGTCTGGATATTCTCCGTCCGTCCATCAGCACCTGCACTGTTGCGGAGGCTGAACTTCAGGCTTCCAACCAGAGAGGTAAACATTTAGGACCCAAACCCAGGATGACAATAACCAGAGCAGAAACCTTTCCATCCCATTGCAGGTCAAGCCTGGTTTAGGCTTTTCAACCCAGAATTTCTCTCCAGAGTTATTAGGGGAGTGGTGGCTGCTCATGGCCCTACACTTCGCCCCATAAAACCCTGCGCATGCACTCGGTCTCCATCCACCCCTGCTTCAGGCTCATGTTCAAGACCCTGGTGGAGAATATGTCGAAAAGGCAGACAAATCAGCCTTGTAAAGACCAGACTAAATTGACAGCGCATTTATCGCACTGTGATGTTAACCCTTGGTGCGCTGTACCGGGGGCAAGCTCTGAGCTTAGGACGTGCTGTAGGGATTTCTGAATGCCCTTGGCCTCTGACGCTGTAAGATGGGCACTGCCTATTGCCCATGTGGGCTCCTGAAGTTGTGGGTCACCGCCTGTTGCCTTCTGGCTCTGGCGATGCGTTGTAGGAGTGGCGGAATAGATGACATTGAGTTTGTACTGGGCATTGTGTTGGAGACCCTTGCTGTTCCCTGGAGGGCACGCAAGCTAGATCAAACTGCAGATTGTTGTTGTCAAGCTTTTCGAGGGGCACAGAGGTCCGGGCAGAGCTTTGTGGGCGCTTACGGACTGTTTAGGTACCACATCCCCATTGAGACCAGTATGGGTTTGGGGAAAGAAGAAAGGAAAGCAGCTGAAAATCAAATCCTTCTTGTGCTTTGTTCATCTGAAGCCCTGAGCAATTTGTGAGTTCGCTTTCAATATCAGCCTATTAAAGCAGACCTTTTTTCCATAGAAATTGCTCTCAGGTTCTTGATCAGCTCCAGTAAGCACAATGCCTTCCCTTGTCAGATAGGCCCACTTCAGCCGTAAATTTGATGCTGAGAAATTAGATTTCTCTCCTGCTCCTGAGCTGTCATTAGAAGAGTAAGACGGTGGCGATCCATGGGGAGAGCTGAGTGTGGCATCGCTGTTACGTGTCTGCCCGTGCAGGCGCTGGGCAGGGTTTCCTTGGTGCCAGAAAGGGAGATTTGCCCTTCAAATTCTCGTTTGATTTGTGGTGGACGAGCCCAAAGAACTGCAGACTGAAACTGGGAACTAGGAACCCTTTAACACTGCTGCGTTTGGCTACGCCGAATGGGATAACCTCACAGCTAGTGTTACTCGTGGTTTAGTGGAGAAAAAAAAAAAGGTTTTTGTCTTTCAAAAGTCCTGGAAGAGCTGGGGTGGTGTCTCCTCTGTGCAAGGTGCTAACATGGTGGTGGTAACGTGTGCCAGCCATCGACTGACCCGTCTTGTCTGGGAGCCAGAACTGTTTTTAAAACTGCTAAGGGATGGCTCACAGCGTCCATTATTTACTGTGACGGATTGAGCACCACCAACAGCCAAAACACCATGAATCAGGCCCTCAACTCAAGAGGCAGCTTAGAAGAAAAAGTTAAAAACCAAATAAAATACATTAATACTGAACTCTTTGTTCTGCTTTTGATAGCCTTTAGTATTTGTGTTTTCAAGCTTTCCTCTGCAGCCGTAGAATTTAGAAGAGCATTTAAAAAAATTAAATCTGAGATTTTCTTAAAATCACATGCTTTCAGACACAGGGGACTCGAGAGTAAAGCTCCAGATATAATCCTGAGATTTGGCAGTGCTCTTTGTATCGTATTAAGTGATGGTCTACAGCACTCGTTAATTACTGCAGGCTGCAAAACAATTCTGGCTCCCGACAGAGGTCTTCTGCTCATTCTCAGCGTATGAGTTTCTCCAGTTCTTCTGGGTAAGAGGGGAATATCACTTTCTAAAGGGCGCAGGTACAGAATTACGCAGTGATGTAACCTGTATTTGGCTTGAACAGTATTTTTAACTGTTTTATTCAAAAAGCGACATTTTAGTATAGGCAACTAAAAGGATCTACAAATCTGTTTCTGAATAATCATACAGGTAATTTGGTCTTGATAAGCCTCCATGTCTAATCTGAAATCTGTTGAAGACCAGCAGAAGAGAACAGGCAGCTGGTTAAAGCAGGTGATAGTCAGTGATCTGGACTTCATTCATGGACACATCCAGGATCAATCCCCATTTCTCCTCCCAGTCCTCTGCAAGCTGGGCTTTGTGCAGGTACCCGGGAGAGCCGGTGTTACCGCACAGGTACAGCACCGCTCTGAAAAGAACTCTTTTTATAACGTTCATTAAAATTTGTCTATTTTTTGGACCCTAAATCAGTCACTCCCCTGCAGTGCTCTTCCTGCTTGCACCCTCCGAGTTGTCTGTCCCCAAGCAAAGCGTTTGAGGCAGCACCTCTCTGTCCCAGCTCTGCCGGGGGGGCACCCTGCTCCCAGCCAAGGCAAGGTTTGTAGTTGGGCTGAGCTCCCTTAGTCTCCGTTAGGATGGATTCATGGCAGCCGAATATGTTGTCCTTGGGCACGGTGGGGACAATCTGTAGGTGCCATTGGAGATACTGCCCCATGGTTTCCCACAGATGCGGTGGAGAGGGGCAGGACGTTCTCCCGTGGCTCCCTGCAGACGTGGTGGAGAGGAGCAGGACGTTGCCTCCTGGAGAAGAAAGGTGCAAAGCTGTCAAACGCAATCCTTAGGATGCAGAAACACGAAGCTGGCCTCTCTTCTTTCTCCAGCCAGCTCACAGCCAAATCCCCATTATTTTTACAAACATCCTCCACCTGCTCCTGGGCCTGACTCTGCCCTTGCCAGGGATCTGCGCTGGCTCTCCTCTGTCGCTGAGCCATGACTCCCATCCATAGGTGTTGCCTTTTGCTTTTTGGCAGCGTGCAGGGGGGCAGCGAGCTCAAAGCCGAGGAAAGAAACATTTTCAGGGTCATCCCCCGGGGGAGACACCTCTTCTGTCCCATGGAGCTTTTAATACTGGAAAAGCAGCAGCAGTTCACTGAGGGACAGGGGTGAGCATCGTTGGAAAAGCTGCAGAAAAAAGGCAATTTCTCTCGCTTGGGGTTGGAGAGGAGAGCGTTCACCTGTTCCCCTTTTATCGTCCCTGCTTTTGCTGGGCTGCCGGCAGCCCCGTGTCTGGCAGGGTTCGCCGGGCTTTGTCTCTTGTGCGAGCGCTGACACGTTCCAGCAAGCTGCCACACAAACACAAACATCAAAGGGCTGGCATGTGTGTTTTCTGAAGCAGCTTTCTAGGTTTTACTGGGCTATAAAATACAGCGATGAGGATATAAAAACAAAGCTGTGATGGACTTAGCAGAGAGCCAAAGCAAGCGGGGAGAGAAATGATGAAAATGAGAAAAGGGGGTTATGAGCGAGGAATGATGTATCAGCTCCATGTCAGGAGGAACAGATTTTGGAATAACTGTGAAGAGCATAAAACTGGTTTAGTCATTAAGAAAAAAAAAAATAGGAAAAGAAAGGAAAAAAAAAAAAAAAAGAGAAAAAAACTGATAGAAATGAATAAAGGAGGGAACTTCAAAGCATAAATTTCCCGACTGCGTGACACTGATGTTTTGAACAGTTGTTCTGTGTGAGATAGCAGCAGTGATTTTAATGAACTTTAAAGAGCAGTATAAATAGGAACAAACAAAGAAAGGCGATCGCATTAGCACAGAGCTAGGCGCTGAGCTAATTGCCTGAACAGGATTTAAATGGCAGGTTATTATTTTTTTATTTATATGTATAAACCTATTTTTCTATTTGGGCTTAAGAAAATAGTATAAAATAGACTCTAGCATCTCAATTTGGATTTTCAAGGGAATCAAATACATGCTTGATTTCCGTGAAGTACTTGAGCCGCCGAGCCAAAGGGTAGTGAAATGGGTGTAGCAGAGAAAGGGGGAGCCTTTTGTTGGCCTATAAGGGGACTGGGTGGGTAGAAGAATTTGTTTTAGTTTGATGCGTGGTCTCCCTCTGATGTTTCAAATGGATTTCACAGTGTGGCTGCGTGGGGACTCAGAGGATCAGAACCATCAGAAATGGGAAAAAGCAGGACAACTTGTGCTTGGAGTGCATGGCTGTACTCTCATCCTAGGCTGGAGATTTTCTTAGGCTGTGGATTTTCAGATTAGAGCCTTTGTTTGTACTCAGGCCTGCTTCTCGCTTTCACGCGTGCTGCAGCCCAGGACCAGATGCCCCCACCGCTGTCAGCAGTAGAAATGCAGAAGCGCCTGCCGGGGGAGGCAGTGGGGCTCTTGTGTACGGCAGCCCTCTCCTGCTCTTGGCTACCGTCAGCTATCATTGACGCCTGCTTTCCTGGCTTGATGTACTCACCTGAAAGAAAATCAGCTGTATCGTGGACCAGATTCACTTGCAGGTTTGACATTTCTGGTCAAACTTTTCTCACCTGCTCTATGGTTGGTGCACAAAGAGCCACCACTGTGGAGACGGGCGAAGGGAGCCAGCCCTGAACGTTTGCCGTGTGGAAAGCATCCCGGCCTGTATAATAAGTGGGTTGTCTTGTTAGAGAAATTTGTGGTCCTTCGAGAACTGCTAAGGAAGTTAATTAAAAATTATAATCTCTCAATGGGTACATGACTGGAAAGCCAACGTCCTGTGTACCTGCGTAGTGCAAATTCAGATTGCAATCGCTGCTTTCTAATTCCCATCCCAACCTCCCCCTTGAACACTCCAAACTCTTGACCCGCTGCAAGTGTTAATGAGCTCATCCGCTTTCCCCACCGTCGGTCTGCTGCTTGTAAAATAGGTTTCTCCTGCACGGGGGAAGAAGTTCACCCCCCGCAGCCGCTGTTCTGGCCGTCCCCTTTTGCCCGCAGCACAGCCAGGCTGCCTCTCCGTGTGCCGCTTCTCCCTGGGAGAGGCACTTGCCGTGCAGCCTATTTCTGTGCTGACCTCCTACGATCTTTGGACTCTTTGCCAAAAACCAGCAGCCAAAGGGGGGAATCGTCCCTCTGATACATCAACCACAGCTCCAGTGGTGGGTCAGAATTAGAGTCTGGAGGAAATCCAGCCCATCTTCATCAGCTCTTCCAACTGCCGCCCTCCATCATCGTTTTCTTCCTTTGATTAAAGAGCAACGTGGATTCTGAAAGCCCCAGCAACAGCCAGCCTTCAGCGGAAATGTGATTAATCCTCACTTGACTCCATATTTGTTTTAAATTAAAATTCTGGAGGAGTCCATGTGCTTTTCATATTTATTCTTCCCCACCACAAGAGGGACTGGCCCAAGATGGACATTTCTGAGCTGCTCAGATGGCTGCGTATTAGAGTGATTACAATTATCAGCACTGAGATTAAGGGATTTGGGTTAAGAAAAGAGGGAATTGGAGAAGGAAGAAGCAGAAGGAAGGCAGAGGAAGAAAGGAAAAATGCTTCAATACCTTCGCTTGCAACTTAGAAACAGGTTGTGTTTGCAGTCCGTTAGCTCCTGGTACCTGCTCTATTTCTCGTGACCGGCCTCAGATACCATGAGAAGTCCTTTAAAGTCTGTGCGCGGTTGGAGGAAACAAGCCAGCTTAAAGCAGAAAAGAGGCCCCAGAATTTTGCCAGCTTCTCGAAACCAGCCTGAATTGAACGCTTGCTCGAGGTTGCCGGAGGTTCAGAGAATATAAAGGCTCTTGGAGCGCTGTTTGTAGAAGATTTAATGGGTCAGTCTGTTCTTTTTGGCTACGCTGAACTGTACGTTTCTGAGCCAGATCCTCTGACTTTTTTAGTGCCAAACTCCCGATACAGTCAGTGGGGCTGACTTTTGGGAAGTGCCTGGCCTGGCTTGAAGCTATCAATACCCCCTCTGAACAGTTTCAGGTGGGTCACTTAAGATGGGGACATCACAGATCACTTCTGCAGACCTGTGCCCGGTTGTGCTGCGCCCGGGGGCTCCTGGCTGCTCCGCCTGGAAGCTCTGCGCCATGGGTCCTCGTTCCAGGTCAGCGGAGATCATGCCCTGGCTTTTCTCATTAGCATCAGCAAGGAGGATTAGTTTGATATGGGTTTATTCATAACGACTAAGCACCTTTCCTCCACGTGTCTGAACGGCGATGTGCAGCGTTGACTCGATTTTGGTGCCATTCAGAGTAGGACCTATTCACAAACCCCTCTCTAATGTTTCCCGCTCAGCAGTCCTATGGCAGCAGGACGCAAAGATATTTTTTTTTTAATGCTGTACTGAGGACCAGTGAGTTAAGAATGAATGATTCATAACAGGAGACCCCATCCACCCTCCTCCAGCCCCCCGACCTGTTGGGGTCTGCAGCGGTCGCCGGAGCTGCAGCTGGGGAAGGGCCAACTCCGCTCCGTGCTCCGGGCTGGAACGTGCCCCGGATGGGTTGAGGTTTGTGCAAATGCAGGTTTTTCTGAGCTTGTGCAAACTCCAACTTTACAAAAAGCTTGTAAATTGCCCACACTTTCTCAAGGACAAGCCGCAAGGGTACCCCCAGTAAAATGCCTGCTGCAAAGTGGGAAAGGCGGTGAGGAATTTTTCAGGAAAAAGTTTCTTGAACTCTTTAACTTAGGTGAAGAATGTTATTTTTGCTTCTCTCCTCATCCCAGAAAGGAGCAGGTCATTTTAGATATAAATTAAAAAGAAAATATTGCTGGAGGCAGATTGTTCACCTGTAAAATCTCATCTCAAACCATTAAAGTTTGGCAAAGTTGTGTAAACAAGCGCGGGTGAGAAGCATTCAGCAGCTTTAAAACTTGATAGTGTATTGCAAACATTCAGGGGCAATTACATCAAAATAACAAGTTTTAAAGAATATTAAGAAAATTTATGATTGAAGTAGGCCAGAATTTAAGCCGCTGCCTTGTGTAAATGTAGATACGATTGCCTTTCATTTCACGGTCACCCACTATTTTTTTCAGATACCCTGTCAGAATATTGTCAGGCAGTCGGTGGTAAGAGGTGAATAGCCCGGGTAAAGGATGTGCTATCGGATGTTTATGCTGCTCCTGAGAAACACTCCATAGTTCACTGACAGTAGTATCTTGGGGCTCTTTATCAGGAATGCAATAAGCCAGATATATGGCAAAATTCAAAACATATTTGGTTTGGACCTCTGAGATCTGGAGCTCTGCGATTCACTGCCAAAGCAAAGCTGTCCCAAAATTGACCTGAAGAAACTTCTTGCACGTTTTGGTGAGGTCCTGGAAGTTCAGAGTAGCAGAGGTAAGAGGCAGCTTTCATCTGCTAAATGCGTCTGTGCTTTTTTTTTAGAAAAGCAAACCATGAAATTAATATTGAACCTGATGAATTTGATGAATTACCAAATACTTCATTGTCTCTTGCTCTTTTTTTTTTTTCTTTTTTTGCAGTCATTGCAATCCTTTTGGCCCCATGAAAACTGGGACTGTTCCACTGGTCAAAACAAAGCAGTTCTGTATTGTTCTGATGCCAAAAACATAACGATGAAGTGAACGGAAATCATATTTTCTTCAGTGGATTACTGAGAGGCAAATTTAAAATGGCATTACAAATAATACCTCATAATTACAATGGGAATGATGAGCACCCTTAATCATGCCTTGCAGCTACGTTTGTTAATAAGAAAGAAGAGTAGTATTGTGACATTTTTCGTATTATTTGTAACGTAGCGTACAGTTTTCAGGCCAGATTTTAAGATGGACCAACTAGCCTTCATTGCCTCCAGTACCAATAGGCTGCTTTACACTGGCCAAGCTTCTGACCTTGTTTTGCTTCAAAAAAAAAAGCTCTTTTGCCCCCCCCAAGTCTTGCAGTAGGGAAGGAACCGCGGATCTGTGGGGCTCTGGGTTGTTTCAGTTGAAACGCTGTGCATTAATCATGGGTTTGACGCACTAAATGTTTCTAATTAACATCCAGCTTAAAACCACATGTGCGCTTCAGCCCATGTTCAAACGCCCGAGCTGCCCAGGTAACCTTGGCGAAACCACGAGCAGATGGCAGGCCGTGGCTGGACCGAAAATCAGGCGAGGCAGTTGTCCGCTTTAAGCAAAGCAGAAGCCCGAGTGGCAGTCGTGATTTCAGGCTCCTGAGCGGGCTGTGTCCCAGTGCCTTGGGTTGGCGGTGCCCAGGGGTGGCAGGGAGTGTCCCACTAGCGCGCGTGTGCCATCGCAGACCTCTCACTGCGCTCGAGTCCTTGGCTGGTGGAGGAAGGTGCTTGTGGCCAGTGTGGTTTCTGACTGTTGGCTGGCGCTGATTTTTTGGGGAATGGGAAAGGGTGTTACAGTGGTCAGTAAGTGGGATGGCCCATAGAGGTGGGAGATACCCCATCCCTGTAAACATCCCGGGTCAGGTTCGATGGGTCTTTCAGCAACCTGGTCTAGATGAAGATGTCCCTGATCATGGCAGGGGGGTTGGACTAGCTGGCCTTCAAGGATCCCTTCCAACCCAAACTATTCTATGATAGCAGCAATAGCAAGGGTGGGCTTGTTGATATCTTTTGGATACTGCCAAACCTTTTCCTCTCTCAACTCACAAAAATAAGGTTTGCCAGCCAGGCTGGTAGCTTCGCTGGTCGTACACCTGCTCCGATGGCGAAGTCTGCCTTGTATCCTTTGAGTGGTTTTAGTGCTGTTCCCGGAACTGCGGTGTCTGGGGGAAAGCATTTGAAAATTGCACATCATTAGCGTGCCGAAGAGGAGGTAATGTATGTAAAGCATTTGACCTCCTTCTGGCTCCTGTGGCTGGGACAAATTCTGATCTCGTTTGCAGCAACGCAAATCCAGAGTATCTACATTAAGCACATTAAGTTTAGTGGAGTTACTCTGAGTTTATACTACTGCACCTGGTAAATGGAAGATGTCACTAACAGCCTTTTCGTGACCCAAGGGAAGGAAGTAATGAAGGCAACCTGCAAATGAAAGGATGAAAACAGTTCCCGACAACAGGACATTTGCTGGGCTGTGAAATTTATTGGGAGCTGCTGCCCACTCAGCATTTTTTGAAAGCAGCTCACGCTTTTGTTGCTGGAAGTACGGAATTAGGAACCTTACTGTAGGCGTTGAGTTTTTAAGACATGTCAAAGGCTACCTGGGGCCTACCTGGAGAAAAGGTTGATTATGAATTGATGGAGCAGATTGAAAAAAGTTAAAATACAGGGAAGGGCGAGTTTTTCATTTCTCATTTTCCTTCCTTTTTCCAAGAAGGAAGGGGAGGTGGGGAAGACTTTAAAAAATAAAACAAAACTGAAAAGAAGGAGGGAACGAAAACTAAAGCCAGTTTCATGCAAAATTAGTTGGAGGAATTATATATCCCACAAAGTAGCAGTTGCTACATTTTTTTATTCTCTCTGTGTGTGTGTAAAACACCGGTGAAAGATCCACCACGCATTTCAGTTTGGCAAGTTCCGCCCCCACCCCCCCGCTCTCCAAATCCAATATCACTAACTATTCTCAGTATTAAAGAGTCATTTTATTTTTTTCCAAATATACAGAAAATTCAAAACATCTGGAAACTAAGGACTTTTTTGTGTGCAGCGTCTCCAGTCCGAATCCCAGCAAGCCTGGACAACCTGTGCTTTCCCGGCGGTAGATGTGGCGGAGAGACCTGATGAACACGATGGAGCCTGACTGGGCTATCAGATGCACCTCAGAGACACTTGCATTTCTTCATCGCTTTTTGATGGGAGGCAGCCAGATGTAGTGTTGGCTTTCTCAGAAAAAACCATAGTTGGTCTGTCGCCTGCATGAGTCAGAAGTTAATATATAGATGATTGATTGTGAAAATATTTAAGGTTCCAGCGAGAGCCTTTATTCGTCCGTACGGAGAGGTAAGAAGGGATCTTTGGCTCCGTGGCACAGTTTATCCATCTCGCTGGATGCCGATGTCTTTGTGGGGAGGAGGAGGGAAGAGCTGCTGTGCGGAGAGAGGCGGCTCCTCTCCCTTCATGTGAATCGCTGTGATTTGGGTCACAGTGGCCGGACACGTGTGGGCCCTTCACCTCATCACTGGGCAGCCCGGCCTCTGCCAGCCGTGTGCGGATTGGCAAAGGAAACTGCCTTTTAATTTGGGATGGGGGAATCCCGCGGTGAAATGAGGTGTGGAGAGTGGAGTAAGAGTTTAGCTGGTGGGGGCTGAAAGGATCTTTTCTCATTCACCAGGGAGAGACTCTTCTGCCTAAACGTAGGTGCCACCAGATGAACAAACGGGCTCCAGCTCCCTGCGGACAGAGACCAGCCCTCCGTGTGGTTCCTCACCTCCTAAGGTAGCTGCCTAAAGTAAGCAGATATTAGCCCTGAAAGTGCCTATATTTCTGTGTTTCACATCTTTTGTCATCCAGGCTGTGTCTGTGGTCGGTCAGCCTGTGTACTGATTTTCTCTTCCACACGTTGTGCCATGAGGTTCGATTTCAGGGCAGGCGGAGTCTTTGGCTGCTCTCGGCACACTGCTCGGGTCTCATTCCAGAAGCGTGTAAAGCCTCTCATTTGTCATTATTAGACTTAATTTGGACAAAGATGCCATAGATTAGTTCTTTCTTACAGGACCTGGTTGTCAAATAGTTTTAAATCACAAACCAGTTTGTCACTTGACTTTAGATTCTTAGAAAATCCACGCTGTGCTTTACAGCTTGGTAAGTCTGGGGAACGCGCGTTGGGATTTTCACACGCGCTATTGCTTTCTGTGTGGGAGGAAGCCCATAGCTGGTGAAAATCTGAGGCTACATTTATTAGGAGGTTCTGGAGTTCTTTCTGCGTTTCCTTGCTGATCCCAGGTAAGAAGTATCCAGCTGAAACTGGTGCAGGTGTTCAGGGAGAAGAGGAACGTGATTGAAAATACTTCCCAGGCGCAAAGGTAGAAGTGGTTCATGCTGAGCAGCATGATTCCTGTATCCCGTGGGATGCTGTGCCGTGTGCTGGTGGAGCAATTCTCAGTGTGAACAGTGATGGGAGAAGAAGGAGGGAAACAACATTAGCTTGCAATAATCAGGTGTATGAAAATTAGTAGGCGTTTGCCGTACAAGCGTTGGTTGACTCAATTTCCTCTTAAAGTGAGTTTGACAAGCCTGGAAGACAGTATTACACACAAGTGCTTCTGTTTGCTCCCTGCGCACCTATTTGCGGCAGCTGCCAAAGACCCGACGAGCTCTGGGCAGGGGTAGATTTCTTCCATGTGCTGATTTGTCAGGTCTTGTACTGCAGAACATGTCAGACAGTGGCAACTGCCCATCTGCCAAAGGGGTTGGTGGCTCCTGTGGCGTCTGCGGGCTTTTAATGTGATGCTCTCAGAAATGAGGTGTGTCTGGGCTGGCCCCTTACTCGACCAGTCCTTCATATTTTTTTACCAGGTTGATCTAATACACCTCCGTCTCCCTAATTTGTTGATACCGTTGTGTTTCTTTACGAAGAAATAAAAGAAAATAATCGGCAGCGCAGAATAAATGACATTTTACCAACAGCCTTCCAATGTTGAGCTGTTCCGTGCCGGAGGTCTGGAGCAGCCCTCCGAAACTGAGCCAGCGAGCTCTTAAAAGAGGAAAGAGGATTCTTCAACAGAAAGTCAAGTTGGTTTCTGCCTTTGCGGCGTGATTACTCAACTGATTTCATTAACAACTACCTGATTGTGACGAAGAGGAAACAACTCTGCCGGTCGGAGTCGGATGTGGTCCAGGCTCTATCCCAGACCCCGTAATTCTAAGAACTGAATTTATCGCAAGATGCTTTAATGCAAAATATATTGGGAACAAGCAAGCCCCAGATCTTGCTGCGCTGCTGCCAGGAGGTCCTATATAGCTCTTGAGTTTATGCAAAAGCCACAGCTGCCAGGAGTTAGTTTAAGCAGTTATCTCAAGGGAGCGATTGGCTCTTTCCTGACTGTGTCTGGCCCGAATCCAAAAGCACAGATGAGACTGAAGAAGAAGTGGGTGACTGCGACCACTTTTATTATCTTGCCTTTTTATGTCTGTCTTGTGGATTAGCTCAAGTTGGGCAAAGCAGCACGAGGGCCTGAGCCTCTCGCTGCGTGTTGAAGGCATTGTTGGAAGGGGCTCTAACGCTGAGTAGCAGCAGACTGAAGAAACTGAGCTTCTGCTGATACCCAATTAGCTGATTATCCCAAAGGGAATTGAAAATGAAGGTTATCTTTCAACTTGTGATGAGCTTCCAAATAAATATTCAACATGCATTTAATAAGACAGTTTTATGCATTATTTAAGTATCAATTGATGGGGGGAAGACGAAACGCTACGCTACTGATGCTGAGGTCTGAAAGGCAAGGGCAGAAATCTGGTGAATGACTCATTAAAGGAGATTTGTATCACTCATTTTACTGGATTATTATTTACACAGTAATCATGAAAAGAATTTTAGCAAGAATTGTTTGAATTGTTTTCTGCATTTTGGTTGTTTGGGGATATTTTTTTGTTTGTTTTTAAAGCACAAGATGAGACGGGGTACAGAATAGATGAGATTAGGGAA